>NC_048893.1:130583456-130585243 GCF_011077185.1 Oxyura jamaicensis
CTTCTCCTTCTCCTTCTCCTTCTCCTTCTCCTTC
Source organism: Oxyura jamaicensis (assembly GCF_011077185.1). Classification (NCBI taxonomy): domain Eukaryota; kingdom Metazoa; phylum Chordata; class Aves; order Anseriformes; family Anatidae; genus Oxyura; species Oxyura jamaicensis. Next base: position 130,583,491 of record NC_048893.1, read on the forward strand.
TCCTTCTCCTTCTTCCTTTCTCTTCCTTGAAGAGAAAAAATTTCAGTCAGATTAACTACCAGGAAAGAGTTTTTGAAATCTCTTGCTATGAGGACAGAATTCCATTCTCTTATGTTCTGTAACTGTGTCACTTATGTTTTGCTTTTCAAGGTTAGATTTTTCAGGAAGATAAACTGAAAGTTTTAAATAGAAGCTGAGTTCCCTTGTCCTATATTATATAGTAATTCTGATTTGAATATGCTAGTTCATAAGATATAAAAGATATAAAATATATATTATACAAATGCAAAATTTTCAATTTTCTTGCTATATACACAAAAGTATAAAAAGAAAGAAGATATAGTATTATTTGTCACTTTATGACACCATGTTGTCAGATATTGGTTTACTCTATTTCACGTACTATTTAGAAAAGAAAGGAAAGTATTTAAAACTTTATGAGTATGTTTTAGAATATGTATGTTGTCAAAGAGTCAGGTTTAAAGCCTCCTGTACCTGAAGGCACAGTTTGAACATTGGAATCATGTTGTCCCCATGGGGGCCTTAAAAATAAGGTTGTTGACACATTGCAATGAATTCATTCAGAAAGAATCCTCTTTGTGTGTAGCTGATCAAGAATATGCTATGTGACATTAATAATAAACTTCTATACTGTTTCTGGGCTTGTGAATCTATCTTCAGCAAAAATTAGGGGAAAATATACTATGGCTTTCTCTCAGAACAGTTTTAATCTGAGATTTAGGTCAGATAAAACATGTCTTTGTTGTTTTTATTTATTTATTTATTATTTTTCATTTTTTCCTGAAGAAAATATAGTGGCTTATTCAGACTTTCTTCAATTATTTTATATGATTTAATGTGGCTCTTTGGATTAAAGGAGCTTACATGCTGTATAACAGAGGCCAGTTCTTGAAACAATTCTTGGTAACTTACCAAATGCTTCATAATAAGTTATAAAATTTATTTCAAGGTTAAGACTTTGCTTGTCTTGCTTTACAATGGAAAATAATAATAAAAATAATAATAAAAAAAATGGGTCACTCCAGAACGTTAGGAGCAATTAAATGTTATTTAATGTGTGTAGCATTATTACCACATATTCTGTTAGCTGCACATCATAGAAAAACAATAAGGTTTAGAATTTGTAAGGGGATGGGGAGAGGAAATGAAACTGTAGAGTAAATCTCTGAAAAAAAAAAAGCAAGCATGAAGAGTCGGGATGAACTTTCAGAAGAAGCTGACTTGTATGCAGACTTTCCTTTTGGTAGGATTACAGATGAGCACTGAAAAGAGAGACAAAATCAATCTGATTCCCAAAGAAAGCCATGGATAAAAAAGTATAATTTGCTCAAGAAAGAAAAGAGAGAGTGTAAAAGGGAGGGGTGAGGAGGGAAGCACTCTGCTATTTCTATCAGTATCTCAGAAATAGGCTTTTATTTCTTGATTGTACCCCATGCTAATGTGGATAAAGGAAGGAAAAAATCATCAGGGCAAAGATTTCAAGAAACAGTCTACATCATTCAGCCTTCCTGTGAACACGAACATGGACAGAATATTAAGAAGAAAAAATGCTGTCATTAATAAGCTACAAGGAAGTACATGCACACAGAGTACTTCAATATTCACTCTTCTACCATGAGGATGTAAAGGCTCTAGTTACAATATTAAGGACCAAAGAGTCTGTCCATAGATGCTGCACAGGAACCATAACACTGAATGAAGGGAACAAAAGTGGGGGGGGGGGGGGGGGGGG
>NC_048893.1:130585343-130593632 GCF_011077185.1 Oxyura jamaicensis
AGGTGGGAAGTAGAGTCTGTAAATTTACAAAGCTGTTACAGCTAAGTAACTGCTCAGTTTTTTGAAAACATACCTGCTAATAACACAGTGCAGTGCTCAGGTGGATGTGTGATGTCCCTAAGCTAATTGGTATGAAAAACTGTATGAATTTTAAGCCTGAAAAAATGAAAAAGTAGTGAAAAGGCATAAATCACTCCACAGTAAGTCACTGAATTTGTCTATTTTTAGCACATTTTGGAGTTTATTGCCTTAAATATGAATTTCATTTAGTTCTTGTGACTGATTCCAAATAGTAAGGATATATATATATATATATATATATATATATATATATATTAAAAAAGAAATGCAAAGTTTATGTGGAAGTACTAGATTTGATAAGTTTGATACCAGGTGACTACAGAGGAGCTACCTTGTAGCCACACGAAAACCTAACCATTTTAGCCCTACCAATGCCTATAGTAGCATGCTCCTGAGAAAAGTAAAAAGGGGTTGCTTTGGTTTCTGTTCCTCTCTCTTTTCTCTGTTTTGCTACACCTAGTTAAAGGTCTAAAGAATTAGAAGTTTTAATATCCTGGGGCTAATCACTGCAGTTTTAACAACATGCTCATGTAAAGAAAGATCTTCTATTTTTTTTTTTTTTATTATTATTATTATTTTTTAGATATATTGCCAGGAATCTGTCCTTTCTTCCTTTAAGAAGAAATAAAACTGATGTTAATCATCCTGAGCACCTCGAATCTAGGAGTGAAAATTATGTGACCTTAAATGTTCCATTCTGCAGTAAGAATATGATTTTATTTATTTTATTTTATTTTTATTTTATTTTATTTATTATATTATTTTATTTTATTTTTTACCATGAGTATCAATAACTTTCCCTACATTCAGGATGACTCTTGCATTTTGTGTTTGTACTGGAGAGTAGCAAATGAAAGAAAAAGGAATGTTCATAGTGGAAAGAAAAAAACCTTGGCTTTGGAGAACGTCTGTTTCACACTTCTCTCATGAATGCACCTTGAATGAAAAGCAATGGATCTACAAAGCTGTAATTGCCACACTGGGGACATTTCCATGCCAAGATGGCATAGGAAGTCCTGGCGTGAAATTAACTCAGACTTGCCATTTAGAGGTATTTGATGGGCTCTCATATATAACAGAAAATAAAGGAGATATTGTGGTAGGAGATTAATATTACACACACCTGTTGACAAATACAGCTTTCAGGGGAAAATAGTTTATCTTCCTTCTTCACAGTGGAAGATAAATAATTCAGGGTTTGTAGCTGCTAAAGAGAAAGTTTAGATAGATATCATCTTCAAAGAAGACTGAACTAGGTATAAAATGTTTGCATGGGTGTGCTTTTTAAGTTTAATTTTCTCAACCTAAGCTAGAGTAGGAAGGAAAAAGGAAAGTATTATGAATAATAATTATGTTATTAATTTCACACATGTAGGGGATAACCTTTACTTGATAACAAGGAAGAAGTAGTACATACAGTACGGTAAAAACTGCACTTTCATTTGGTACGACTATTGACATCCAATGTATCTGCTTAGATACTTAGGTTCTTTTTACATTTATCTTCTCTGTAAATAAATTAAATAGTTAAACTTTTATAGTCAGTGTTTAATATATTTTATGAAAAAAAAAAGTGAAGTTTAATGCAAATTAGATTTTACACTCCATATAATGGGCTTCAAATATAATAAGATATACCACTTGGAGGACTTCAACGAGATTTAATTGTCTGAGTTTTCTAAATTTGTTTTATCATGGCATGGATCAGCTTTAGAAACAGTTCAGAAAATTCTGCCTAGGTAACAATAATTTATTTCTGAATTTTCTATTAAATCTGTGAATTAGAAACAAGACTATAAATCAAACCGAAGTATTTTGTAACTCTCAGAGCATCCATTGCCAAAATAAACTCTTAATGTTCAGAGTCTAGTAGAAGGTTTTAGGAAATATCTGGATTTAAATTGCACTTTAGCCGTTAAAAATATATTTACACCACATATATACTCTGTAAATCTTTTTTATTAAAAATAGACTTCAAATATTTATTGTCATTTCAGAACTATGAAATAAAGCAAATGAGGTTCTGTAAAGTCTTGCTTTGTTCTTTTAGTTGAGAAAGATGATGGCCTCATGAGGGAAACGGAGTCAGTTAATTTTTCTAACAATAAGGTATATACCAAAGACAAATTACCGTCAACCTAGAAAATGCTTATCAGGGGAAGCTTTTGTTATTTATATCTGGAAAATATCTCCATGTTATTAACAACGGTTTGTACTTTGACTTTTCTCTTAATTGATGTTAATAAGGGAGGACAGATTACATTGAACATAAGGAAAACTATTTTTTTAATTATTTTTAATTTTTAATGTATTTCAAAAATTCGTTTCATAGTCCTGGGTAAGATGAAAGAGAAAGGAATATTTTCTTTCTTAATTAGTAATTAAAATTAAGTGTGATATGTAACATCATCCTCAGAATTAAACACTCCAAAGAAACTGTTGAACATACAGATGGAACATCAGAAAAGAAAAACTGATTGCATTGCAAATTTTTTTATATGCAGAAAGGAGGAAGAATAAGTGGGGAATGGCTTCATTCAGAAAGACTGTAACTTAGTCTAAAACAAATGTTAAATCACTTCCCAAAACAACCAAACACAACTTGACACATCTTTTATTTTTCTATGACATAAATTACTGACCAGGAGGTAGTGTGGTGACCTCTACTCTCAGCCATGGCATCAAGAAGTGTCGTTGTGAGAAACCGGAAAAAATAATAATAATAATAATAATAATAATAAATATATATAAAAAAAAAATCCATCAATGACTGAGTGGACACACTTTTTATGTGGAAAAGGAAAAAAAAAAAAAAAAAAAAAAAAAAAGACCTGTTACTTACAAGATAAATGTAACGACAAGGTGGGTACTCTTTTAGTTTTATTTTACCTTTTTGTTTGTGTGTTTGCTTTTCTTTTTCAAATGTTTTATGCCTCCTAATTACCAAAATTTGAAGAGACTTAAACATAGGAAAGTGTATAAAATGTATGAAGAAGCTAGCTGGATGACAGATATTTCAACTGGGAATTTTGTGCACTGTTAAGACAGAGGTTAGTGGGCCTTGCACAGGTTGTCTAGCACTGATGTTCCTTTGTTATTGGACTGCATGCTGTAACAACAACTTAATTTGCAAAGAATAACATGTCAGGGAAAGCCAGTGGTGGTACTGCCATTCCATAATAATGTGTGCACAGAAATTACATTTACAATATTGAGACACAGTATAAATAGTTCTTTTATTGGAAAGATTGGAAATATTCTCATTTAGAACCAACTAAGGAAACCCAAGGGTTTTGCAATGTTGTCTTAAGATACACAGAACGCTAATATTTGTATTCCACGTGTTTACAACCACAAAGATTTTAGGTGTTATGTGACATCTTTCATGTCCTGAATATTCTTCCTCACAATGAGAAGTTATGGCAGTTTGGTGAAGTTCCCAATGAGTGAAAAGGGGGAAATATAGCCTCCCCCCTCCCCCCCCCCCACCCCCTTTTTTTTAAAAAAAAAAAAAAAATAGTGAAAAAAGGAAGACAAGGAACTATGTGACAGTCAATCACACCTCTATGTCTGACAAGACCATGGAGCTGATCCTCCTGGAAACTATGCTAATGCCCTGGAGAACAGAGAAGTGACTGGTAACAGCCAACATGGCTTCACTAAGAGCAAATCATGGCTAACAAATCTGGTGGCCTTTTATGACAGGGCTACAGTGTTGGTGGATAATAGAAGAGCAACAGATGTCATCTACCTATACGTGTGCAATCCATTTGGCACTGTCTTGCACAATATCATTTTTTTCTAAATTAGAGAGACATGTATTCGACAGATGAACCACTTGGTGGGTAAGGAATTGGCTAAATCATAGAATCATAGAATCATTAAGGTTGGAAAAGGCTTCCAAAATCTTATGGTCCAACTATATCCCCTACCACCACCATTACCCACTAAACCATGTTCCTAAGCACCACCTCCAACCTTTTCTTAAACACTCCCAGGGACAGTGACTCCACCAGCTCCCTGGGCAACCCATTGTAACCTTGTGCATCACTTGTTTTGTATATTATTATTATTATTGTTGTTGTTGTTGTTGTTGTTATTATACCTTGTTGTGGTTTTACCATCTGGCTGCTAAGCACCACACAGCCATTTACTCACCCTCTTCCTCCCTCAGTGGGATGGGGGAGAGAAGCAGGAAAAAATGAAAGCTTGTGGGTTGAGATAAAAATAGTTTATTAGGACAGGATAGAAAGGAAAATAATAATTATTATTATAATAGTACTAGTACTAATAATGTGTATAAAATAGGTGTTGCACAATGCAATTGCTCGCCACCTGCTGACCGATGCCCAGCCAATCCCCAATCAGCTGGTCCCCCCCCTCCTGGCCAGTCCTACCCCCCCATATTAATTGTTCAGCATGATGCTATATGGTATGGAATACCTCTTTGGCCAGTTTGGATCAGCTATCCTGGTTCTGTGCCTTCCCAGCTCCTGCTGCACCCCTAGCCTGCACGCTTGCAGGACAGTGTGAGAAGTTGAACAGACCTCAGCTTAGTGTAAGGACTGCTCTACAGCAATTAAAACATTGTGTTATCAACATTATTCTCATCCCAAATCCAGAACAGAGCACCATACCAGCTACTGGGAGGAAAATCAATTCTAATCTAGCCAAAACCAGGACAAACCTTTATTTTCTGTACTATTTATCTGAACTATTGTCTTTGTCTTAAACCATGAGGGATTTTTTATGCTTTATTTATTTATTTTTTTCTGTTTTCTCCCCCATCCACCTGTGGCGGAAGTAAGTGAACAGCTGCGTGGGGAAGTTTAAAAAAAAAAAAAAAAAAAAAAAAAGATGAAAATGAACAGCTGTGCAGTGCTTAGCGTGCTTAGCTGCACAGTTCAACAAGGCCAACTCTAAGGTCCTTCACCTGGGTCAGGTAAATCCCAACTACAAATACGTGGTGGGAGAAGAATGTGTTGAGAGCATCTCTGTGGAGAAGGACTTGGGGGTTCTGGTGGATGAAAAAATGAACATGAGCTGGCAATGTGGACTTGCAGACAGAAATCCAATCACATCTTGGGCTACACCAAAAGAAGCATAACAGGTCAAGGGACATGATTTCCCCCTCTACTCTGCTTTACTGAAACCCCACCTGGAGTTGTGTATTTAGCCCCCAACATAAGAAGGATACACCTGTTGAAATGAAGAGGGCCACAAGTACAGTCAGAGGGCTGAAGCACCTCTCATGAAGACAAACTGAGTTAGGGTTGTTCAGTCTTGAGAAAAGAAGGCTCTGGAGAGACCTTTTAGTGGCCTATCAGTACCTAAAGGGGGCCTACAAGAAAGATGGAGAGGGACAATTTACCAGGTAGTGTACTGATAGGACAAGGGGTAATGTGTTTAAGATAAAAATGGCTGGATTTATTTCAGATATTTTGAAGAAATTTTTTACTCAGAGGGCGGTGAGGCACTGGAATAGGTTGCCAAGATAAGTTGTTGATTCCCCATCCTTGGAAGTGTTTAAGGCCAGGTTGGATGGGACTTTGAGCAATTTGGTCTAGTGGCAAATATCCTTGGCCATGCCAGGGGGGTTGAAATTAGATGACCTTTAATGTCTTTTCCAATCCAATCTATTATGATTCTATGTTTCTGAGAATAAAATTATAAACATATTTGTGGTAGTGGGCTTTAATGATGATTACACAAGACAAATATTAAGTTTTTGAAATAGCATTTTAAAATGTGCTTTTCTGAAGAATGAAAGGGTAAAAAATAAATAAAATACTCTGATCATTATTAGAAGTTTTCACTACATCTCTACTTCTTACACTTCTGAAGCTACTTTGTTCTGTAACCTTGTCAGAAGTAGAAGCTGACTTTCTCTTCTAGCTGTAGTGCATGTGAAGTGCATTTAAGTCCATTAAAATGGTTATATGTCAGAAGAGTGCTAGATGAGCTCACTCATCACTCACTGGTGAAATTCTTGTTCTGTAGTTTAAACCTGTGATTAAGTAGCATCACCAAGACTATGTAGACTGGAACTCTCTGGTCATAAATAAGGAGAAGGAAATACCGAGGTCTACTTTTAGCAGATGTACCACAGGCCACTGTTGTCCTGGTTACTAGTGAAAGCAAAGTGATTACAACAAAGTTAATAACAAAAGCACAAAGTCATTTATTTATTTATTTATTTTTCAGTTTATGAAAAATGTATAAAAATACTTTTCCAGTGTATGGAAAGGCTTTAAAAAGAGCATATCTTACCTATATCTGCCTTAATTTATAGAACTTCTTTGAGTGGAATTACTTGGAGAGCAGCATACGGCACCACATACATGAGACTGATTTGGGTCCAATCATATTTGCCTGTCATCAAAATACATGTGGGACATATGGTACAGAAAAGGTTTGATTGTGACTATATGGCAACATTGTCACTATAGATACTTTGCTCAGTTTCTAGTTAGAAGATGAGTTTGGCAAGATTTGCTATTATTTGATATGTCTACTAGTATGCGAGAAATAGGAATACTTACCAAGGGGAGGTGGGGCAATCCAGCCTGAATTTTATAAGATATCCTTTTGATTTGGATTCAGGATATCCTGTCTATAATAACTTCAAATATCAGCTTCTTATTAATATTCAATTTACTTCTACTTTCCATTATCTGATGCATCTAGGAGGGTCATGAAATTATTTTGGTGGAGAAGATACAGTTTAACTTATCAGATACCTGATTGGACCTTAGCTGGAGAGGCACCTCCAAGGAATTTTCTGATCTTGTTAACTCTGAGCTTGTAGAAAAATTATTTCATCTAAGAGAGAAAGGTTCCAACTGACTTGTCTTAACTGATATTTTATTTCCAAATTGTTCCATTTAAGAGAATGTTATTACTAAATATTATTTTCAGAGTAAAATATTACTCATTGTAGACTACAGCAAGGGAATCTGTCCTGTGCTTTAATATTTCTTCCTTTTGATTGAGAGGTAAGGAACAGCCATAAAAATGGCAAACCTGACCACAGCACTCTGATATTTCTCACAGGAAATATTTTTTACAGGTATTAATGTCTAAATGTACAAAAAAAATAAAAATAATAATAATCCTGCACTAACTTTTTAACATTCATGTGAGATATGAATCTGTTTGTCACATTTTGGCATATAACTTATTATACTGTTACATAGCTACATAGACTGCCTTCAGGTCTCTATTTCACTCATGTCAATTGATATGTAAGGTGCTTCCAGAAATGGTGAAATAAAAAGTACTTGGAAAAAATAAAAATAAAAATAAACAAACAAAACCAGAAAGCTAGTTTGCTCCTCTGATTTTTATTTTATTTTATTTTATTTTATTTTTTAAATAATAATGCATTAAATGTTTTTGTTGTTGGTGGTTTTTTGTTTGTTTGTAGCAAGATACACAAGAGAGCTATAGTTTCCATAGAAAAGCAGTGGAAGCTTAAGTACACACTAGAAGTGAGAGGTAGTCATCCTCTCATCACTCACTTGCTGTGAGACCTGAGGAACCCCCATTCTGTACTTTTAAGCTGCTGAATGAAAATCCTTTAATAGCTAATGACAACAGTTTTGTACTTCTTGCTGGCACTTAAACAGTGAGAAGTACAACACCTCCATGGTGGTTGTATGTTCTTAGTATAAACATATTAAAAAAAAATAAATAAAAATAAAAAAAATCCTTTGATTGAACTGGCAAGAATTTATTATATATTGTAAAGCTGAAATCTTACTTCAAACCAAATTTAACTGTACTAGGAAATTCCATCAGAAAGTGATCCCTGAAACAAACAAACAAACAACAACCAAAACAACAATAATAATAATAATAAATAATTTGTGAACTCATTAAATGGCTAGACAGTAACCTATTAAAGTTGTCAAATGACTCAAGATCAACCTGCTGTGATGTCACACTGGGAAATACAACAGGATCTGAAGTTTCATAAGTAAGAATTTATTTCAAAATTTGTTGATGTTTGCTTTCAGATTGAATCAGTTTTGAAGTGTGATGATAGTTTCAGAACTGACACAACTTGTCATTTATCCCACAGCTTTGTATGGAAATTTATGCAGATAAATACTACTTGAATGTCAGTCCAAATGGTGGTGGTTTTATTTTGTTTTATTTTATTTTATTTTATTTTATTTTATTTTATTTTATTTTATTTTATTTTAT
>NC_048893.1:130593642-130610418 GCF_011077185.1 Oxyura jamaicensis
ATTTTATTTTATTTTATTTTATTTTATTTTATTTTATTTTATTTTATATATATTTATAGCAATGATTTCCTGCAAAAGCAAGTTTCAGAAGTGACTTGCAAGGAAACTCCTCAAAACTGGGGATTAAGGTATTCCTAACAGTGATAAAAGAATTTCTGAAATTTATGTTTCTGGATTTTTGTTATGGACATTTGCATTGCCAGTGTAAACAGTTTGTCAGGTATGCGCTTGGGTTAGCAAACAAACTATGAATCTTCTAAGTAGGAAAGTGCAGGCATCTGGGATAGACCAGGTCACCAGCACCCTTTTAAGTGTGCAACAGCAATTCCTAACCTTTTCAAGCTATGATTAGTCATGTAATTGTGCATCCAAATTTAGCTGATGCATTTTGCATACATAATTAATTGCTTTTCCTGAAGATCTCTCCTAATTTTTAATTATTACTCAAGCTAGCGTTAAGTAAGGAGTGAGCTAGTCTGCACACCAATTTCCTTTAGAAACTGGTTGCAGACAACTTGTGACAGGCGTGAGTATTCATGGAATACAGAAACTGGCTGCTGTCTAGGCTGGGATATGTGAATTTAACCACAGGTTCAGATTAATTCTCTTACTGTCTGACTGATATGAAGTTATTCAGTCGTAATTATTTGTTAAGACATTGCTCAAATATTGTCATAGAAAGAAAATTTTTACATTTGAAGAAATTCCTCCAAATCTCCTTCTGTTTACACCTGTGACTATGTAGAAATGTAAAAGCTGAATAGAATAACAGAAACTCTATCTAATCTTATTTTCAGTACTGAAATCATGAAGTGGATGACTGTGTGTCTGCCTTGTTCTGGTGTATGTTTCCATACTGTGCTAGCCAGATGAAAATCTCTGCATGAAACTTATTATCTGAGCAGCAATGCTATTGAGAAAAACAGAATCTTTATCCCCAGAAGGGACTTAATGATTTCGCCCCTTTCTTTCCTCTAATCCATGCTGCTTTGTGAACATGGTGCACTTGTCCTTTATGCGTGCATCCCCAAACTCCACAGGTCAGTCAAAATACACCGAAAACAATGGCAGCATTAAACTGGTGCTCTTTGTGAAGGAGCTTTGCTTTGTGTTAATGAAAAAGTCATGAAATTGCTAAATATGTCCTATTAGAAACATCCGATTTCCTTCCACTTTCTCTATCATCTAAAAACAAACAGCTTCAATAACAACTCTGCTGCTGCATTCTAATTTTCATTTCAATCTCACCTCTACTTCTGTAAAGCAAATCTAAAAAAATTGTAAACAGAGGTCCTAGCTCAATTTTCCACTTTTTCTTTCCTGACTTGTTAAGTTAAATTCTAAGTATGTAAATTAACTTGAATATGCTCCCCTAGCTTTTTCCAAAGCAAACAGGCAGTTCTGTTCAAAAAGGAGATGATAGGAAATAATGTTTTTCACTTGTATATATTCTTCCTTTTTATGTCCCAAAGAACTTTACAAAGTTTGACTGGACTATGCATCCTGAATTTTACAGGGAAAGAGTTCAAGTCCCAGGAAAGAACAAAAATAATAAATAAAAAATAAAAAATAAAAAAATGGAGAAAGCATAAACAATCCTATCATCTGCAGAAGAGCTGTAAGGTTTAATTCATACAAAAGCTAAATGTTTTGCATATATGGTGTATTTCCAAGTCTAAGATTTCTGTACTGGTATGTATTCAAAACAGACATTTCTGTTAATGTATTTTCTCTTTATAATCAAACATTTTATTTTATTGCCACAGTGGTGGCAGATATTATCAGTAGGTCCATAAAGGGGCTACACAAATTCATGTATGACATATGAATAAATGGACATTGAAAAGGCCAATCTGTCATGACCTTTATACTTTTCTAATATAATAAATACAGACAAGGGGAGTACATGAGGAATGGACCATGGGAAATGACCAAGTTCATGTGTCAAAATAGGGCCTGCTATTGCCAATAACAGACAAAAATATTTGGCCATGTGAACAATTGTGCTGATCCAGTAAGTCATCTTCTCCCTTTCTACATAGAATTGCTTCCTGCTGATATGCCCCAGTTCTAAGTGAAAAATCTGTCCTACGTATTACAAAAAGTATTAAAGAATATACTTTTCTTCTCCTTTCCTGAATTTACCATATTTGCTTTCCACTTAAACTTATCAAATATATATATATATATTTAAAAAAAAAAAAAAAAAGAAAAGAAACAATGAGAGATGATCAAGGAAAAAAAAAGAAAACAGTAAAGGCTTAGAGTTTTTTTTCTTTTCATAGAGTCATAGAATGGATTGGGTTGAAAGGGACCTTAAAGATCATTTAAATTCAACTCCCCTGACATAGGCAGGGATGCCACCCACTACAGCAGGTTTGCCCAGGGCCCCATTCAGCCTGGCCTTGAACATCTCCACAAATGGGGCATTGACAGCTTCTCTGTGCAACCTGTTCCAGTTCCTCACCACCCTCAGAGTAAAGAATTTCTTCCTAACATCCTGTGGTGGTTTTACCATGCTAGGCAGCTGAACACCACAACCGCTCTCTCACTCCCCCTTCTCAGATGAGGAGGGGAAGAAGTAAAGGAAAGAACAACTCACGGGGTGAGATAAGGATAATTTAATTAAAGAGAAAAAAATATATTAAGGAAATATTAATTAAACAATTCAACTAAAGGGAAAAAAAGGAAAAGGGAAGAGGGAGGGGGAAAGGGAATAACAAAATAAAACAAGGAAAGGCTATGTGGAAGTGCAGAGGAAAGAAATTACTCTCTACTTCCCACAAATGAGCGATGCTTGACCACGTCCTTGAAGCAGGGCCTCAACGCACGTAGCCGGTGTCTGGGAGGAGAACAGAAGTTTTTACAATGAGAGTCCACCCCTCCCCTCTTCTTCCTTTTTCCACCTTTTATTGCTGAGTGTGACATCATATGGTATGGAATATCCCTTTGGTTGGTTTAGGTCAGCTGCCCTGCTGATGTTTCTTTCTCACTTTTTGCCCACCCCCTAGGAGGGTTAGAGAGAGTCCTGATGCTGTGCCAGCACTTCTCAGCAGCAGACACAACACTGGTGTGATACCACTGCTGTCCTAGCTACAAGTGCAGAGCACAGCACTGTATGGGCTGCTGCAGGGAAAGTTAACATCCCAGCCAGACCCAGTACACATCCATTCTAAATCTCATCTCTTTAAGTTTAAAACCATCCCCCCTTGTCCTATCATTATCTAAACAATTAAAGAGTCCCTCTCTAACATTTTTATAAGACCCATTTAAGTATTGGAAAGCTTCAGGTAGGTCTCCACAGGGCCTTCTTTTCTTCAGGCTGAACATCCCCAACTCTCTCAACCTTTCTTTGTAGGAGAGGTGCTCCAGCCCACTGATCATCTCTGTAGCCCTCTGGACCTGTTCTAGCAGGTCCACATCTTTCTTGTGCTGGGAGCCCCAGACCTGGACACAGTACTCCAGGTGGGGTCTCGCAAGGGCAGAGTAGAGGAGTACAATCACCTGCCTCAACCTGCTGACCAAGCCTCTGTTGATGCAGCCCAGGATGCAGTTGGCTTTCTTGGCTGCAAGTGCACACTGCTAGCTCCTGTTGAGCTTTTCATCCACCAGAACCCCAAGGTTCTTCTCTGCAGGTCTGCTTTCAAGGAGTTCTTCTCCCAGTCTGTATTCATGTCTGGGATTGCCGCAACCCAGGTGCAGCACCTTGCATTTAGACTTGTTGAACATCATTAGGTTCATGTGGGCCCACTTCTCAAGTTTGTCCAGGTCCCTTTGAATGTCTCCCCTTCTCTTGTATCAACTGCACCACTCAGCTTGGTGTCACCTACAAACTTGATCAAGTCCACTGTCTATGCCATTGATAAAGATATTAAACAACCCCAGCTCCCTCAGCCTGTCTTCATAGCAGAGGTCCTCCAGCCCTCTGATGATCCTGTGGCACTCCTCTGGACCCTCTCTAATAGGTCTATGTCCTTCGTATGTGGGTGCCCCAAATGCAATACTTCAGGCAGGGTCTCATAGGAGCAGAGTAGAGGGGAAGATTCAACTTGGCCCTTGACTTGGCCACACTTCTTTTGATGCAGCCCAGTATACGGTTGGCTCTCTGGGCTGCAAATGCACATTGCTGGTTCATGTTGAGCTTCTCCTCCATCAATACCCCCAGGTCCTTCTCTTCAGGGCTGCTCTCAGTCCATTCTCCACTCAACTTGTATTTGTGCTTAGGATTGCCTCAGACCAGATTCAGGTCTTTGCACTTGTCCTTGTTGAACTTCATGAGGTTCTAACAGGCAAAATGAATGCGATGGCTCACAAACAGTATTATAGATACAAGACCTTTAAAGAAGTTGCTTGACTTCACAAAAATGTTTCCATGTACATGGGCTGATGTATCAGAGGGGAAGATTCTCACACACAAGAGGCTGCTGGCAACTTCACGTTGATATTTCTGACCTGAGAATGTGAAACATACTGCAGATTTTCTAATCCATCTGGTAAACAGAAAAGTGAGCATTTTATCTTCTGATACAGCTATGAAAGAATAGAGAATGGAAACTGCCTTCTTGCTTTTGATTTCTGCAGATTCTAAACAATAACAATGTCCTGTACATCCTAGATAAAATGAAAGTATTGGAGTAAACAGTGAAAGAAATCTAGAGTTGTCAACAAAAAAAAAAAAAAAAAAAATCTGAACACTTCTATATTGCTTAGAAATGCAAATATTTCAGTGTTTTATTTTTAATACAGTGTCATTTTTACACAGGCACATGCAATTGTAACTCTATGTATGGTGCTGGATGATCAGGTATGAACAGTAAAACTTTATAACTTTTAGGGAGAAATATAGGACAACTCTCTGGTAACAAGTAGGTCAACAACTGGTACTTTATTTATCTCAGTGTCTTAGTGGCATGTGCTTTCATCCAGGATGTCAAGGATACTATACAGATCAAAATTTTCAGTATTTACTCATCTAAAAAGGTAATTCATATTTACTTCAAGACTAAGATTAGATTATGAAATATGTTTATTGGTTAAATCTGAACTTCAGGAGCATAGCATTTAGAGAAGAACATCATAATATTTTCCGTGGGTATATTTTGGCAATGAAAGCCTGAAATGTATGTTGAATACTATTAGAACTCATGATCTTTTCTCTAGAACTTTCCTGAATTCTATGTAAGATGGCTAATTACCAGAAACCAATAACCAATATAATATACAAACAAAAAAACAAACAGAATCACAGAATCACAGAATAGTCTAGGTTGGAAGAGACCTCCAAGATCACCGAGTCCAACCTCTGACCTAACACTAGCAAGTCCTCCACTAAACCATATCCCTAAGCTCTACATCTAAACGTCTTTTAAAGACCTCCAGGGATGGTGACTCAACCACTTCCCTGGGCAGCCTATTCGAGTGACTAACAACCCGTTCAGTAAAGAAGTTCTTCCTTCCAACTTTAGCCTATTCCCCCTCGTTCGGTCACCAGGCACGTGGGAGAATAGACCAACCACCACCTCGCTACAGCCTCCTTTCAGGTACCTGTAGAGTGCAATAAGGTCACCCCTGAGCCTCCTCTTCTCCAGGCTAAACAGTCCCAGCTCCCTCAGCCGCTCCTCATAAGACTTGTTCTCCAGACCCTTCACCAGCTTTGTAGCCCTTCTCTGGACGCACTCGAGCACTTCCATGTCCTTATTGTAGCGAGGGGCCCAAAACTGAACACAGTACTTGAGGTGCGGTCTCACCAGAGACGAGAACAGGGGGACAATCACTTCCCTGGACCTGCTGGCCACGCTGTTTCTTATGCAAGCCAGGATGCTGTTGGCCTTCTTGGCCACCTGAGCACACTGCTGGCTCATATTCAGCTGACTGTCAACCACTACTACCAGGCCCTTCTCTGACAGGCAGCTTTCTAACCACACATCTCCCAGCCTGTAGCTCTGTTTGGGGTTGTTGTGCCCCAGGTGCAGGACCCGGCACTTGGCCTTGTTGAACTTCATACCATTGGCCTCGGCCCATCGGTCCAGCCTATCCAGATCCTCCTGCAGAGCCTTCCTACCCTCGAGCAGATTGTCACACACACCTAACTTGGTGTCATCTGCAAACTTGCTGAGGGCGCACTCGATCCCCTCGTCCAGATCATCGATGAAGATGTTAAAGAGGACTGGTCCCAGTACTGAGCCCTGGGGGACTCCACTAGTGACCGGCCTCCAACTGGATTTGACTCCATTCACCACAACTCTCTGGGCCCGGTCACCCAGCCAGCTCTTAACCCAACGAAGTGTACGCCAGTCCAAGCCATGAGCAGCCAGTTTCCTGAGGAGAATGCTGTGGGGGACGGTGTCAAATACCTTACTGAAGTCAAGGTAGACCACGTCCACAGCCTTTCCGTCATCCACTAAGCGTGTCACCTTGTCATAGAAGGAGATCAGGTTCGTCAAGCAGGACCTGCCCTTCATAAACCCATGCTGACTAGGCCCAATCGCCTGCTTGCCCTGCAACTGCCGCATGATGACACCCAAGATAATCTGCTCCATGAGCTTCCCTGGCACTGATGTTAAACTAACAGGCCTATAGTTCCCCGGGTCTAACCTCCGTCCCTTCTTGTAGATGGGCGTCACGTTTGCTAGCCGCCAGTCAAGTGGGACCTCCCCTGATAGCCAGGACTGCCGATAAATCATGGAAAGCGTCTTGGCCAGCTCCTCCGCCAGTTCTCTCAGTACCCTCGGTGGATCCCATCCGGCCCCATCGATTTGCATACATCCAAATGCTGTAGCAGGTCGCCAACCATTTCCTCGTGGATTGTGGGAGCCACATTCTGCTCCCCATCCCCTTCCTTGAGCTCAGGGTACTGGGCGTCCAGAGAACAACTGGTTTTGCTGCTATAGACTGAGGCAAAGAAGGCGTTAAGCACCTCAGCTTTTTCCTCATCTCTGATTACTGTTTCCCCCCACATCCAGTAGAGGGTGGAGATTCTCCTTAGTCCTCCTTTTTGTGTTGATGTATTTATAAAAACATTTTTTGTTGTCCTTAACAGCAGTGGACAGATTGAGCTCCAGATGAGCTTTGGCCTTTCTGATTTTGTCCCTGCACCACCTTGCAGCATCCTTGTAGTCCCCCTGAGTGGCCCGCCCTCTTTTCCAAAGATTATAAACCCTCTTTTTTCTCCTAAGCTCGAGCCACAGCTCTCTGCTCAGCCAGGCCGGTCTTCTTCCGTGCTGGCTTGTCTTTGGGCACAAGGGGACAGACCGCTCCTGAGCCATTAAGATTTCTTTCTTGAAGAGCGTCCAGCCCTCCTGGGATCCTCTGTCTTTCAGTACTGCCTCCCAAGGGACTCTGCCAACCAATGTCTTGAACAGCTCAAAGTCAGCCCTCCGGAAGTCCAAGACAGCGGTTTTACTGGTCCCCTTCCTGACTTTGCCAAGTATCGAGAACTCTACCATTTTGTGGTCACTCTGCCCAAGACAGCCCCCGACCAGCACATCTCCAACCAGTCCTTCTCTGTTAGTGCACAGAAGGTCTAGTGGGGCACCTCCCCTGGTAGGCTCGCCAACCAGCTGCGTCAGGAAGTTATCTTCCACGCTCTCCAGAAACCTCCTGGACTGCTTTCTCTGGGCTATGTTGTGTTTCCAGGATATGTCTGGGAAGTTAAAGTCCCCCACAAGAACAAGCACTGACGATTTTGCAACTTCTGCCAGCTGCCTGTAGAACTCCTCATCCATCCCCTCATCCTGGTTTGGCGGTCTATAACAGACCCCCACTAGGATGCTTCCCTTGTTGGCCTTTCCACTGATCCTAACCCATAGCGACTCCACCTTGTCATTCCCAGCTTCAAGTTCGACGACATCAAAACACTCTCTAATATAGAGAGCCACTCCACCACCCCTTCCATGCTGCCTGTCCCTTCTGAAGAGCCTATAGCCAGACATTGCAGCACTCCAGTCATGAGAGTGGTCCCACCACGTTTCCGTGATGGCAACCAAGTCATAGCCTGCGTGCTGCGCAATGGCTTCCAGCTCCTCCTGCTTGTTGCCCATGCTGCGTGCATTAGTGTAGATGCACTTCAGCTGGGCCTTAGCCTTCTCCCCCAGCCTTGCCACTGTTCCCCCTGGCACACCTCCAACAGGCTTTGTTTCATCCTCGTCCCCCTTCTCACCTAGTTTAAAGCCGTCTCAATGAGCACTGCCAGCTCCTGTGCCAGGATCCGTTTTCCCCTTGCGGACAGTTGGGACCCATCTGCGGCCATCAGGCCAGGTGCCGAGTAGAGCACCCCGTGGTCAAAGAACCCAAAACTTCTGTGTTGGCACCAGCCTCTGAGCCACGTGTTTATCAGGTGGGCTTTTCGTGTCCTCTTTGAACCATTCCCTGCCACTGTAGGAATGGATGAAAACACCACCTGTACTCCCGCTCCGAACAAACAAATAAATAAAGTCTGTTTCTACATCAAAAGTCAGTGAAATAAGACAGATTATGTTTATTATTATTATTATTATTATTTTATTTTATTTTATTTTGTTATTTTTATCGAATTTGCTCAGGACAAACTGTAGCCACAATCAGGACATAATGACTGCAACATAAGGCTGCATCTGACAATGTTACATTTTTTGTTGTTTTTGTTTGTTTGTTTTGTTTTGTTTTGTTTTGCTTTCCTTTGGCAGTATATTATTTGAGCTTTTGGAAAATTCTGAGAGAGGAGAAGAATGCAGCTGAAAAGGAAAGGACTAAACTTGCATTACAGTGATTACTATGATTACAATTATTATGATTGCAGAATAACCTTAGTGTGATTAGGTGAGCATCCCAGAGCAAAGACTTATGGATTTGTGACATATTTTCTTTCAGGATCACAGAATCTCTACCATGAATATTAGTCAATTATTACTGTTTTTTATTTTTATAAAGTAGTCCCCATAATAAAAGTTTTTTTTTCATCGATTATATCTAGAATGCATAATAGTAGGTTACAGATACAGATATATTCTCTCCCTTTGTTGTTATTGTTGCAAAGTGCTATTATATTTTTTTGACAGACACAACAAAAGAAGTGACAATATTTGAAGTGTTATTATTATTCATGACTTGGGAGAAATAAAGTTATCTTTTTCTCTCCATGTTGTGTCTCCAAACCATGCACCATCAAATGATCAAACATTCCAGTCCAACCTATGCAACAATTTATTCTGTTCTACAGTCAATGGGAATCTTCCCACTACTACAACAAGCTTCTTTACATTTGCTTGTTGGATCATAGAATTTTAAGGACAGAAATTGTCATTAGGCATATACTATACTCAGCAAATATGAAGTTTATTACTTAGCATACAATTAGCATACAAAATAATAATGGGTTTTCAATCCAATGGATGAAGGCATGGCCCATGTGAGATTAAAAGAGAATGAGAGAGAAATATATATATATATATATTTAATTTAAATTTTTTTTTTTCCTTATTTTCAGTGCTTTGTAAAATGCCAGCTCCCTCTCCACTAACTCGAGTTTGGTATTGACTTCGATAGTGTCAAGATTTTTACCAAAATATCAATTTAACAGAAAATTGTATATGATTTTATTTGAGGTAATTTGATACTATGACATTCTTCATTCCTTGATAATACCAAATATTTGACTAAAAAACAATTAATGAAATGTTAAAAACTATTAGGTATGTAAAATTAGATAAAGTTGTTAAAAATAAATTACAATAAATACTTCAGACTTGTAAATAATCTATAGAATATTTTTTTCCTAGCACTAAATATATGCTGTAAGATACATCCTGTTTTCTTTATTTTCCAAGCACAGAAGAAGGATAACAGTATAACCCATCAAAAGGATATGCATATTGCCTGGAAGTCTAAATATTTTTAGGTCAATTGATTCACATTTATTGCATACTACACGTTATTAGGTTAGTTATCTTCTGACAAATGTAACACTGGTTTCAAATAGGATTGTTTTTATATTATTGTTTAAAAAATTAAATTCTCAGCTGGGACTAGGTTAGAATGCACAAAGCATTTAAAACAAACATACAAAAAACAACATCGGCAACAACAACAACAACAAAAAACTTTAGCTTGTGACAAACTAGCAAAGCTCTTATCATCTTTGGTTATCTTGTCTGTGTCTTAAACAGAAAAGTTGCTTATGGCTGAAGTTACTCAGAGGAGAAAAATAGTAGACACACATGGCATGTCCATTCAGTGAACAATGTTAAATATACAAATTGGATTTTGGGTGCTAGCTAGATCCAGCTAGCCTCCAGCACAGCTTTAAGTCTTATGTAATCTACACTGACAGAATTGTCCAAGGAGCTGCTCTGCCAGACTGTTACTCAGTGCCCACTGCTCAAAACCCTTTTACCTCCAATGATGTCATGACATCTGGAGTTGGTAAAAGGTCAATATCTGGGTCAAGATATTCCTTCCTGGAGATATCATTCAATTCCTTTACATTGCCAAAGTCTTAGTCGTATTTGTGAGGGGCAAAGTTTAGATTCCAAAATATTTAAAATGTCTGCAATATGAATGTATTGCTCCCATAGCTGAACCAGATAAGCCCAAAGGGATCCATAAATGGGAGATTTTTGTCTCATTCATTTACAGCCCAGTGTATAAAGGCAATTTGTTGGTAAATTTTATAATAAAATTTGCCATTTGTAGTAATGAAAATCAGTCTCAATTGCCAGAATAATAGTAAACGCCGAAAATTGAGGAGCAGACATTCTACACATTCTGTTGACTCTACTGGCCTTTGGGAGGGTGAAGGGGGAATGGGGAGACAGCCTTGATGCTGTGTCAGCATTGCTCAGCAAAAGACAAAACATGAGTGTGATACCAATGTTGTTATAGGTGCAAGTGCAAAGAACAGCACTATATGGGCTGCTGCATGGAAATTTAACTCAATCCCAGCCAGACCCAGCACATCACCTTAAAAAAGAGACATCCAAAAAAACAGGAGCCTAAGTGTTTTTAAATTAATTAAAAGATAAATTATTCAAAATGTGTAGAAAAAGTATATTCACACTCAGGTAACATTTAACAGAATACAACATTTATTTCCCACCTTGCTAGCTGAACACATTTAGTCAAAGAGGTAAACTGCAATAGTTTTTATATTTTTGGACTTAATGAGTTCATTTTAAAAGATGGACTACAAAGTCTTTTGAGTCAGTCAGATAGTGATAGGAATTGCGACTTTTACCTCACTCTCTTCTGAGTCCAGCAAGTGATCAAGAGGTACCAAGAGACAGTAACTGCATTTGATCACAGTGGATTGTTTTCACTAACCCTGTCAGCTGCATTAAATGCCTGACAGCCGTACTAGAAAACAATACATACTAACAGGAGCAAAGATATGTTGAAAGAAAGGAAAATAGAGTGCCATAAATCACTCATCAAAAATAAATTTGTAGGCAACGGTTGTGATAGTTACATACTGCCCTTTTGAAGTGTTTACAGTGTGCAACTTTACACCTGCTGGCTGTACTCAATGGTGGGTTCCCATATTAAGTACATGTAATAAGGACTTCAGGGTAAACACTTTTTTCTCTGATTGTACTAAGCTTGATAGGATGTAACTGTGATATTTATAATTGTTGATGCAAATAAAATATCAATTAACATCGTAATTTTATTAATAGTATGAGGTCAGAAAAGACAGATGATGACCAGTTAAGAATGTCAATAAGGATATTTTCACATATCACCTTTATTTAACAGGAAAAGACAATGCATCTAGTTTACAGTCCTGTAGAGCATACTATCTGTGTTACCATTTGACACAGAAGTATATAATGTTTATATTGCTAGTCTGAGTTATATCCCCCTCCGCACTTTTCCAGGCATCTCACACATGTGTAGACATTGTTAAAATGCAAGAACTCTCCATCCCCCCCCTTTCTTACATATCCATCCATGTAAGAAAGTGGGCAGAGAGGTCAGGAAATTGGCAAGGCTGAGCAGGGACCTGCTGGTCAAACTGAAGTGCAAGAAATAAATGCACAGGCAGAGGAAGCAGGGACATGTGGCATGGAAAAAGTACAGAGATGCTGTCTGGATGTGCAGGGATGGGATCAGGAAAGCCAAGGCACAGATGGAACTGAGCTTGGCAAGAGATGTAAAGAATAATAAATAAGAAGGCATTCTATATGTATATTGCTCAGAAAAGAAAGGCCAAGGAGAGTGTACCCCCTCTGATAAACAAGAAGGAAGGACTGGCAACAACAGACATAGAGAAGACAAAGGTACTCAACAACTTTTTTGCTCCAGTCTTCACTGCCAGCCAGGCTTCCCATATCTCTCAAGTTTCTGAACCTCTTTCTGACCCGGGGAACTACAGGCTGGTGAGCCTCAACTCTCTGCCTGGGAAGATCATCAAACAGATAACAAAATCACAGAATCACAGGTCATAAAAAATGACTGAGGTTGGAAGGAACCTCTGAAGATCATCCAGTCCTCAACCAGAAGGTTCTGAGGTGACCTTGTTGTAGTTTTTCAATACTTGAATGGGAGCTTATAGAAAAGATGGAGAGCAACTTCTTGCTCAGGCAGATGATAGGTGGAGTGGTTTTAAACTTAAAGAGAGGCGATTTTGATTAGAGCTTAGGGGGAAATTCTTCACTCAGAGGGTGGTAAGGAACTGGAACAGGTTGACCAGAGAAACTGTGGATTCCCCATCTCTGAAGGTGTTCAAGACCAGTCTGGATGAGGCCCTGGGCAACCTGATGTAGCTGGTGGCATCCCTGCCTATGGCTGGGAGGTTGGAACTAGATGATCATTAAGGTCCCTTCCAACCTGAGACGTTCTGTATTTCTATGATATAAGCTGAAGTGACTACCCAAGCTTGACTTTTCATTACTTGGATTTAAGATAGTTGTAAATCTAAGCAGCAGAGACATAACAATAATGCAACATATGGTTAAATAAGTGTGTTTAGTCACAGCTATTTGATGTAGTCATATTAATTTTCTATACGTGTACTGTGATGGTGTCTAAAGACTCCTATTTTATATAGGACCTGTGTGAAGTACATAAGAAAATATCTCCTCCAGAGAGTTTACATTCTAAGTGCTACACAAGTAGATGAAAGATTAAATGGATATGACCTATAAATAAATGAAGATGATGATGACTGACACATTTTTATTTATTAAATATGTTTGTTGTTGCTACTTCTCCCTAGGTAATGCATCCTGAGGAATTACCTTACAAAACTGTTGTAAATAATTAGCAGAAAAAAACATCCTGGGCAGATGAGACTTTGAATGCTGTAATAGATCCTGTCTAGGTCAGTGGAATATTTTCCCAATGAGGACTTTGATAACACTAATGGAAGTCCACCTGAGCCCCTACTGATGATAATACTACCAGCAGACACACTGATAAATTATAATGGGCACAGCAACAGCAGCAGCCACTCCAGAAATATCTTTAAAGTGAATTTCCTTTAATGGCTAGGAAGACAAATGGCTCACATTTTACCATTGGATTCCTCCTCTTTCAGAAAATTGCCAATAAACTTGCTGTCCTTAGCTGAAGATTTGGCAGCAACTTGAGCATAACAAATTTAACCCATTCAGTGGCTTTCTTCTGTTTATGTATGTCAGTTACTTGCTCAAACTCTTCTTCTTAAGCTAAATGATCTTATGTCTTTTCATAACTGAAACTAAGATTAAGACATATATATATATATTTAATGGCTCATAAACTAAAGTGTTGTTTCTGAAGAGGTCAGACTCCTGTAAAATTGTTATTCAGAAGTGGTTTGCCTGTACTGCAAGTACCAAAATTCATGAGGTACTTCCCCTTTGTATTATGGAGTTCCTGGTTCACCACTGGTTGTTTTTCTGGTCTTCTAAGACCTGACCAGCTTGTACCTAACTCTTCCTAATCCCAGACAGAAACCCAGCACATTAACTGTGGGCACACAAACAAATATCAGCTTTTTTTCTTTGGCTTAATGTACTACCTTGCATCACTTGAGCTTGTTGTGAGCTCTGTTAGGACTCTCATTTTCTTTCACTTACCAAACAGTTGCAACTGCCACAGTTTGAAACACTGTTCACCCATCCAAAATTGTTTGTACTTGTTCAGCTGCTGAAGCCCATCCTGGCAGCCAGTATAGCAGAACAAATATTATTTTTCTTGTACAGGTTAGTTTAGATTCCTATTCACAGCTTATTTAATGTAGTTTGCTGCCTTATAGTAAGTGGATAATTCATATGAAAAAGTGTTTTGTTATTGTTGTTGGTTTTGTTTATTGTTTGTTTGTTTGTTTTTATTTTATTATTTTATTTTATTTTTTCCCTTGCTGATTTAATTTCAGGGAATGATGATCTCTGGCTGAGGGGACCTCAACTTGGCTCTAGTTTCACTGATGCTATAAGTGTCTTCAGACCTTTTAACTACAAAGAAAAGCACATTTATTGGAATCTATATGAAGAAAATTGCCCCCCACTTGTGATGAACTAACGGGCAGAACTTGACAGTGCAGAACTTGACTCGGTACTACAGGATCTGACACCTAGGTCCTGTAAGTGACTTCTTGTGCAGGTCACTGTCAGAGACAGTAATGCTTTCAAAATTGCCTGGTCACTACATAATTGTTCTTTGTATTCAAGTATTCACTGACAGAATTTAGGAAATTGATTTAATGTGTTCATTAGTCTGTGGAGATTCGAAAATATATTCTCAGAAAACCGCAAGACAGTAGAGGCTAGTTTAGGTAGAAAGCACTCCCCACATTCCTGTTAAAATGGTAAATTGGGTAACAAAAGGAAGATGACTTTTTGGCTGGAAAAAGCATGAATGTGAGAAGGGCATTTGAAAACAGGTATCACTACCTACTACCGAGACCATCCTTTATGCAATTAGTTTGCAGAGAAAAATAATTCCAATACTTCTGATCTTCTAATTGTGTCTTTTTGTAGTCCAAAAGCATGAGATTTTCTAACAGCTTCCAAGAATGATTTTTGCAGAAAACTTACTTGCCTTTTTAAACTTACAGCTATAATGTTCTTTTGAAGTCCACAGGTCTGTGAGAAGTGTCTTACAGACCACCAATTGTCAAAGGAGTTACCTGCAGAGCTATTATGTTTGGATTTGAACAGCCAGATCCTTAGCATTGTGGCTATAGATGAAACTTGAGTTGCTGAAGATACCTGATTTATGAATGAATGTGAGCTGTAGCATTAGCATTAGGTATTTAGGGACTGCATTTCATTTCTCTTAGCTTTCATGTAATGGTATTTCTATTCTTCCTATGATGTTCAAGTGCAGTTAAAGATGTATGTGTGTACTGATAGGCGCTTTTTTTAATCTTTCCTTTTTTTTTTTTTTTAACCTTTTCTTAATTATTTTCTTATTTATTTATTTTTTATTTACTTATTTATTTTCCCTTGAATAGTTTTAGGAATGTTCTTTTCTGTAATCCTTGATTTATGCTATAAATAATTCTTTATAATATCAATAATTTCTCAGTCTGTGTATCACTTTAAAACTAGAAAGGTTAGACAGAGTTTGTAAAGTCTGACTCCAGGGCACTTAGTGTCTGTATCTAATCCAAAACGGAAAGGAAGCAGGGGTGGATAACCAGCCTCTGGTTAGCTCAACCTATCATATCAATGAAAGTAATGGGCCATATTTGTCAAGACCAGATCAAGATGTCTACGGGTATTTATGTGAATGCTACATTGAATTCCCCTAAAAGTATCAATCTGAATCAAAATCTAACCATACAAGCCTTTAAAAAATGTGTTGCACAGAGAATTTATTATTGAAGAAGACATAGTTTTGTCTGTTTGTCTGTGGTAGGAATTTTTAAAATATTATTAATCCAGATCACCCAAATAACCTGGTTGTACTGTAACTGTATAGTGCTTAATGCAGAAGATACAAGGCTCCATCTTCAAAAGATACAGACCTAAAAGGCAGCAGGAACATACACTGTGAATGTGCATAGGGATTGCCTTGATTCATTGTCACTATAAATATCACAGAATCATAGAATATTCTGAGCTGGAAGGAACCCACAAGGACCAAAAAGTCCAACTCCTGAGTCCACACATGACCACAAAAAAATCAGACCCTGTGTCTGAGAGAGTTGTGCAAATGCTTCTTGAACTCCAGCAGGCTCTGTGTCATGAACACTTCCCTGGGGAGCCTGTTGAAGTGCCCGACCATCCTCTCAGTAAAGAACCTTCTCCTGATATCCAACCTGAACTTCCCTTGTGCAGTTCCCTGTCATTCTTTTGGGTCATTTTTCTGGTTACCAGAGAGAAGAGATCAGTGTCTGCCACTCTGCTCCCCTTGTGAGGAAGCTGAAGGCTGACATGAGGTCTCCTCTCAGATTCTTCTTCTCTAGGCTGAACAAACCAAATGAATTCAGCTGTTCTTCATACATCTAGAGCTGTCACCATATTTGTTGCCCTCCTTTGGACATTCTGTAATAGTTTTATGTCCTTCTTATACTAATAGTTTTGTGTCCTTCTTATACTGTGGTACCTGAAACTGCACACAGTTCTCAAAGTGAGGTCACACCAGCACAGAGTAGAGTGGGACAGTCACTTCCCTTGACCATCTACCAATGTTGTGCTTGCTGTATCCCAAGATATAGTTGGCCTTTTTGCTGTGACCATAGAATCACAGAATCACAGAATAGTCTAGGTTGGAAGAGACCTCAAAGATCACTGAGTCCAACCTCCGACCTAACGCTAACAAATCTTCCACTAAACCATATCCCTAAGCTCTACATCTAAACGTCTTTTAAAG
>NC_048893.1:130620418-130623438 GCF_011077185.1 Oxyura jamaicensis
TTTTCTTTTCTTTTCTTTTCTTTTCTTTTCTTTTCTTTTCTTTTCTTTTCTTTTCTTTTCTTTTCTTTTCTTTTCTTTTCTTTTCTTTTCTTTTCTTTTCTTTTCTTTTCTTTTCTTTTCTTTTCTTTTCTTTTCTTTTCTTTTCTTTTCTTTTCTTTTCATCCTTATGTTTCTAGCATCAGCAGACAATACACTATACCTGGTTTAAAAAGTAATGTGTGGAAATTTTATAGTGATTAGACGTGGGAGACCAAATCATGCCTCAGTTTGACTGACACAAAAAGAAGTTGCTTGGGATGGAACCCAGCAGAGTTTGGCCTGTCTTCAGTCAGGCTGTCATGCACCATGATTTCTTTAGATTTCACAATTTACAAGTAGAGTCAAGTTAGGTTAACACTAGAATACAATGTTTCCTTGTAAGAAGTGACAGTAGTACTTAGCAAGTGATATTCTTCTCTCTGAATGATTGCTCCTGGACTCCTGCTTGGTGTTATAATTATGCAGGTGATGGTTGCAGATACCCTCCCAAAAAAACTAGAATTTCCAATTACACTATTAGCTTTTGGAAAGTTGTAAAAATGAGAAAATTGCATTCCAATGTTTTGAACATTTTTTATTTTTTATTTTTTTACTTGAAAATTTTGATCATATGCTTAGCTAGAGTCTACAGAAACTTTAATTTTATTGCTGTTTTTCTGCATAAGTAGGACATAGATGCAAACATTAGTTACAAACATAAGAGATAATTCTTTAGTAACTTGTAATAAATGGTCTTCTGATATTTCGATACAGGTGGGATCATTAGTCAAATTAACTAGTGCTTACTTTAATATCCTCCAAATTTATCTTGTAAAAAGCATGACATACTCATCAAAATAAAGACTGTCCTGCAAAATTTGGGACAGATGGCAGTGCAAGATGACATCTTTTCTAAATGTGTCAAAATGTTCACTCAGTCAAGCAATATGATTGGTTGCATGTTCTGGGTGCATTATTAAAATAACAAAAGCAGTAAAATTCACTTGCATGAACACCTGCTGCTAGAGTCACTTAAGTAAGGAAAACATATAATTAAGTAATATAAAAATAATTATTTCACTGGCAAATAAGTTAACAGTTTAATGTAATGATTGAATTGCTTAAAAGATTTTAAGTCATTTCACTACACTACTTAGATTTATAACATTTAAATTCAAAATATCCCTTCCTAATTGATAGTGAAGTGATCCTGATATGACCCTTCATACAATATAACAAGACACTGTATAAGAATAGACACATAACAGGCCTATCTTGTCTGCTAGGTGGCATCTTTAAATCAGATAGTATGTATTCCTCTACTGCTTGAAACAGGAAAGCACAGAAATGACTGATAAGTCCAATATCACAGACAGAACTCAAATTTGAGAAAATAAGGTACTATCTGTTCTGTTCGGAGGATCTGACGTGGTGGTAGAAACAAAGCATCTACAACAGTAGAGCTGCTGATTTTATTCTGTTATTTCAGCATTTTAAAATGTCAAAAACACATCGTATGAAGTCTAATCTAACTCTTGTGACAGAAAATCTCATCAAGGCATGAATATGATTTTTTATTGATGAATATGATTTTTATTTCAAATGATGAAATTATTTTCAAGACTTCTTTAGTTTTATTTTTATTTTTGCCTCACTGAAGAACTCAGCCAACCCATGCCTGGTTTCAGTTTGGGGTCCTACACTCTGGGTAATGTTAACTGTTGTTACTAAACTGTTCAAAGGAACGTGCTGAGGAGTGAAAGAAGGCATACTGTTGGAGGCCTGAGCACAACTTTGCTACACCAGCCTTAGTCTGAAATTGTACACGGGAAGTGAACCAGAGACTCTGTACTTGGCAGTGCAGAGCAATAACCATGGAGCCTCTTCTTCAGCCCTTATGCTTGACCTTCACAACAATGGTTAGCTGAGTAAAATAGGGACATTAAACTAGTCTCCTTATGTAAACAAAAACAAAATCAAAAACAAAACAAACAAAAAAAATCACAACTGAGCAATGTCTACTCTGTTGTTTTAATATAGGAGGAAAGGGATCAAGAACAAAACACTTTGGTGACTGATATACAGTTAAACTGTTAGCTCAGTGTAACAGCATATGGGTGAATTTTATAACAACAGGCTGGCACTGGAGAAACTGCTGTCTTGAAGGGTTAACCAAGACTGCACTTGCTGTATTGTGGAGCAGGAAGAGTAACAGTCCAAGCTGTGTGAGCACACACACAACCCCCCCCACCCCCCACCTCCTTCACCCCCTCCCCCACGACACACACACATACGAAAACACACGTTTATTTCTCTGTGTGCAACGTGCCCACCTGTTCAGCCCCCCAGGCCCTGGCCAGCCCTGCCACTGACGCTTCACATTGGGATGCGATGCTCCTTGCGAGAGGCTGTGGATGGAGATACGGTTTCTGTAGTGATGGGGTGGCTGCGGTGAGCTATTGGCTGCCGGCTTTGTAAATTTCATTCAGTTTGGTCCAATAGCAGGAGAGGAGCGCCTGGTACAGCCTGGACCTCTCTCCCCCTCTCCCAGCTTGCCTTGCCTTGCAGATCAGTCTCTCCCCGGCTTGGTCTCTCTGCATAGGCAATCACAGCTCCTACTCGCAGACCCAACTCTCCCTCTTGCACTGATTGTAATGAATTTTCTGCCTGAATGTAGGTTGCTGACAAGCGAGAACACGGGTTTCTTTCAGATCCAGTGTTGTTGTTTTTCCTATTATTTTTATTTTTCCCCCTTCGTGGTCGTTGCATTCCTTTGGAGAAGCAAATCGGGTTGGATTCCAAAAAGGAGAGCAGGAACCTTGTGTGAATAATCCCGGCTGCATGATACCCTGAGAGGATTTCCTGAAAGAATCTGGCTGTGTTAAAAAGACCGTTATGCTTCTGCAGCTATTCCAGTGTTAAGGTAGGAGTACCGGATTTACCGTTTGCATGTTCATTTTCATTTTTTTCAATTGCTTTTTTTTTTTCTTTTTTTTTTTTTT
>NC_048893.1:130623538-130635774 GCF_011077185.1 Oxyura jamaicensis
TTTTTTTTTTTTTTTTTTTTTTTTTTTTTTTTTCCCGGCGGGGGTGGGGGAGAGGTGTTGCAGTTGGTACTCTGGCAAAGGGTGAGCAGTTTGCTGCAGTCGTCTGTGCTTTTACTTTTCCCATCATTATAAAGCGATACTTTCTTTCTGCCATCTCCACCATCATACATGATCTCGATGTCACATATGTGAATATATGCAAATGTATTTATTTTTTATCCGCTTCGGTCTCGACCCCCATAGCCCCCTTGCACCATA
Source organism: Oxyura jamaicensis (assembly GCF_011077185.1). NCBI lineage: Eukaryota > Metazoa > Chordata > Aves > Anseriformes > Anatidae > Oxyura > Oxyura jamaicensis. The sequence goes on from NC_048893.1 coordinate 130,623,797, forward strand.
ATTTGTTTGGAGGCATTTTGCTGCAATCAGCTATTTGGAAGGCTCCGGGGATCTGTGTGAGATGTTTACAAAGTAGCTGTGCCTTACAGCAGAATAAACAGAAGAGTGTGGAGGAGACGAGGGAAAAATATCTGCAGTACAGAGAGAGAGAGAGAGAGAGAGAGAGAGAGAGAGAGAGAGAGAAAGAGCGAAGCCACAGTTTTCTGCAAGCGCGGAGGGGGGCTGGAGCAGTACCTCATGCTCTGTGTGCGCCTGTGGTTTTCAGAGAAATACAAAACCAACACGTCGGGTTTTGGTTAACCACTTCCCTCGCTGCCACCACAGCCACAAAAAAAGGGGACGGGGGAGGATTGGGGGGGGGGGGGGGGGGCCAGGGGGACGAGGGGACGACGCGACACACGAGGCAGGCGCGGCTGTTCAGGGGAAATCTTGGCTCTTCTTGGATTGAGCTGTGCACCCGGTTTTGGTTTATTTATTCTGTGGTGGTTTTTTTTTTGTTTTGTTTTGTTTTTTTCTCTTTTCTTTCGTTCCTTTTCCGGGCTCGGGTAAAATGCCCGCTTTTGTGATGGGCATGGGCTCCCGCACGTGATGGAGCAGGGACTGGCACTGGGGAGAACCAGCACCAGTATGCGCGGAGCGGCGGCGGCGGAGTGGGGGAAGGAAAAAAAAAAAAGGGGGGAAAAAAAAAAAAAAAAGAAGGCAGAAGTAAAAAAGAAGCACCCCCCACCCCCACCCCGGCCGACAGTAAATCGGCTTCTCTGCAAAGCTGGGGCGGGGGCGGGAGAAGCGGGGGCTGGCGGCGGGAGGCGCCAGGGCTGCGCCCCCTCCCCGGGGAAAGGCCGCCGCCACCTCCCCGCACCCCGCCGCGCGGGGGCGGCCCCGTGGCCCTTTCGGACGCCCGGCAGGCGGCGCGGGGGGAGCGGGGGCGCCGGCAGCTCGACCTCCCCCCGCACCACACCACCCCCCCACCCCCCCCCACCCGGGGAAAACTTGGCCGCTTTCGGCGCCCGGCGTGGGGAGAGGAAGTTTGCGCGGCGGTGGCGGGGCGCGGCCAGGAGGTGGCGGTGTGGGCCCGCGTCCGCTGCAGCTGCTGCCGTCCCCGTCCCCGTCCCCCTCGATGCGGTGCCCAGAGTGGGCAGGACGCGAAGCGCGGAGGGAAGTTTGGCGGCCGGTTGTGGGAGCGGGGGGCTTGGGGGAGCGGTCTGGGGGGGGGGAGGGGGGGGTCCAAACGCCACAAAAGGCAGGCTGAGGTGCGAAGGCGCGCCGCGGTGCACCTGAAACGGCGGTCTAAACCTTTAAAGCCTTGGTGGTACAGGGAGTGGAGTAGCGGCGGATGTGGACGTTTAAACGATGGCTTTTTTTTTTTTTTTTTTTTTTTTTTCATGTGTAGGCTTTATGGGCGAACTGATGGCATGAATGCATACAAACGCTCAGATGGTTTGTATTTAAAAACAAGCCATCGCCACTAAACAAACAAGCAAACAAACAAAAACCTCTTTAATCATGACTGATCAGTGTTGAAAGCAAATTCTAGACTGACTTTTGTTTTTAAGTGATTATTAATGTTAGGGGTATACATGCATATTTTTAGAAGTAGGTGATTAGAAAGCAAAGCTCTGTTGGATGAATTTACAAGCAGTTTGACCGAAATGGAAATCTCTGGTATATTCTCTTCCTGAAACATAAATGTAACTGCCACCTTAAATATCTCCTATAAATGGAAGGGCAATAGTCCACATCCCATGGGACACAAATTAAGTTTATTAATTATTAGAAACACAAATATTTTGTTAGCACTAAATAAATAAACTTGTTTTCTGACACCATAAGAAAATAATGAATTACATCCATTAATTTTCATTTCTGGATGAAAGCACTACTTTGCTTTGTAGCGGTGAGCTGATTTTATATGTCTAATGAACCCTACATTTCATTTACTTACAAAACATGTATTTGACATTGCACCAATTAATAGCATCTATATAAACCTCTGTGTAGGTAATATGTGGATATGCAGGAAATTAGGAAATTTCTTTCTTTCTTTTTTTCTTCTGAGTAATGGGTTATATGCATTGTCTTATGAATCATATTTCAAATAAACATTAAAGACTGATAGCATGAAAACATGCCATGCAGTTTCTGGTAACTCAAACCCAGCAAGATGTATAATGGCATGGAATTTTCTGAGAATTTTTTTTTTTTTTTTTTTTTTTTGACCTACTTATTCTTAGCATCTTGAAATTATTATTCTTTTGTGTAATGGAACTGCTATTGCTCTTTATTCATATGCCTGTGTACTATATAGGTGCAATCATTGTTGGTATGCCGTATGCAAGTGCAGTTTATTAAGTGGCAGCAGATATTATAACTTAAATTCATTTTGGCGTCCAAAACATATTGGTCCTCGAGGATTCTGATTCATGTCTAGATTATTTATTTATTTTCCTTTGAATATAAACACCTTTTAGTCTGTATCTCTACTGTAAAGCATATATGTAGTCAAGAAAATACATTTTCTTCCTTCTACGTTTCTAGATGGAATGATTACTTGCCTGGTATTATTTTAAAGTGAAGTGCTGTATTACAAACATGTAGACTGTAAATACAAAAGTTCCTGATGATTTCTGTTTTTACATTTGATAAATATCTTGGTCTTAATAGGCATCCTTCAGATGAAGATCTGTCATGTAGAGATGAAGACATGAGGCAGAAAGAAAAGCTGTTTAACTAAAGCTTTGTATTATAGATATATAGAAACAAGGATTTGTTTCGCTTTTTTTTTTTTTTTTTAACAAAAGAGTAATTCAAGGAACATTTACTGACTGCTGCATAGAGGTTTGCACATTTGTTTCTGACAGGTTCTCAATACAGCCTCCTCTTGGCCTTTCAAACACGCATGCTGCTATTTGATGGCTGAATCACATAGTGTAAAGAACAGCTCCACCTGGGTAGGACAGGAATAAGCATCATGCTATAACCAGCATATAATTTAGTCATTCTGTCACTTGAAAACTTGTCATCAAGATTCAACATCTCTTCAGCATGAGTAAGATTGGTTAGTTATGTGCACTGGATTATAAATTTGTGAGCCTTAAAAAAAAATCCTAGTAAAACCAAAACATAAACATGAGCTGCAAAAATCAATATAAGGCTCTCATCTCCAACTGCAGCTATCCTCTGTCACAGTTCAGCTCAGGTACACTCAAGAAATGTTTGTAAAGCATTTATGTTGTGAGCCATTTCGATCCCCACATCTGACAGGGTTATGTATTCATCTCTGTCACTTTTTAATAGTTCTCTAGTTCTCATTGTATTTGTTTTAGAAGTCCTCAGATTGGATTTGGAAAAAAAAAAAAAAAAAAAGCCACACAAGAGAAGGCATTGCTGTCAATAGAGGACAAAATAGGTTTATTGGTAATACTCTTGCAAAGTTACTTTAATTGAAATGAAGCACAATGTTATTCAACTTTTCAGAACTTGAAATGGATTTAAGGTTAGAGAAAAGAAAATTGAAAATACAGTTAATAAACTGCTTGTAGTGAGTGGATTCAAAGGGTAGAAAATTATTCTGAAGATATTACATTTAAGCTCTCTTTATACCATGTAAACTAGGAGCAATTCTTTCTGGATATTGTCGTTAAAAGTAAGATGTATATGACCCAGAGATACTTTATGTTTTGCATGCACAACTCGTGTGAGAATAGAAGCGGCCCTTCTAGAAGATGGCTTTTTATGTGAGATCTGCAGTGAAGCTTTACCACAAGCATGGCTAATTCAAACCAAATGCATTACCACATGCTGGAGTGATCCCTAGCTAAGAATGATCAGGTCTCTACTGTAATAATCTAAAAATAAATTGTAGTCACTGATGTCATAATGTATAATTCTTTCTTTCTGCTGTCTTCTGTGCTGAGCCCACACACCACTTAGTGTCATAGGATGTATTTTGGTAAGTGCATACCACTGACTAGCTTCAATTGAGGGTTAGGACTTCTCCATGCTTGTCTTTCTTCTGTTGTTTATGTATTCACTGAGACTTGCAACTTGATGGGGAAGTTTAGCCTTTCAAGACATAAGCTTTGAAAGTGGCATTTTTTTTTTAGGAAAAATATTTGATTTTTTGTTGATAAATATATAAAAAATTATATCTGAAAACATGAGTACTGCATAACAGTCACTATTTTCTCTTATTCGTATAGCTTCATTTAAAAGTATTCATTTTTACTGTTTGCAGAGGGACTATTTTTAAATATTGCAGAGATTGTAACAGAATCATATTAAAGATTATTTCTTTTAATGTAACAATAAAGGATTTGTGCAATATAATGTTTGTTTCTTTCCTTTGATTAGTCAACATCCAATTATATTTACTTCTGAAGTAGCTGATTTGATTTCTTATGTAGAATGAATTAAAACATTTTTATTTACTTTTATTTGATTTTTTAATATAATGAATATAATGAAAAATATTTTTGAGTTTTAATTACACAAATCATTGAGACTAAGCCACTTGAATATTTCACCGTAATGGATGATAGATGAAACGTGTAAGACTGTGGTGTTATGTTTTGATGGCAGTAAACTTCTAATACTATATTTCAGATTGGCATTTGTTGAATGCAGTAGACAAAAATAGGTAGCCTACTGCTTCTCAGTACAAATTATTTCAGAGGTAAGGCATTTCCTTTTTTTCTCCAAGTGCAGGTAGCCACTGTCATTTAAAAGAAGTCTACTACAGCCAGAAATGGAAGAGAAAAATCATAAACAGTCATTTGTGTCCCAAAGTGTTGCTTGAAGTAGTCTAATGGCTTGATTATTTTGAAAATACTTATTGCTTTAGTGCCTGCGTCGGTTACAGGCCCAATACAGACCTGGAAGGAACCAAATTTCAAACTGTTGGTACTGTGCTCTGTACTTTTTCTATCAAGTTCATGGTCCTGGTACGACTGACCAGCCGTGTCGATCAGTGCCATCATGTGGTGATGTTGTGATATCATTGCCAGGCATCTCTGGGTTGGTGATCAAGATTCTTTAGAAGCTTCTTAAAGTTAGTTTTGGACTCTTAGTGAAAAATAGACAAGTAAATGGCAACAAGGATTCCTTCTCCAAAACTGTTTAGAACTGTTACGAAGTGAGCTCAAATTGCTTACTTTTTCTATAACAAGATTTCTTTTAAGCTTTTGAGCACTGTTGAAATAGAAGTGGCCAAACTTTAATAACTCTTCTGTTTGGTATTTTTATTATGACTTTTTTTCCTCCAAGGCAGTCTGTGCTGTAATAATCTCCAATTTTTTTATATTTTTTTTATTTTTTTCAAATAAACAAACAATACATTATATGTCATACTTTTGCACTGTGATTTTGAAATATAGAATTTGGAATGGAACCATATTATTTGTGTTTATTTCTATGTATTCATTTTATACGGACATTTTACAATTAGATTTTATACTTTTTTACTTTTTTTTTTTTTCTACAGCTACTTGCAAAGTACTTGTAGCAACCAGTTTTTCTTCTATTAAATAATCTGTATTGCAGACATTACACAGAACTCTGATATTAAAAATTGGAGCAGGCAATTACTTAAAATTTGTCAATAATATAATGATGGTTTTTTGGTTGCTGTTTTTTTTTTTTTTTTTTTTCTGAATATATTTCATATATATATTACTTATTCTCTACTATATTTATAATTCTCCACAAATCTATATCCCATATCTGTGAAATATCTCTTTCAAGTACTTGGGCATATATAGACTTGCTACAAAAAATAAAAATAAAAATTATATAGGAAATGTACTTATAATTTGACATATGATCTACCTTTTTTGATTTGCTGAGAAAAATTTCCAGATGTCATTTTGAATAATAATAATAAAAAATCAGTATTTTTTTCATGTGGGACCATATAAGATCTAGGGTATATACAATCTAATGCACAATAGATTTTTGATCATTTTCTCACTGGATGTAACATAGACCATTAACATTAACAGACTCATGTAACAGGACCAAAGTTAACAGACCATTAACAGGTTAGTGTTATGGGACCAAGGCTTGTTGGATTCAGTGCAAAGATTTCTGTTGATTTCAAAAGGCTTTTTGTTACACCCTATGAGTAGCTGGCATTTGGATAAAGTATGTATGTAGTATTTGCATAAGACTGTAAATGTCATACAGCTTACAAGAACATGTTAAGTTCTTCTGATAAAACTGTTTTATCTGAAAAATAATTTTAAAAAAATCAGTACGATATATGAAATTATGTAACTCCATCTCTTCTTTGAAGAGCTTTTACATGTGCAGATGATTATATACACTAGAAAAGTATAATAGACGATGTGGGAGCATGTACTGTCTCAACTCTTGTTCTGTTGGTGACTGTGTTTATAAAGACAAATGGTTGCACAGACTTGATATTTTCTATGATTTCTTCCTGAAGTTTCCTGGATTTATTTTTCAACAGAAGCTGTGTACCTGTTGGTAATTAAAATGATTAAGTACAAAAATCCAATTTGTACAGGGGTTCTCAATATCTGTGTATGTGCTAAAGAGGCTTTTTTTTTTTTTTTTTTTTTTTTTCTCTCCTTATCTCCCTACTACCTTTGTCATACTATTATAGTATGTTATATCCCTGGATTTTAAGTTGTGCTGTTTCTACATTAGAGATTTCAGTATTATTTTATAGGATACTCTGAGAAAAATAAATGAATAAATAAATAATAATAATAAAAAAACTCACCTTGATTCCAGAGGAATATTGGAAGAGGAGGTGATACCCTTGTGAATCATTGGTACATCTGCCATTACCAAAACACTCTGAAACTAGTAATGAATAGGACTATTTCTGTATTTTATGGGATGTCTCAGGCATAAGCAAAAGAATTGCAGCAACACTGAAATGTGATGGGCAGCCATAAGCAGCAACTAGTGAGTTATCCTTGTATTAGATGTTCCCTTCACCCAAAATTTAAAGCAGATGGTTCAGTCAAGTACTTCAGGACAGCATTCATCAGATAGAGCATTGCATCTCATAGAGCATTGCATCTCAGTCAAGTACGTAGTCACTGATTTGTTGGTTGGAGTCTCCCAAGCCAAAAATATCTCTATCAATAATGTAATTATTGAAATCTCTTCCTGCTGCATTTTACATCATCTACATGAAAGCAAAGATAAGTTCTCAATACACAATGCATTGAGGGGAAGTAGAACTTTCTGCAAAATATGCACAGATTGACAGATGAGCTGTGGTGCCCAAGGCTGTGAATTTGTTTAACACAGCCAGCAGCAGGTCTGCTACTGAAATTAGAGTTGTTCAGTGTGTGTAGTTTCCAATCTGCAGGTGGTGAATTATGGGGCAGATGATGCAGATCCACTGGTTTTGACATATGAAATATTAGTATTTATTGAAACTGGATATTAACCTTGGATCTGGAAGTCATCTCTTCAGGTAAGATGCAGCATATTAATTTCATGTTCATTGTAATAATACTTTGATCAGGTGCAGAAGTTATAGTGGAAAGGTGGATGTATTGGTTCTATCTAAAGAGGTTAGTTATTAAGAAAACATTACATTTTTAATGTTGCGTTTGTTAAGACTTTCTTTTTCTCAAGACCTTGTATATGAACTGTGCTTGAATTATGACTTTTTTAAAAAAATGCTTAGAGTTTATATCAGTTTGATGCCATCTTTACATATAGATAACATTTCAAATACAGTGCTTTAGGAATTTGGTAATGCAGGTCAGGTGGCACAAGAATACCGTAAATTTAAAGAGACAGTAAGACTCATATAATCATTAAGGTTAGAAAAGACCTTCAAGATCATCTGATCCAACCATCCCCTACCACCAGTATCGCCCACTAAACCATGTCCTTAAGCATCATGTCCAACCTTTCCTAGAACACCCCCAGGGACGGTGACACTGACCTTTGAGGAACACCACTCATGACCAGTAACCAGCTAGATTTCACTCCATTCACCACCACGTTCTGGGCCCAGCCATCCAGCCAGCTTTAACTCAGCAAAGAGTGTACCTGTCCAAGCCGTGGGCTGCCAGCTTCTCCAGTTTACAGGACTGTGAAAGACATTCTGCAATGATTTTTCTGTCCTGATCTGGTACAGAGGTGTGATGTTACTGAAATGCAATGAGTTATTGGTGTAGTAAGCTTGTAGCACTATCCTACATTGACTTGCCATGGTCATGGAGTAAACTGCAAGTATAAGTGAAAGTAGCTGTCTATGAGAAGAGATGGCCCATTTTCATTTGTGCTGTAATATAGCAATTTGATATTTCTCGGAATGATCAGTCTGAATTCTCTATTCTCTATTTACTTTAGAAAAAAAATGTTCTAGCAAATTGTCCTCCTGCTTAAATCTATCTTGTCTAAGAGTTTTGACTCTCGAAAATGAAATTAGAACATGTAGTTACAATCTTTCATTTTCCGTGTTTATGCTTTACCTACAAATATTCTGTTTTCTTTCTTTTCTCTTAAGTTTTTAATTTGTCTTGGTATCCCAGATCCCTCGCAAGGCTTTCTTCCATTTATGACTTATTAAAGGTGTAACAATGGTCCACATGATGGTGGCAGCTTCAATAGCTAGAGCAAAAAACTGTTTTCTCTTGAGTGATTTGTATTCATATTTCTGATATGCTGAATTTGAGTGCCTTTTTGTAAAGGGTTTCTTGTTCTGGCATTAGAAATTACATTAACAATATAGAAGTTACACAAGCAATGCTGAGAGAACACAAGATGGGAGCAATTGTAATAGTGGTGGTGTGCTGAATTCTCTTAGCTATCAGATAAGAATGGAAAGCTAAGTAACTCTTGAACTTGGTATATGAGTTATGATCACTGGACCATAACACTTCACAGAAACACCTTTCTATAGTAGATTTTAGTTTCTGTTTGCCCCTGGAGAGTTACTACTTGGCTAGGCTTGATATTTCACTGCTTTCTGAAGCCAGTTAGCCATGTTACCAAATAGTAAGCTGTTTTGCTGCTGTTTGTTTGTTTGTTTTGTTTTATTTTGTTTTGTTTTCACATGGAATTGTACTGAGGTTGGAGAAGATACTGTCTGGAGCAAGAAGAGTCAATAAGGGTGGTGAAGTAATGATTGAATTCCTTTTTGGAAGAAAATTCAACAGCAATGGTGGCATATTTAACACCACTTCTACCTCTTAAGACCTGAAAGCTAAGCAGTGAATGGAATAATTATGTGTAAGATGAAGAGACTTCATATTCTAATTTTTTCCTTTCCCTCTGTGCAAGATAAGGGATGTTTCTCAAATGACACCCATTCCTCCCTCTCTCCCCACCCCAAATTCCTAGTCTGGTTTGGTATTTATCCTTCTCATACTTCGTATTGCCTCAAGATGCCCTTCCTAGTCAGAATCTATAAACATACACTGAGTTGCGAACAGATTAGCAGTTTCAAAGAAAGGTTAACATTGAATAGGATTTTCATAGAAAAAGAAGAATGAGATAAGAGGGAATGAGGTAAGAAGTAAGTTGCCATTGGGGGTAGATTCTCAAAACAAATACAGGACACTCACTAAAGAAAGACTGAGAATGTAAGGAAAGTGTAGGAATGAGGGGATGAAAAATAGGGACAGTAGAGATACTAGAGCAGGGAAAGTAGAATAGTGAGAGCAATGATAGTTAATGTTCTGGAGAGCCTGTAGTAGTAAGATATCAGTCAAGACAGACTTAAAAGAGGGATGTTTTGGAAGATCAGAGTTAGGTTTTGTCTGAGGGGGCGCAATATACTAGAAACAGGTTCACTGTATGGATAAGAATGAATATATAATTCTCAGTATCAACATCACTCTACAGGGGTATAGATTGTACTCTTTGAAAGAAAGTCTATTTTCTTCTTAATTATCTTTTAAAATATTTTTTCTCCAAATAAAACTGGGTATGAAGGGGGATGGGGTGGGAAAAGAGGCTTGATAGAGATCAGCCTATGGGAGCAGTTCCAGGGTTGTGGGTGAGGGCAATAGCACAGCTGAAGTGCATCTACACCAATGCACATAGCATGGGCAACAAACAGGAGGGTCTGGAAGCCATTAATTGGCAGGCAAACTGAGGCCTAGTTGCCATCACTGAAACATGGTGGTACCAGTCCCATGACTGGAGAGCTGCAATGGATGGCTACAAGCTCTTCAGAAGGGACAGGGACCTAAGGAGGTGTGGTGGCATGGCTCTCTGTTTTAGAGAGTGTTTCGTTACTGTTGAGCTCAGGGTTAGGAATGATAAGGTAGCGTTCCTATGGATAAGGATCAGGGGGTTGGCCAACAAGGTGGGCATCCTAGTGGGGGTCTGTTATAGACCACCAAACCAGGATGAAGAGATGGATGAGGTGTTCTATAAGCAGCTGGCAGAAGTCCCTCAGTCACCAGTGCTTGTTCTCCTGGGTACTTTAACTTCCCAGACATATGCTGGAAATAAAATACAGCCCTGAGGAAGCAGTCTAGAAGGTTCCTGGAGTGTGTGGAAGACTGCTTCCTGACTCAGGTGGTTAGTGAGCCTGCCAGAGGGGGTACCCTGCTAGACCTGCTGTTCACAAACAGAGAAGGACTGGTGGGAGATGTGGTGGTAGGCAGTTGTCTTGGGCAGAGTGACCATGACATGGTAGAATTCTCTATCCTTGGTAGAGTCATGGAGGGGGGGAGGGTCACTAAAACTGCTATCTTGGACTTCCAGATGGTCTCTTGGGAGTCAGTCCTGAAGGGCAGAGGGGTCCAGGAAGGCAGGATGCTCCTCAAGAAGGAAGTCGTAAAGCACAGGAGCAGGCTGTCCCCTGGTTCATCCCCATAAGATGAACCGGTGGGGCATGGCTGAACAGGGAACTTTTGCTGAGTGTCCAGGAGAAAAAGGGACAGGAAACTTGGGGAGAGTACAAGGAAGTTGCCAGAATTTGCAGAGAAAAAAATCAGGAAGGAAAAGCCCAGTATGAGCTCAGCCTGGCCACTATAGAATCATAGAATCATAGAATCATAGAATATCCTGAGTTGGAAGGGACCCTTAAGGATCATCAAGTCCAACTCTTGACACCGCACAGGTCTACCCAAAAGTTCAGACCATGTGACTAAGTGCACAGTCCAATCTCTTCTTAAATTCAGACAGGCTCGGTGCAGTGACAACTTCCCTGGGGAGCCTGTTCCAGTGTGCAACCACCCTCTCTGTGAAGAACCCCCTCCTGATGTCAAGCCTAAATTTCCCCTGCCTCAGCTTAACCCCGTTCCCGCGGGTCCTGTCACTGGTGTTAATGGAGAAAAGGTCTCCTGTCTCTCGACACCCTCTTACGAGGAAGTTGTAGACTGTGATGAGGTCTCCTCTCAGCCTCCTCTTCTCCAGGCTGAACAGGCCCAGTGACCTCAGCCGTTCTTCGTACGTCTTCCCCTCCAGGCCTATCACCATCTTTGTAGCCCTCCTCTGGACACTCTCCAACAGTTTCATGTCCTTTTTATACTGTGGTGCCCAGAACTGCACACAGTACTCGAGGTGAGGCCGCACCAGCGCAGAGTAGAGCGGGACAATCACCTCCCTTGACCTACTAGCGATGCCGTGCTTGATGCACCCCAGGACACGGTTGGCCCTCCTGGCTGCCAGGGCACACTGCTGGCTCATATTCAACTTGCTGTCTACCACGACCCCCAGATCCCTCTCTTCTAGGCTGCTCTCCAGCGTCTCATCGCCCAGTCTGTACGTGCAGCCAGGGTTTCCCCGTCCCAGGTGCAGGACCCGGCACTTGCTCTTATTGAACTTCATACGGTTGGTGATCGCCCAGCTCTCCAACCTATCCAGATCCCTCTGCAAGGCCTTTCCACACTCATTCGAGTCCACGACTCCTCCAAGTTTGGTGTCATCAGCAAAATTGCTCAAAATACCTTCTATTCCTACATCCAGATCGTTTATAAAAATATCGAAAAGTACCGGCCCTAAAATGGAGCCTTGAGGGACCCCACTAGTGA
>NC_048893.1:130665774-130684382 GCF_011077185.1 Oxyura jamaicensis
CTGCTGTCCTAGCTACAAGTGCAGAGCACAGCACTGTATGGGCTGCTACAGGGAAAGTTAACATCCCAGCCAGACCCAGTACACGAAAAGACCTTCTGTAACTTTCTAAACAGGTCTTTCAGTCATAAGTAGTAGCTGAATAGTGGTCATTTCTGCAAAACACATTAAATATTAGTATCCCTGAAGCACGTGTTAAAATAATAATATTTGGCATTTCTTCTCAAAAGGCATTTGTTTTCTTAGCAAAAAATATGAATAATTTATCAATACTTAATTGTACTGGCAATTAAATAATTACTTGCATTGGAATATAATAAATAGTAAAGTAGTATCTGAAATTCATGGCTAAAGGGTTGTTAGAAATCATCTGTGAAGTGGGTGATGAAGTGGTATTGTATATCCTTTGTTTTTCCTTTGAGATCAGTCAAGGTTCAATTACTGTCAATAAAACAGCATTCACAGCCACTTACCCATCCTTCATGTAATAGCAGACATCATCAATCATTTCCACTTCAAGAAAAGTTCAGATCTGTCTACATGAGTTCTTTTCAAGCAAATATTATAATCATGTATGAGTGCCTTATAAAAAAGAACTTTAATTTAAGATATGGCTGAACAACTGAAGTGTATTTATCCTTCCTCTCCAAAATGTTATTGAGATGTGGGTTTTTTGTTTGTTTGTTTGTTTGTTTGTTTGTTTGTTTTGTTTGTTTAGTTGGTTGTTTTTTTTTTTTTCCTTTTTTTTTTCTCCCATTTTCTTTTCGTAGGTATTTCTATTTTGAAATTCTTTTGCTGCTGTTGCTGTTATGAAAGGAATAATGAAGTATTATATAAGCATAGAAACATAGAATGGTTTGAGTTGGAAGAGACCTTAAAGATCATGTACTTACAACCCCCCTGCCATGGGCAGGAATACCTTCCCTTAGACCAAGTTGCTCAAAGCCCCATCCAACCTGGCCTTAAACATTTCCAGGGATGAGGTATTTACAGCTTCTTTGTTCCAGTCCTTTACCACCCCCTAGTAAATTTATTCCTTATATTTCATCTAAATCTACCCTTTTTTACTTTAAAACCATTACTCCTTGTCCTATCAGTACACTCCCTTGACAAAGAGTCCCTCCCCAGCTTTTCTGTGGGCCCCCTTTATGTACTGGAAGGCCTCTATAAGGTCTCCCCAGAGCATTCTCTTTTGCAGGCTCCATATCTTAGATTCTGTTATAAACACCATGAAATCTGGTACTTGTCCTGGTTCACTAAAATGTAGCACATTTTATTATTATTATTATTTTTGTAAAATGTAACTACTGAGGGAAATAAGGGCTGCTAATCAATAGAGACTTTTAAGCAACTTTGTATTCATACAAATCTTGTACTAAGATGCAATAACTCAGCAAATAAATCATTAAGAATGAGATATCCAATCATTATACAACAAAAGGATACGTAGCCTTTCCAGCAAACACCAGGGAAAAAAGATGACTTGACATTCCATACTATCCAAAAGCAGCAAGCTTTGGAATGTTCAATCACCAGTTTTCCTCGAAAGCATTGCAGATTAGTCCTTAAAATCAATCTTCAAGGTTTGTCCTACCATTGAAATTGGAATCAAGCACTGCTGTTCTCTTCCTTCTTTGGATTAAGATTTCTCACTTCTTGTCTTCCATCTGTTGATTTCAATTTTCAGCAAATATTAGTGGTTGATAGTGATAGTGATATCGATGGTAATCGATACAACAACATAGTGACACAACAACACAACAGTGGTTGATAGTGATAGTGATATCGATGGTAATCGATACAACAACAATCGAACAACATAGTGCCTGCTGCTTGCTTGTGAACAGAGTGTGTTACAGCAGAAACTGAAGTCTTCACTCTAAGGAGAGGAAGACATTGAGGAGAAGCAGCTTTCTCAGACAACGGAGAAGAAGAAAAAATGAGATTAGTCTGTGCCAACAGATCTCAGACCATCCTTCAAATAAATATTTTAGTTTAGAGGAGTTTTCTGAGGGTTCTGAGTTCCATTGTTTCCTTTAACAGGATTACCAACACAGAATAAGGCCTAGTCCAAGGTTGACTGTAATAAAATGAAACTCTTCCTTTAACTACAGTAACCTTTGGAAAAAATCCAGATTTTATTATATGTGTTCACAATATACAAATTTGAATCTCCCTTTGAGCAATAAAATCTGTTTAGCCATATTTTGTGATAATCATAGGGGACTAAAGTTAACAAGCAGGATTCATGAGCCTTTTGAACCAAACCAAGGGATCTCAGAAAAGCAGTTGCTCTGTGACGTTTCTGAGCAACAAATGGAACCAAATCCTTCCTGCAGCTCTGAATCAGACACAATAACTGTGTGACGGGTCCTTGTATCAACCACTGATGAGAGGCTGTGATTAGGGCACATGTCTGTCTAACATGAAATTTTATCTTTAGTGTCAGAAATAATAAAAATATATATCCATCACTGAGTTAAGTGGATAATGGATGGAAATAGTTTTTTTCAAATGTACAGCTGGGAACTGGCTATCTAACTACCACTAGTGTCATAAAAGCCTTCCCTATGATTTCTTCTTATACTCTTAAATTATAGCTAGGCAGCAAAATGTGTGTCAGTGAACTGTGGCAAGTAATAGGATTTTACATCATCCTCTTTGTCAGAGGCCATTTATAAAATTAATTCTTTAAGGATTTCTGAAAAAGGGCAAATTCAATTGATTGCTTGCATTTAGAATAGGAAAACAAGTACCTGAATAATACATCTCTTTACTAGTTCAAATAATACACCAATCTGTTGTACTGATAATTTAATAAAAGAATATTTAGTGGTCATATGTTTTTTTGTATGTTTTGTTATTATTATTATTATTATTATTTGTTTTTAAATCATAATATGTAGTTTAGGATGTTCTTGCAATATATGAATTGTTCAAATTTTACTAAAGATTCAGACTAATATCTTTCTAAAGACAGGGAATAGTTAATTACATGATAATTTGTAATTGCTTTGGGGAATTCTGCATGCCTAAAATTATAATGATGTATTGCTGTAGTCATTATGCAAAGATTTGCACTTAGATATGGGTGCAGTGACCCCATTTTTATCAATGCTTTTCTTTTAAAATTCATTAAAATGCCACCTTCCATTAGCACTAAATGTAACACAGAGGTTTTAATAAAAGTTTCAAGATTTGCACAAAACAAAGTTGTTTTATTTTTATTTATTTATTTTTTTGATTCTCATGTCTTTTGACTCACCTAAATCAGTATAGTTACTATAAATATACATATATATTTTAAAATATATATTTTAAAATATTTACTATATATTTTGGAACAGGACTTTCACTGATTTTAACAATTGAATGAACAATGTTCTGAGATATTGCTGCATGCATTTTCTTATCTGTTGATATATAATTTACCTGTGTTTTTTATGATCATCTGATATCTGTATAACATAGGACATGAAAATTCCCTGAATTAAATCTCCCTTCAGTGAGAATATATCAGAAAAATATTTATTCATGATATTAAACTTGTCATTGACAGAGGATGCACCACAAAATCTGATAATGTATCATTGGCAATGTATACTTGCCATGGTTAATAGCTATCATTTTTTAAAATCTTCATGGTATTTCAAGTCTGAATTTGTCCTGTTTCAAAACTAGCAAGGAAGGGCAACACATCAATCTTCATGAAATAACTCAGCCAGGATGCAATTGTTGAAGGTTGAATTTTGTTTGATTTGTTCTCATATATGTATTACAGAAAAACACAGAATTTTCTTCTGGAGGCCTGTAAAGAAGATGATAACATTTGCAATGTTTTGAAGAGGTACAGGAAAAAAAAAATATATAGCATGCTAATAACTTCAGTTATCTTAACACTGAACAAAGAGTTAGATATCAGCAACCTGTCTAAATCTCAGTTTTTAAGGGATGTAGGGGAGGAGGTTGGTTTCATTTGTTTGTTTGTTGGTTTGTTTTCACTTAGTTACATGAAATATGTAGGCCTCATCACATAGGATATGTTCAGATATGAGTTTAAAGAGGTATGTACTAAGAAGTTTTTCCTGAGCTTAAGGAGACTAATCAGCTTTCAGTGTGCCATCCTTCAAAACAAGGTACCTAAACTAGTATATGACACCTGGAGACTGCAGTTTATTAACATTTGGAAAATAAAATTTAATATTGCATAGATTAGGGAAACCTTTGGAAAAATATATTAGGCCGTTTCAATTTAGCAAACCATGAATTCTTAAACATGAGTATCAGTGTTTTAGTAAATAAAATTGTTTCTTGAATTCAGGTATTTCCCAGGAAGTGGTTTCCCAGCTTGTGATCTGCGTGTATCACCATCTTCTAATTAGCCAGGATGAGCTGCTTAGCTGAAAAGGTGAAAAATACATTTTGTCCCAATTTTTACTTCTTCTTTTTAGATTTTCAATAAACTTTTATTATAGAAATATGCAATAGATTAAATTAGGAAATTGTTATTTCATTAATTTGACTGGAAGCTTTTTTTATGTTTTATTATTTTTCTGAGAAAGTCTGCCATTTTCTCCAGATCATCAATCTATTCCCATGGATTCAGTGGTGATGAGTTATCATATCCACAACACTTTGTAGGTTTAAAACCAATTCTAAGTGTATTAATAATCTTTTCAGATCTCAGGTATTGATGACCTTAAGAGAGATGAAAGTTAGTCTGTTTCCTGGGGGTGTGCTTTGAGGCAGTCATGACATCTCTTTTTCCAAGAAAGAATAATGTAATACTTGTGATTTGAAGGTTTTATTTCCACCATCAGACCAAATGAAGCATGAATCATGTGTGTGGCAAACTGTATAATGGAAAAGTAAAATGTCACCTTTAGAAGCAAATGATTTCTAAGCCCAGTTAAATAATAAATCTGTAAGTAATAACTATGAACAAGAGAAAAAAAAGTACAGGAAGTGTAAATAAATTCAAAAGCAATTTGTTAAGAATAACATTTGAGGCTCATTTCCAAGACTAGTATATATATTAAATAAATAAATAAATGAGACAAATGGGCATGCTACCAGTGTTACAGATATGGTGAAAGACAATTTTTCAAGGAAACAAATAAAACAAACAAACAAACAAAAAAACAAAATCAATAAACAAACAAACAAAACACTAAATCCAGTACAGATTTAGTTCTGAGGAAACAATAAAAAATAACATATTTTACAATGCTTTTTTACAGTGAAATATCTGTGTAACTTTCCAGATAATTTAGCACTTTTTTTTAAAGAGATGAACAACAGTCAGGAATAGATGCTAGGTGACAACATAAAGAGTTGAAGAAAAGGAATGTATAACTACAGAAGGAGACCTATGGAAAATAATAGTGAAGCCAAAGTAGAAGGACACATGATCCCTGCAGACATCCCTGAATGACAGCTAAAAACAAGATTGGAAGCAATGGATAATGAATATCCTCAAAGGTTAGCCCTTTAGGAACTAATTAATCACTGGACATGCTTAATTAATTGAAATTTCCTCTAGCAAACATAAATTCTTTTCCATTCTGTGACTGAAAGTCCAAACACTGTCCATTGATTTTCTGAGCTGAAAATATGGTAAAAACAACTGTTATGTTGCTAATAATAAACAGAGTAGTATGAGCAAACCATTTTATCTTCTCATACATTTTGGCATTCTCTGTGTATTAGTTTAATAAGTTGTAAACTTGTTATTTTGTTGCAATAATGTGTTAATAGTGTGGAATAACATTTTTTAAGACTCAAAACTTGCTGAATACAAGAGGGATAGGTGATATGTTTAATTTAATAGCAATGGTATAATTTCCCAGTAAAAAAACACTTCCCACATAAGAGAAAAAGTACTCATTACTTTATAAATAGAGACTTCCCATCTCTTCATGAGAGCATATAAAGAAGGGTAAGAGACCGAAATCTGGATTTCCAAATAAAATTTGACACACCCATTGCTGGAATCAGCAAACCTGAAAATTAACAATCTTCTACCAAATAGTTCATCATACCAGTGTGTTAAGAATATTCCATCTTCTGTCAGATTAATAAAAAAGATTTAAAGATGTCTGTGGTGGTTTTACCGTGCTAGGCAGTTGAACACTACAACCGCTCTCTCACTCCCCCTCCTCAGATGAGGAGGGGAAGAAGTAAAGGAAAGAACAACTCACGGGTTGAGATAAGGATGATTTAATTAAAGAGGGGAATATATATATATATATATAATTAAGGAAATATTATTATTAATTAAACAATTCAACTAAAGGGAAAAAAGGGAAAGGGGAAAAGGGAGGGGGAAAGGGAATAACTAAACAAAACAAGTAAAGGCTATGTGGAAGTGCAGAGGAAAGAAATTACTCTCTACTTCCCACAAATGAGCGATGCTTGACCACGTCCTTGAAGCAGGGCCTCAACACACGTAGCCGGTGTCTGGGAGGAGAACAGAAGTTTTTACAATGAGAGCCCACCCCTCCCCTCTTCTTCCTTTTTCCACCTTTTATTGCTGAGTGTGACATCATATGGTATGGAATATCCCTTTGGTTGGTTTAGGTCAGCTGCCCTGGTGATGTTTCTTTCTCACTTTTTGCCCACCCCCTAGGAGGGTCAGAGAGAGTCCTGATGCTGTGCCAGCACTTCTCAGCAGCAGACACAACACTGGTGTGATACCACTGCTGTTCTAGCGACAAGAGGAGAGTGCAGCACTGTATGGGCTGCTGCAGGGAAAGTTAACATCCCAGCCAGACCCAGTACAGAGGCACACGTATGTTTGTAGGTTTAACTATTTAAAGCAGAAAGAGATAAAGCAGAGGATCATGAGGAACCTGCCATATTAGAGGGAGAAAGAAGCAACACAAGAACTTCCATTGTATCTTTCTGATGCACTTGAAGACAATGAATACAACAGAGAGAATAATAATTTAGGTGAAGTGTGTAAATTACAGGCTTCCTCTCTTCTCCTGATGTGCTACTTTTAATTCAAGTTGAAAAATGTGTCTCCCGGGAGATTTATCTTGTTGCTGAATTTCTGCTCTCTGGTCAAAGAGATCAGGCACCTTTAGCAAAAGAGAAGTCACGTTTCAAAGCCCTTACACTTACACTTACATAGAGCACTTGATACTTGCATTTGTTTTAAGTAAAGAAAATAAGATACCAACACTAATTTCTTAGATATCTGTAAATCAATATTAGCTCAGTTGATATACATGAAGAGTGGGTGGTTTGTTTTCTTACTGAAGGCCCATACTCTTTGATTACCATCCAGGATACCTATTTTCCACACTAATTACAAACGATGCCTGAGGTCTGATTCAGTTATTTAGCATTCAGATAGCTAAATCAGGGAAAAAAATAGATTTTACTTCCATGCTTTTGATATTCTTCCAACTGGTCTGTGTTCACTTCCTGCTGCAGCATCATTTAGCATCTTTTTAGCATCTTAGGTCATTTTTGCATCTTTCCTCTTCTGAACATGGCTGCCCTCAAACTTTCTAGACAATAAACCATTGAAAGAGGATCATCTGTTTATCAGATATTCCAGCTTCTGGGCTGCTGATGTTGAAAGAGCATTACAGAACTGCTCAGACACATTTTCCTATTGTGTCCTCTATAATTTTCTACTTATAGTATACAAAAAACAAACAAACAAAAAGTTACAATTGTTATGCAATGTTTGAACCATAGGGAGAGTTTATTAATAAAATTGTCATAAGAATGAATTTGATATTAAGCTGAATAAATAGACAAAAGTGTGTAAACACTGTAAATGACACATTTAAAGATGTGTTTAAAGATGCTGACTGCGTTTAAAATGCTGTATTTTGTCACACACACTTTATGAACTTTACTGCTCAAGCTGAATTTACTTACAATACTCCAATCATTGTGACAAATAAAACTGAGAATTAAAGAAAAAAAATTATCTTGTAACTGGATATTGCAAAGAACAGGCAGAGATTTTTAGAATAGCTGGAGAGAGTGGGTCATCATGTTTGGGAAAAAAAAAATATTATAAGACAAAGATTTTATTTCTCAGATATTGAGTAAGATAACTATATAAATATACTGTCAGAACACCAATCTTAGTTGCTTTTGAGTTATGTTTACTCCATCACTCTTAAAATCAGACACTCTTCAAATAGTTCTAGGAAATTAGTCAAATAAGTAAGCTTAAACTGAATAACATTAAGGCTGACTATAGTACCATCAGACTTAAGTTACCTATGAGTCATTGTACTGTTGACAAAGACAATTTTTGACTTTAGAAAAATAAGCTTAGAAAGACTGCCAAATTCCCTTAACAATTATATTAGACTTTTATAATTCCAAGGAAAGCAGTTGGCACACACGTAGAGGAAAAATGTCACTTCTGAAAGGAAAATATATATTAAATACTTCTACGTTTTGTCTTAGAACTTGACTATTATTCCTCTAACATGCATGCTCATACTTGCCCTAAGAGCATATTTATAGAAAGGAAGTGCAGTATTTGCAGTTGTTTTTATAGAGAGCAATTGCTTCTTATAGAGTCTAAACAAGAGGTGTAAATGGACAAGAGCAGCGAGAACAGAGTGGGTTAGTAGAATATATAAAGTCTAAACTATAATCTAGTCATATACAATTAAAATCAATCTGGCAAGGACAGCTAGAAGATCTATAAGATAAATTGAAGGTGAGAAGAATAAGATTGCGCGCATAATATTGTTTACTAGCAAAGCTGAGTTGAGTATCATTCATCTGTAGCAGATATTAAACTATAAAGACTGACAAAATAAAGAAATACAATTTAAAATAACTGAGAAAGGAAACTGTGTTAGCTTTAGTGGACTTTCACTGTCCAGCCATTCCTTAAATCCTTCCTTATTTCTTATGTCCTAGGTTTATTCACTTACGACTCTTGCAGAATTAAAATGTCTGTCAGAATCTACATGAGCAGTGAAATCTCCAATAAAAGTGAAATTGTTATATGGACATATTTAAGACATTATTATAGCTTGGAATAAAGATTACCCTAAAGTTCAACATCTGATTCCTCAATGGGTGTGTATGAAAATGTACACTGTTGCCAGCTTTTCTGTGTGATAAGTGTCCAGATGGACACTTTCACAGTTTAGCTGGCATGTTTCATGCTTTGTTTATTCATAAGGAATGTGCTTTGATTCCATATTCCTAAATTTGTCCCTTTCAGACTGAGATATGTATATTCAGCAGATATCCATCCACAGGTATATATTTCCAGTTTTTAGAGATAATCACCTTCATTATATGGGTCTAAGGACTGTATTTGCATCTGTTACAATGAATTGCATTTATAGGGATTGATTTGGCTTTAGTAAGTAAAAAAAAAAAAGTGTTATTCATTGTGATTAAGACTGCAGAACCCACTAGTAGTAAGTAAGTATTAAATCCTGATTTCGTTTACACTATGATTTTAGGTCAAAAGTTAAGTCCCAAATCTTTTTTTCTTTTTCTTTAAAGGACAGAAGAAAATATTCTGATATATTAGATGGAATCTCAGTGCTGTGATCCTTAGGATCTTTATTGATAAGAACTGATAATTTCTTCTAGTCACTATACATATGCATACTTGGAAAGTCTGTGTTTGTATGTATGTGTTTGTATACTTTAAGATAACAATCTATAGTTTATCAGTTACCTGGAAGTCATGTATGTCGTATTGACAGGCAGTTGGACTCTGAGAGCCATGTAAATTTGTGGAACACATTTGTCAGCTCACTGCCGTGTTAACAAGTTAGTAGGACTACTTGATGGCCTCACCCGTTCTTGTGCAATTTGTTTTAAAATTGTACTTTTCACATAAAGTGCTTGTCTGTATTAATCAACATAGTTAAAATATGAATAGATGATATGAACTTCCTTGGTGCATTAAGAGAAATGGAAAAAATATATATATATATATACAAGCAGTGCATGCATTTCCCCTGAAGAATATATATCTATGCCATAAATTCAACTGTACTGGCTTTTGTGGGAAGAAAAGTATTTCATCTAACGCTGTTTTGTAACTGAGGCAAATTATATGAAATAATTTTGTTGACACATTACCTTTTGAGGTTTAAATTGCAGTGTCTCAATATAGTACTGACAAAAGAGACTATTGGTAAGTATTAGTATTTAGTCTTTTGAAATAGTCTACCTAAAAGAATAGTGTATTGGTAAATAAGATATCAATTGAAAAGTAATTTGGAGTATAATCTAAAGCATTGAATTGTGCACTGTTCACAAAGAAACTTCTGGTACATTCATATTTTTATTCTGGTCATAATTCCTTTTGTGAAAATAAAAATAAAACAAACCCACTAAAAATTTAGTGAGAAGATAGTTAAATCCGGGGAAAAGAATTGAAGTCCTTGAAGTACTTCTCTGAGACTTAAATATTTAAATTTGACTGAGGGTCATCTGAGGAAGTACACTATTGCCAAATTGCCATAATAATTTTTGTAAAAGTCTATGCTAAATAATTTCAAGAAATAATAAATATATATATAAATAAATAATAAATAATAGTCAAATGAGTTCACATTCTATATTTGAATATATACAACATACAACATACATTTAAAGAAATATTTTTATAAGGATCGTGTAAATTTTTTTCACTTCTTTTATCTTAAAGTACTTTCTTTAGTCTTTTTTTTTTCCCCTCCTAAAATGAATATTTTTGTAGTTTAAAGATTTTAAAGGCAATTTACTTCCTTAGAAAAGATTGATCAGAAAAGACAAAATATTACTAATAACGGTTAGGACAAACGTTAATGCACATCATCAATGTAGTTATCCTCTGGGTATCAATATTATATTTTTTATTTTTATTTTTATTTTTTTATTTTTAATCTTGAAAATCAGAATTACAGGTGATTTCATATGTGTTTTCTTTCACCACTGATGACTCATAAGCATACATTTTATTTTATTCTCTTACTGAAGAACATTATATATTTCTTCCTCACAGGAAAAACTTGTGCTATAACTGAAATGACAATATGCTGCTTCCTATGAGGGGATTCTGAAGGCTTCTCAAAAACACAGTACAGTGGTAAGTACTAAAAATATAGTCACAACAATTAAGTTATCTGAAAAATAAATCTCAGAGATGAACATCAAGTCTCTTTTGCTAGTATTCTTAAATTTGTTTGAAATATATATTTGTGATGTATACTTCCAGCTAAAATGCTTATGTACTGCCATGTGTTCATGGAATAAGACCTGGAATATAATCCATTCTAAACATTAGTGTTTAATCATGATAAGCATGAATTTTATATTATTTTTCAGTTCTTGAAATATGGAATTGTGCCTCTATGCGATTAAAAGATGTTAGATTAAACCTGGATATTGTGACACTGTTAACCAGTAAGGTTTTGTTTTCCAGGCCATTCTATACCAGATAGAGCTGATAGTGTTCAGTTTTCAAAACATGGTTGGGTTCCAAAGTTCTTGGAACTCTTGGAGTTCTTGAAGTTCTTTAAAAGGGGATATTTAAATAAAGGACCTTTAATCTCATAAAGGAGATGAGATTAATCTATTACCCTTCTTTCATACTGTGCCTGATGCATTGGTTAATAAGGAAGGATGGAGATAAACAGAAAAGTTTCTCTGATGACATAGCACTTCCTTCTCACATTACGTTTTCTATGAACTTTGAAGCAGATGTGATTTATTTATTTATTTATTTTTCTGTAATCATTGCACAAGATGCAGCGTCAATTTAGGGTTATCATTCAGTCCTACAGTCAAGGAGAAGAAATAATAAAGTATCTGATGTGATAATAGAGTCGTGAATAAGCAGTAATTCAAAGTATGACAGACCAGTTATGAGATATGAGGGTACCATTATGTGAAGTGTAAAAATCAGATGAAGAATAAAACAGCTTTGAAAACTCATGTGATTTTTGCATCACTGAGCCATGTTTATTCCAATTTGTTGTAATTTAAATGTAATAAAATAAAACATTTTATGAACTGGAGCCTGTTTAATAGTTTAGCATCCATGCTGATCATGATTGTAGCTGAATTCTTAGTTGTTACAATAACAAATAGTACACATGCATGAGTATGGAACATAGGATTCAGTTACCTATACTCCTCAGAGAACTCATATATATATATGTATATGCATATATGAAAAAGGAAAGCAAATTATATAAATAATACAAACTTGTTATAAAGAAAGCAAAGCTGAAGTAAAAGTCAAAATAATGACTTAGTTTCTTTGTAACTAAAAGTTTATGGCAGTTTTATGTTTTCTTGTACAAAATTTGCCACAGGGAAGTTCCAAGAAGGGGGAGAAACTCTCGTTTCAAGATCTGTCAGAATATACTGAGATAAATCATAGAAGCTGGGAAGGGTCTGGAGGGGAAACTAAGGGATAGTGTGATTGTAGTTTTCACTGTTTAATCAGAATTTTGTTTGTTTGTTTTTGTTTTTTTTTTTTTTTTTGGAATAATGCAGAGGATTCATGGAGAATGAGAAGAAAGGGAAGCAAGCAACATTAAAACAGAAAAGTGAGATAGAGCCTACTGATGTCTATTTTTTTTAACTCCAACTTAGGTTTGTGGACATCAGAAGCCAATTGTGTCTTTTGAAAATTTCCTTGTTTGTGAAAAAATAATTGGACTATACAAAAAAAGAAACCAGAATTGTAGAAAGTAAAACTGTAAATCTGCTTCAAATTTATTTCAATTTCTCTGCTTGCTGATATCCTCAAGTGTATGTTGTCACAAGCATATATGTTCAATTGCCAACATTAAGTTACTCCCCCCCAAAACATAACTGAAATATGCTACTATATGTTAAAGAATTTTCTATTTTGCCTAGAAGAAGGCTATATTCTTATGAGAGGTTTGTCAAGAGACAAACTGAAGTGGATCAGAAGGCTTTCAGAAAAGTGATGACCCAAACTAACTCTGAAGATTAGTATTTGCAGTAGATGATAGGGATCCATTCTGATGAACAGAAGAACTGTGAGAGTGATGTGAATCATTTTCAATGTTGTTTCAAAAATAATGGTGGTGACTTTTGCTATATTGTACTTGCATTTAAGAACAATGCAGAAAGGAGTCCCTATGATTTGATCATTTCTACATTCTTCTTCATCGTAAACCAGATAAAATTATTCATCATGAACCAACAATCAGAATGATATTTCTCATGGAAAGAAAAGTGCAATTTATGTTTAGTGTATGCAGCAAGCACTTGCCATGCATTATATGGAAATAAACATGAAAGAAAGTAAACAGTCCTTGGATTTTGATCTTACTTCACAGGTAGATGTCTGTTTAAATGGCGTGATTTCATTCTAAAATCCTGACTTGACAGCTGACTGTGCAGATGGAGCCCTGTGGTAGGCCATGGAATGCTGTGCAGTTTCTTTAATGTAGCCACATACTGTCTGATTCTTGATCATGTTCTCAGATTCTGATCAAGCCTTCTGCCTTGCATCATTTATGATAACAAATGTGAAGGAATAATAAAGCCTTCACATTGGAAGGGAGCTATAAATTGCTCCAATTCTAGACTTAGGAGTTTTGGGAAACTGATCAGTTTTTAATTCTCTGGGGAAAACCAGGGCACAATGTAACTATTATCCTTAGAGTTGTCAGCTTACTTCAGTCTCTTTTTCAGCTCTCAGGATTCAATGCTGTTGATCAAAATCTTTGCTTTGCTTCCTGTTGTCAGGTTTTATGACCACAAATGTCAACACACTCAGCTGAGTACTCCAAACTCTTGTTAAACAGTACTTTCATCAGATGGTTTGCTCTGAAATATTATTGGTAAATCTAACCTTACAAATTCTATGTAGCAATCTCAATAGGTTCGTGACATCGCTGATATTGTGGTGTGTGAATTAGAACTGATATATCTTATTATTATTATTATTATTGCAACATTTTTTATGTGTCTCAGTGTGACTGATCTAAACTACTTAAATGTATACACACTCTAATGATCTCCAGTAAAATGTGGATTTCTGAATAGTCCAAGTGAGCAAGATTTATGCAAATACGAAATAACAATCACCAAAACTTTCCAGGGGGTTATTTTATTTTATTTTATTTTATTCAGGTGGCAATGTAGTTGGATATATTTAACACCTTTACCTAAAGGTATTAAAATTATAATTTCAGTGGTGCGTTCTGATGACAAATAAAATTCCCATGTTCTTAAATCTTTAAGAACTATAAACTGCTCTTATTTAAATAATAATTTCATAAATACAATTGATTATTTAGGCAATTAATTTGAACATTACATTACTTAGAGCAGTGTACAATGACGATAATGAAGAACTCAGAATAATGTAATTTCAATGTTATGCAGACTGGATGGCTAACTGGAGTTCACTGAATCATAACATCATCAGCAAGCAAGTGAAGGAGAAATAGAAATTAATTACATTGCGTTTTGCATAGGCAGCTCAAATGAATGATTAGATTATTATTATTATTTATGTTTTCATGTTAAATTCAAAGAACTGGAATGCAGATTTTACTATTATCTGGAAAGCTGAAATAGGAAATGTACTGTACTGAGCCACAGAAACCTCTTTTTAAATTATTATTATTTTTAATAAGGAAGAATAGTAAAGGACCTTTGTATCTAAGGTCTTAGGGCAAATAAATTACATGCACAAGATTGTTCTTCATGCTATCAAGGTTCAAAACACACTGCATCTTCATTATTAAGTGATATGATTAAGCAATATCACAACAGTGGTAAGTTTTGTCATTTTGTTTGGATAACTCAGTGGTATGATGAAGGAAGACCATCTCCTATGTCTTTTGCTAAATACCACTTTAGGTCTGGATTATCAGCTCTATTTTCTAGAGTAGGAGGCAATGAAATCACGTAGAGCCTTTTAATGCAGATTAAAATCATAGAATCATAGAATATCCTGAGTTGGAAGGGACCCACAAGGATCATCAAGTCCAACTCCTGGCTCCACACAGGTCTACCCAAAATGGAGGTTATGAAATCAAGAGACATATTTATAAAACATGGAAAATTAAATGGTGTTTTATGTACATATCTGAATTTTTAATTATTATTTTTATTTATTTATAATGCACATATAGCACTATAAGAAACTCAGCACCAGTACTGCAATTTGGGGAGAAAGTAGGTAGAAAAACAATAATGTTAGAATTTCAAAGTTTTGTTTTGGTGATTTTTAAGAAATTGTATAAAGATTAAACCTGTTTGAATAAGACCCATCGGTTTATCAAACAGCGTATCAGGAGAATTAAGCTTGTCAGTTCTTTGAGACAGTTTTGGTTGCTTAAAATCTGTCTTCTAGCGCAATTTTAGGAATCCTGTATTTGTCTGTTAGACTGCCAGCACCACTCCTGAAGGCCCAGATCTCCCGTAAGTATTATGTTGTATCAGCTAGCCCTATGTAGAAGGGTTGCACACTCAAACATACCTACATTACCATATTTATGTTACCATGTTTATGTGGCAGCTTCTAGATCCTTCTCACAGAAGCCACCCCTAGGGCCCCCTGCTACCAAAACCTTGTCACGTATACCCACTACAGGATCCTCTTCTGAATATAAATCTTGTGGTAGATACCCATTTTTTGTTGATGTTGTTGTTTGTTTGTTTTTATTTAACTTCAACCCCCTGGAAGTGCATCTTATGGGAAGCAGAGGATTGAAGCGGTCTTCTTAGTCTTAGAGGCACTGACAAGTTTGCACATAGCTGTTCTGAACCACTAGGAGTGAATTTGGGAATGTTGTTGTTTCAGAGAAGGCTGAAGGAGAGGAAAGAGTCTATGTTTTGTTTCTAAGAAACTGAGTGGATACTTCCTTTGATGAAGTGCCTTAAAAAATCCTAGTATTGTATTGCTTGAGGAAACAATGTAGCATAGTTCTTTAATAGTGAAAAATTACCAAATTATTTCTATTCTGTTCCAAATACAAGAAATCCACCACAATTATGCTAATCACTGCCCTGAAAACATATTGATACAGCTGTTGAGAGACTAGGGTATATTAGTTGGTATATTTCTTTCTCTCTCAAATGAAAATAAAACATTTTTATTTTATTTTATTTTTTTTTGCCAGCAGGAAGTCAAACTATTTGTAGAAGTGTCTTAGAACTGAAAATCATTATTTGATTCTGAAAGTAGATTTGTTTGTTTGCACGTGAATATAATATGCATTTAGATTTAATTGAATGACAATTTAAATCCAGACACATTATTGTTCAGCTGTATATTTCATAACAGCTTTTTTTTTTTTTCTATTGACATTGTGCCCGAAATAACTATATGCAGCATTTTTTCTGTTGAGTCTTTTATTATTAAAGACAAAAAATGTCTATCTAAAAGGTTCATTACTAAAAAATGACACTTTAAAAAATGACATTTTCTTTCATATGTGCTACTTTGCATTTCCTATTCTTTCCCAAGGACACACACACACACACAAAAAAAAAAAAAAAAAAGAGAGAGA
This sequence comes from Oxyura jamaicensis, assembly GCF_011077185.1. Classification (NCBI taxonomy): domain Eukaryota; kingdom Metazoa; phylum Chordata; class Aves; order Anseriformes; family Anatidae; genus Oxyura; species Oxyura jamaicensis. Next base: position 130,682,274 of record NC_048893.1, read on the forward strand.
GAGAGAGAGAAAGAAAATACAACATGATGTGCAATATTGTTGTCCACTACTTGAAATAATGTTCAGAATTATTGTGTGTAGGTGAAACTACCCAGGTCACATCAAACTTAGATTCCATCTGTTTTCAGGTATTATAATGTCTTCCTCTCCTGATCAGATATGAACTAGCACTATTTTTTTTTTTTCACCTGATTGCATCTTCAATGATAGTGATGGAAATTTATCCATCTGTGTTCACAGCATGAATACGGATTTAAAGCTTACACAACTATTCACAGAATGTTATCAAAACCAGATAAAATCTTTAACATTATTTTAGCAAATAATTGATAAAATTTGTTGCTCAGTTATTACCTTAAAAAATCTGCAATTTTTGTCATCGTAAGAAATTAATAATCTGGAACTAAATATCTGTTCAAATTGAATTTCAGCTGTCCTGGTTGGAAATAAAACTCTTTTAATTGAAACTAAATTGCACATTTAATTTTAGTTTAGCCTATAGTCACTGGAGCTAATAGAATAGAAAAGCTTTCATTGTTTCTATGATTTGAGATTTGTACTTAGCTTTAAAGATATGTAAATGTTATTTCCTATGTTATGTCATATCATCATGATTGCTCATGGGTAAAGCTATATCATTGCTTTGGTTCAAAAAGATGAAATGCAAGTACTTGAAATTTTTCCATTAATAATTAGAAATGTAAATATTACTCTGAGCTGCAGTCTACTGTTACTTAAAAATAATGTAATCATAATAAGGTGTTAGTCTTAAGGCCATATATTTATACTGTATGTAGGCAGCCTTTAAAATTCATGTAGTGTCCTTGCAAAGAGCATGACTTGATCTTAATTAGAAATGTTACTGAAGTGTTTCCTTATTCTGAATTCATAGAATCATTAAGGTTGGAAAGACCTCCAAGATCATTCGATCCAACAACCCCCTACTACCAATGTCACCCACTAAACCATGTCCCTAAGCACCACGTCCAATCTTTACTTGAAATTTGACTCCAAGTGACTCCACCACTTCTCTGGGCAACACATTCCAAGGCATGACTGCTCTTTCTGAGAAGAAATACGACCTAAACCTTCCCTGGTGCAAATTGAAGCCATTCCTTGTGAGAAGAGGTTGACAGCCTGTTCACCACAACTTACTTTCAGGTAGCTGTAGAGAGCAATAAGGTCTCCCCTGAGCCTCCTCTTCTCCAGACTAAAAAAAAAAAAACAACAGTTCCCTCAGCCAATCCTCAGAGGACTTGTGTTCCAGATCCTTTACCAAAGCCTTTGTAGTCCTCTGGACGTGCTTCAGGGCCCTGATGTCCTTCTTGTAGTGAGGGGCCCAAAACTGAACAAAGCACTCGAGGCGCGGCCTCACCAGAGCAGAGTACAGGGGGATGATCTCCTCCCTGGCCCTGCTGGCTGCACTATTCCTGATACAAGCAAGGATGTCATTGACCTTCTTGGCCACCTGGGCACACTGCTGGCTCATGTTCAGGCGAGCATCAGCCAACACCTTTGGATCCTTTTCCTCTGCACAGCTTGCCAGCCACTCTGCCCCAAGCCTGTAGTGTTGCATGGGGTTGTTGTGACCAAAGTGCAGGACTCGGCACTCAGACATGTTGAACCTCATCCCATTGGCCTTTGCCCATTGATCCATCCTTTCCAAGTCCCTCAGCAGGGCCTTCCTACGCTCTCGCAGATCAACACTTCCCCCGAACTTGGTGTCATCTACAAACTTACTGAGGGTACACTCCATTCCCTCATCCAAATAATCAATAAAGATATTAAAGAGGGTGGGCCCAACACCAACCTTTGGGGAACACCACTCATGACCAGTCACTAGCTGGATTCCACTCCATTCACCCCTACTTTCTGGGCCCGGCAATCCAGCCGGTTTTTAACCCAGCAAAGAGTGGACCTGTCCAAGCCATGGGCTGCCAACTTCTCCAGGAGAATACTGTGGGAGACTGTGTCAAAGGCCTTGCTGAATTCTAAGTACACTATGTCCACAGGCTTTCCCTCATCCACCAGGCGGGTCACCCGGTCATAGGAGATGCACTTGGTCATGCAGGACTTGTCTTTCATGAACCCATGCTGGCTGGGCCTGAT
>NC_048893.1:130684782-130693100 GCF_011077185.1 Oxyura jamaicensis
GTCATGCAGGACTTGTCTTTCATGAACCCATGCTGGCTGGGCCTGATCCCCCGTCTGTCCCACATATGCTATGTGATTGCATCCAAGATGACCTGTTCAATCACCTTTCCTGGCACTGAGTTCAGGCTGACAGGCCTGTAGTTCCCTGGGTCCTCCTTACAACCCTTCTTATACATGGGCGTCACATTAGCAAGTCTCCAGTCATCTGGGACCTCTCTGGATGACCTTGACTGCTGATAGATGATGGAAAGTGGCACAACAATCACATCCACTAACTCCCTTAGTACCCCTGGGTAGATCCCATCCTGCCCCATGTACTTGTGACAGTCCAGGTGGAGCAGTGGGTCTCTGACTGTTTCCACCTGAACTGTGGGGGGTTTCTTCTGTTCCCCATCCCAGACTTCCAGATCAGGAGATTGTGTACCCTGAGGATAAGTACGTACTACTAAAGACAGATGTAAAAGAGACATTAATTCCCTTCTTTCATTATAGCTATTTACAAATATTATTATATATATATATAATACATAAAACTTTGTATAAGACTCTAAAAGTTAACTCGTTAACTTTTTTTTCAGTTTGTCATTCTTCCCTCCAGAAACTGAACAGAAACATAGAATGACCTGAAATGTAAATGCAAAACAAAACAAATAAACAAAAAGATGTAAAGAACTTCCAGATATAACAATATAATACATTAATAGGCAAATGAAGCACATCTACTTCATAATTGGTGTTATAAAAGCAAATATCTATTACCAAAGCTTATTTCCAATTTAAGTTAATTTTTCCTGCATAGAAAAACACTTGCACTCTATTTATAGATAATTAATCCAAGTAATATATATAATATAATGTAATATATATAATTATCTGCATGTCAAGATTTGCTTTTCTGAAGCTGATCAGAATGTTGTCCTAACTCAAGTAATGGACTTCCTATCACAGAATCACAGAATGGCCAAGTCTGGAAGGGACCTCTGGAGAGCCTCTAGTTTGACCCCCCTACCAAGCAGGATCACCTAGAGCACATTGCTCTGGATGGCATCCAGACGAGTTTTGAATATCTCCAGAGAAGGAGACTCCACAACCTCTCTGGGCAACCTGTGCCAGTGCTCCATCACCCTCACAGTAAAGAAGTGCCTTCTCATATTCAGCCAGAACTTCCTGTACTACAATTTGTGCTTATTGCCTCTCTTCCTGGTGCTGGGCACAACTGAAAATACCGTCCTCTTGACACCCTCCCCTCAGACATTTAGACCTAGTGATGAAGTCTCCCCTCAGTCTTCTCCCTCAGAGCTAAACAGGGCCTGTTCTCTCAGCTTGTCCTCATATGACAGGTGCTGCAGTCCCTTAATCATCTTCGTAGCCCTCCTCTGGACTCTCTTCAGTAGCTCTATGTCCCTCTTGTACTGGGGAGCCCAGAACTGGATACAGTACTCCAGGTGTGGCCCCACCAGAGCTGAGTAGAGAGGGAGGATCACCTTGCTTGGCCTGCTGGCAGCACTCTTTCTAATGCACCCCAGGATACCGTTGGCCTTCTTGGCCACAAGGGCACATTGCTGACTCATGGTCAGCCTGCTGTCCACCAAGACTCCCAGGTCCCTTTCTGCAGAGCTGCTCTCCAGCCTGTACTGGTGTTTTGGCTTATTCCTCCTTAGGTGTAGGATCCTGCACTTGCCCTTGTTGAACTTCATGTGGTTCTTCTTGGCCCAACCCTCCAGCCTGTCTAGGTCCCTCTGAATGGAAGCACAGCCCTCTGAAGTATCAGCCACTCCTCCCATCTTTGTGTTGTCAGCAAACTTGCTGACGTTGCTCTCTGTTCCACTATCCAGGTTGTTGATGAGTAAGTTGAACAACACTGGAAACAGTACTGACCCCTTTGGGACACTGCTAGCTACAGGCCTCCAACTAGACTTCTCACTGTTAAGCACAACGCTCTGAGCTCTACTATCCAGCCAATTGCCAATCCACCTCACCGTCCACTCATCTAGACTGCACTTCCTGAGCTTGCCTATGTTATGAGAGACAGTGTCAAAAGCTTTGTTGAAGTCAAGGTAGACCATATCCACCACTCTCCCGTCATCTACCCAGCCAGTCATCTAATCATAGAAGGACAGCAGATTGGTCAAACATGACTTCCCCTTGTTGAATCCATGTTATTCTTTTCCTGATCACCTTGGATGAGCTGTTCCAAGGATGATCCTTTCCAGGGACGGAGATCAGGCTGACTGGCCTGTAGTTGCCTGGGTCCTCTTTTGTGCCCTTTTTGAAGACTGGTGTGACATTGGCTTTCTTCCTTTTACACTGGGATACTTCCCTGAATTTCTCTGGGGAAATTAAGTTATCTGTGGATATGAAATTCGTGTTGTTTGATCCAAGTAGTTTGGTCTTCCTGATTTTAGAGAATCACATATATATATCACTTATCAAAAACAAAACAAAACAAAACAAACAAACAATAAAAAGATCTTGGCAGAGTAATTAAGCGCTACTAAGATAATTATTAAAATTTGAAAATCTATAGATATGACAATACGTCTAAATAAATTTGTCTACTCTGCAATGCTTGCTAATTAATATCACATCATAACATAAACTGACCATAAACAAATTTTAATTTAGCTTTTTTTTTTTTTTTTAATGTTTCAAATTTTGCTTTTCTTTTTTTTTTTTTTTTTCTCTATTTTCCTAGAAAATGAAAGCTATCATTGGGGATTTATAAGTTTTTTTTTGTTTTTCATTTGAATGACAGTTGATTGGCTTATTTCAGTGACATTGAAAGAAGTGGATGATGCTCAAGTCTTCTAAGATGGTAACATACATATTTAACAAATTAATTGGAAGGCTATTTTACCAAAAATACATTTGTAAATATTTTTTCTCAGTGCTTGTGATATACCAGTTGTGAGTGAAAAATACTATATACTTTGTATATCCCAATCTTCTCAATATATTTGCTTTTAGACTAAGGAGCAGTTTATTTGGGTAACACTGTTACATATTGATTTTTTTATTATTATTATTTTTATTTTTTTTCTGTTCGACCATCAGGAAATCTGAGCACTGACACATGGAGGAGGCAGGTTTTGAATACCTGTGGTGGTTCTGAATACCTGCTGTGGAACCTACTCCAGGTGGCCCCACTAGAATCACAGAATCACAAAATTTTCTAGGTTGGAAGAGACCTCAAGATCATCAAGTCCAACCTCTGACCTAACACTAACAGTCCCCACTAAACCATATCCCTAAGCTCTACATCTAAACGTCTTTTAAAGACCTCCAGGGATGGTGACTCCACCACTTCCCTGGGCAGCCAACAGGGAACTCAGATCAGATGTTTTGTGTTTGTTATGATTATGTTCTTGACTGAAATAAAATACTGTATTATTATTATTATTATTATTATTTATTTATTTGCTATTATTTGCTATTATTTGCTATTATTTATTATTATTATCATCATATTTTTTTTTTTCAAGTGATTTCTAGTTCAAAACAAACTAGGATTCATTTGATAAGGAGTTGCTTTTTTGTGTGAATATTTCATTTAAATTCATAGATGCACATATATAAAGAAAATATATAAATAACTCACAGTTTGTGGTGGTACTAACCTTTTATTTTGGAAATACGAAATATTTAATTAACATTGTCAGAATATGACAACAACACTTAAAATATTAATATTACCAATGTAGACCTGATGTACAGAGAGAAAAGTGTCTTGGTGACAGAGTTTAGGAAAAATAATTGTTACAAATATGTTGAAATAGTTATAAGATTTAAATATACCAGGAAATCAGTGCCAGAGAAATAATAATGAATGAAGAATACTGTATACTCCAGTGCATATGAGAGACAATCATATTTTTTTGTTTCTTTTTCTTTCTTTTTTTTTTTTTAAGTGGTTAACAACTTGCCAAAGTGATAGTTATATCATCTGTTTGAGAATCAGACTTCAGGGAGAGTAGCATCAAACAGAAGCAAAAATTATATTTGATTTTTCATTTTCTATCAGTCAGTAAAAATACTGATGAAAACACACATGTACGCTTTCCCACCACTTTAAAAATAAATAATTATATAGAGCATTGAGAAAGTTCTTTAGATCTCTCCCTCTCATGCCAAAGAAGGAATTATAGAAGGAATTATTTTGAAGAATAAAAGTGTAAGTCAGATCAGACAGGAATTACTGACATATCTCCAATATGAGGTAGAATAATCTTCTCCTCTGTCAAAGGGATTTAATTGTGTGCCCTGACCTCCATCTGTTCAATTAATTGACTGCATTAGTTTGTGGAAGATATTTTTGGTTGGTATTATGTCTTATTAGTGGGATTTCTTAAGATAATATAATAGTAGCACACAGGAAGCTGTAACTCCTGCCATGCGACAAGGTACATTTTTTGCAGTCCTAACCTAAATCAGTTGACCACAGACAGGAAAAATATATCAGTTCTTCCTAGTCAACTTGGCAGCTGAAAATTGTATTCTCATCCATAATTTCTGCAATATCATCCCATGTGGGAATGATTAAAACAAAACAAACAAACAAAACAGAAAACTTTTATAAAATAAATGAAATCAATTACCTTTACAATATAAAAATCAATTCTACATATATATATTTCTTTCTATATTCTACATATGTAAAGAGAATAAGAGAAGGTAGGAAAAAATGACAAGGGAGAAGAAAAGATCTGTAGGAAAGAATCATGATTTAGCGAAAAGAACAAGCTAGTGGTGTGCACTCTGTGAGAAAGGTTTGAGAATTAGACATGGGACTGAGAAGGCCACATGCAAAAGAGGAAAAAGATGGAAGATACTTTGGTGAGAGGACACATTTTGAAGCATGACAGACCAGTTTAGGAAAGATCATAGAAGCAAAGAATATCCTGTGTTGTAAGAGACACACTAGGACCATCTAGTCTAAATTCTGGCTCCACACAGAATGGCTCCACTCAAAAATCAAACCATATGTCTTAGAGTGTTCAAATGCTTCTTGAACTCCAACAGGCTCAGTACCATGACCAGTTCTGTGGAGAGCCTGTTGCAGTGCCCAGCCACCCTTTGTTCTTCAGCTAAGTGAAGAACCTTTTCTTGACATCCTACCTGAACCTCTCGTGTCACATCTTTATATTGTTCCCTCAAGTCCTGTCACTGTCCCCAGAGAGCAGAGATCAGTGCCTTGATCCACTCCCCTTGTGATGAATCTGTAGGTCAGATTCTCAGTCTGACTTAAATCAAATGACCTCAGCTGCTCTTCATACATCTTTCCCTCTAGACCCTTCACCATCTTTGTTGCCTTCGTTTGGATACTCTCTAATACTTTTATATCCTTCTTATATTGTAGCACCCAAAACTGCACAGTCCTTGAGGTGAGGTTGCACCAGCACAGAGTAGAGATGGACAAGACAGTGTAGTATAAGGTCTTGTCATAATATCATATTGTTAAAAAATATATTTTTCCTGTATTTTTTAATTATGAAATGTGCTAGTGTATCTGCTCACCTTCTGTTCTCTTCTCTCAACTGTGATCAGAACTTTATACTATGTATGAGTCCACAGTACAGCTACTGTGAATATTGCTACGTGTATGTATTTTGTGGTCAAAGAAATCTGTGAAAAATCATATGATTCACTTCTACATCTGTTTGCAACTTTGACAGTACTCATAGTTTTGCTTACCTGTGGAAATAGTTAGAGTGTGCTAAATAGTATGATAATGATGTTTTTCATAGGTCATGTTAGAAAGTCATTCATAAATAGTACTTATTGTATCAAAAAGATGATTGGAAACAATTCAGAAAAGAGTTATGTTTTCTAACTGAGAAATATAAGCATAATAACCATAAATTTCTAACATGATTATATTTTCCTCAAACCTGTCAGTTTTATGTTAGGTGTAGATGGTGAAAATGAACTGATTACCATGTTCACTGAGATGTGTCTTTACTTCAGGGAGGATACCATGCAGTAGTTTGGTTGTTACTGTTGTTGTTTTTCTGAAATAACACACAGGAGGATTTTGGGAGGGAGACTTAGTACTGAAGGATAAAAAGAATGGAAGTTTATGAGAGAAAATAACTGAAGGTTAGTCTAAATTCTCTGTACTGAATCTCTTACCAATGGAAACCACATCATTTTTAATTTACCACCAGTAGAATTAGTCAAAGAACAATTCTAAAAATTAGAAACTGAAAGCAGAATATGCTCTTTCTGATTTTATTCATGATAATTCGATTCATGTATAAAAATAACAGGAAAATTACAACTTTTCTTAATACTGTATGTCATGGTCATGGGGATAACTGTATATATTAGTAAGAGGTAAGAGAAGAAATCATAGTTCTGTATTTCAGCTGTATTTGTACTCCTTACACATAACCTTCAGGATGTTTTTATGGTGGCTGGGTTCAACACGTTTTTAATGTCAAATACTTATGTTACATTAGGAGTTGCTGCCTGAAGTGCATGCTTCCATTTTTGACAGAATATCTAAATTTTTCACACCTGAGTGAGAAAAACATGAGCTTCACTGATGAGATTAGTTTAGAGGAGGTCTATTCTCATTGTGGTAGGCAAAGATGGAGCCTTTCCAGTAATGAGAGTGGCAAGGTAAGCAAGGAGGAGAAATGCCAATTTCAACATTCATTGTTGGCTTTTTTTTTTTTCTACTCTGTTACCAGTTCTACTTACTGCAAAGTAACTAAATTATACTATGCTGAAGTTCTGAAAAATCTTTCATGCAAGAAAGTACAATTAACTAACTATGAGAATTTCTGGCCTGTGCTATTCTCTGATGATGCCTGGACATTGTCTAAAAGGTAACGCTGTGCCTGGAAGTTTGCTAACAACCACACAGAATGAATGCTTTGGCAGGACAGTGCTGTAGCCCATGTTCTAGCCCTGTTCAGCTTGCTGCTTACACCTAAATTCCAGTGCTACTGCAGTGGCCTGAGAACAAAGTCCTTAACAGGACTTCCCTATGTTAATATCCTGCTTAATTTTTAGGGGTCCAAATTACAAAATAGAATTCAAGTTCTTAAGTCAGCTAAGGAGAAGATCACACTTCATTGCAAATTCAGCATAAGCAAGACATTAAGTGGATTATATGTCATAGACTTTCTTTTGGGTTGATTCTTAAGCTCATTGTTTGGTGGAGAGAGTGGAAGGCAGCAGTCAGGATAGGAACGGTTGTCATGCTCTTGTCTCCTAGATCTAGTGATTCTGGTGACCCCATCCTGTATAACACTTTGTGGAGACTTGAATTGCTGAGGCAAGCTGTTCTCCTCTTAAAGATAAGAGGCTCAATCCTGCATTTGCCAGAAGAAAAATGTCTAAGTTAGAAAGAAAGCAGCACAGGAACAGAAGTTGGAAGACATTCTTCCCTTCTGTGTATGAATTTGTCTACTTTCTAGCAAATACAAAATTTAAGGCGAAGAGTGAGAAAAAGTGATGATGTGATAGCATTGTAAAAATAATCCTGAGTCCCAATTTCATTTTCAGAGTGCTTCATGAAATGACTCTACCACAAACTATATTAAGGCTTGCTTGAAGGAGAGAATATCTATCTCGTGGAGTTTCAGCTTTATGAGGCTGCAAAGTCATAGCTTTCTCATAGTTCAAAGGTGAAATTCCCAGGGTAAAAGTCTTTGAATTTAGGATCAAAAAGTCTGCACATAGTCCTCACAACCATCCCAGCCTTATTTGAAATTTAATGCTTGTAACACTAAAGTTGAGAGGTGTGGGTTTAAACTTCTTCAGGTTAATGAGGGTAGTCACTCAACTCCTCCATTTCTAAGATGAGCACATAATTATGAAATTATCATATAAATGAAGACAGTATCACCACCTGGTAACTGAACTAGGTAATACAATGAAAATATCATGCCTGTGTCTCCCGCGTATTTCAGTTTTATGAATGTGTGTAATAGAGCAGCAACTGTTTTTCTGCTGTATTATGTATTAGGGAAGAGATAGTTATGTGCTCAGCTGGATTAAATTGCTCTTCTCGCTCTGTTTTTGGTAATGATAATACTTGCAATATTTTTTCTTCTTGGACTGGAATGCCAACAGGAAGATATCAAATTCTAATCATTAAATAGTTTCAAGAGATCAAATTGCCTAACAATTGCCTTGCCTCTCAGTCTCTTTCTCAATTAGTCCAACATGGGTTTTAGATTCTTGCATCCTTGAAAAGGACACACATGTAGGCTTAATGGAGAAGATGGAGAAGACAGAAAAAGCCCTGATTCCTACGTAGACCAGAAAAAAAAAAAAAAAAAAAAAAAAAAAAAAAAAAAAAAAAAAAA
>NC_048893.1:130693200-130698677 GCF_011077185.1 Oxyura jamaicensis
AAAAAAAAAAAAAAAAAAAAAAAAAAAAAAAAAAAAAAAAAAAAGTCATTTGACCTTACTGGAGAGAAGTTAGACCCATTCAGGAATGTTTATTTTCTGTGTCTTGAAGTAGTAGTAGGTAATGGTCTTTGATATATGTGAAGTTTTATTGGAATTATAAAGGTCAATTCTACAAACCTAAGAAATGCATAAAATAACGACTTTTGCATGAACCTCTTTCATTTTTATTTATTTCTTTTTATATCCATAATTTTAAATTTTACTGAAGGCATAAGAAATTTTACTCTACAGGAGATTTTTCCATAAAGAACTCAGAGCTGAACATCCTCCTTCAGATCATGACCTTTTCTTTTGGAGTAACACATCTGAATTTCCAAAAACAGAGGTGGCAAAAAGAAATAGAGAGACCAATAGGGCACAACATATCTTTTACAAGGTCATAACAGAAGTAAGAGCTGGAAAATCAGTCAGCAGCCATGGTAGACTGTGCTGATTATATTTTTTACATTTCCCTGAACATATATACATGGGGAATAATATTTTCTTAGATTTTGTAATCACAATTAGACAAAGACTATCAAATAAATTAAATGTACGTTGCGATCAATAAGGTCATATTTTTAGCACTGGACTCTTTCTGAACAAAAAAGACAGTACCCTGTCACACTGCCTTGCAATAACATTTTACGTTGTTATATATTTTTTTCATGACCATGTATTTTTTATGACTTCTCTTAAATTCTAGCTTCAAGCATTTGAATGGCTAGTGTCAATTCAGTCATAAGAAGCTTAAATTCAAGTCATGAATAGTCAGATTTTTACCTGAATAGAACACACATGGAATTTTGGAATAATTAGTAACTTAAAGAGTTTAAACAGTTTATACCTTGTATTTTTTCAATTCATTGAAACAATTGATTTTTTTTGTCAATCAATTGACGTAATTGATGACTCATTTATTTCCCATCTTTACCATCTTATTTCAAGCCACAGATAAAATCATGAGAATTGGCTACCCATTAAAATTTCTCCATGTTTGTGTGTAATAGCAGTTAAAAATACAGTATAAATATCAATGGAAGAAGTCAAACTGTCTTAATAGGGCATTTCCTGTTAGCTTTGGGTCCTCCTGGGTACAATAGTTTTTATCATTTTACATACAGGGAAAAAATAAGGAAAGACTATATGTGTGATTGTTCAAAACAGCTTTTTATAACTAAATTCAAATGCCTATTTATTTTTTTTATATCACTACTATTATTATGATTTTATGTCACTAATTTTTTTAAATCCGCAAGAGAACATTAATTGTAAATTAATGAGGGATGCATTAGAATGTGATGTAAATGACAAATGACAGTATTGTGAATTGCTAAAAAAACTCCTCCAATCCCTATTATCTGCTGAACTTCTGTGACTGAAAAGCAGTCTAATCACACTGATACATAGCTTGGTTGATCCATATGTTGTTCAAAGTTCTTCAATTGATTTCAGCAATTTCTTGTCCATACTGAGGTTTATAATGCTGAGTTAGGGTTATTATAAAGTCTGGAATTTATTTATTTATTTATTTATTGGCAGTATTTGTGATGTAACAAGTGAATAATTACAATATTCTCCTGGTTCTAGGCAATTAACATAGTAAGGGCATCACTAAAGTCTATTTTTACCTAGTTCATCCCAAATGTACGTCTAAGACACATAATTTTCTGTTACCCAATTACACTTCTTTCCAGTCAGAGATAGGCCCAGAAATGGTATTTGCTTTTATTCCATGCAATAATTAACTGGGGGAAAAATTATCACAAATTTGAAAAGAAAGTCACCATCATATCAGTATGGGATGAAAGGAAACATGCTTTTACTGCAACCCACCACTCATTTCACTAGTGATGTCTTCAAAAGTCCCAGCAGCTATTACCTTTAGTAAATAAATAAGTTAAGTTACATTTCTTCCTGTAGAGCAGCATGTAAAGGTGTATTAAATAGTTGACAAATATAGTTATGCATCTAACTTTCTGTCATATCTAAGACATATGCATACATTTTTTAATTTAAGATTAATCTAATGGCAATTTTTGATTATCTTTTTACCTCTTCCAAAAATTGTAAGGATGTACATAGCAACATCAGCTAGTTCATGAATAGCTGGAATATTTTCTCCCTTATGTCTTGATATTTTTTACAGATTTTTTTTCCATGTGTCCTTCTATGTGTATAAAAGTGTATGTGTGAAATTGACTTGGTGAAAATGGCAATTTCCCTAGTAATAAGTCCATAAATTGAAAAAGTGGGATATTTTCTAGTTAATATGGTCTTTTCAAAACAATTTTATTCACAAGAATTTTTAAACTAAAGATTTGTTGCATGTGGTGTTCATTCATAGATTATTAATTATTTACACTTTTTTAAAGAGAGCTGTTTAATTAGAAATTATTTAAAACCAATTGTTTCTATTGACATTTAGCTGGCTAAAACTCAATAGTTTTTAAAAACTAGAACATGATACTGTAAATAGGCTTTTTATTCTATTTATCATCTTAAAATTGCTTTTTGTGAAATGTACCTTTCCTGTACTTGCACTTGTTACTGCCTGCAATTTGTTTAAATCTTTGCCCTGGTTGGCAACGGCTGTGGGTAATGCTGTTATGGATCAGACTGTGGGGTTGAGGTAACTAGTAATATTATTTGTCTTAGCCAGCAGTGTGTTTCTTTACGCATTCAATAGCCTTAAGATCAAAATTTCTCATTCATTTCTGATTCATGCATGCAGACATGTTCTGCAGCAGAGCAGGGGACTGAGGTGGGCAGGGCTTTTTTTCCGGCATCGAGGCCACTTGAGGCAGCTGAAGGAGACGCCAGGACCTGCCAAGACCCAGCAGCCCTCGCAAGGCAGGCTGACAAGGCATGGGTGGAGCCAGCAGCACCCCTGCCTTGGCCATACAAAGACAGCCCCTAGGGAATGTAAGCAACCAGGAGCACTGTGGACAGGATGGGAAAGCAGGGCGTGGCGCAGCAATCAGGGCAAGGCGCAGCAGTGCACACAGGAAGGGTGAGCAGGGAGGACAAGCAGGGAGGGCAGGGCGCCTCACTGCTCTTTTCCAATGGTCTTTTCCAACAGTGGTTGTAACCTGCTCGTGAAGAGCCCAGCCATGGTATCGACCTGGCAGAAAGTCATGGCCTCTGCATCTCTTGCGGCCTCTTCAACCACAGTCACCGATGTGGCTACCCAGACAGAGGTCTCGGAGAAACACGCAGCCGTCCAGATCTTGGGCTTCAGGGTGTGCCTGAGTCTTCTGTCGGTGTCTGACAGCAGCAGCAGTGGGTGTGCCTGTGGGAGGTGTACCCAGCATGAAGAATTGCTCAGCCTGGTGGCAGAAATTCGGGAGGAGGTGAGTAGGCTGAGGAACATCAGGGAGTCAGAGAAGGAAATTAACTGGTGGAAGCATACTCCCTGAGACAGACTCATGAGCCTGCCACAACACAAGTAACAAAGGTTCCCTTATCCCACCAGGCAGCCGCTACACAAAAGACAAAAGTTCCCCCATCCTGCCAGGCAGTAGGAGGGGGCCTAGATCAAGGTGTGGAATGGAAGCTGGTTTCTGCTTGGAGTTGTAGGTAAGCCCTCTCCCTGCCCACCTCACCTTCTCTTCTACCCTTACATAACAGGTATGAGGCTCTAGAACATGACAGTCAAAATGATGTAGAAGAAAGCCCATCCCAGTTGGAAGAGACGCCTGAAGCAAGGCAACCCTCTCCCCCCCCCCCCCCATCACTACCCCCCCATCACTACATCTTCTATCAAGAAAGAAAGAAGTGTTATCGTCATGGGGGACTCCCTTCTGAAAGGGACAAGGAGCCCAATTTGCCATCCAGATACAACCCACAGGGAAGTCTGCTGCCTCCCTGGGGCTTGCGTAAGAGCCATTTCCAGGAAAGTCACTCACCTGGTACAGCCCTCTGACTACTACCTGCTACTGTTTTTTCAGGCTGGTAATAATGAAGTAGCAAGGAGAAGTCCGAGAGCAATCAAAAGGGACTTTAGGGCTTTGGGGCATCGAGTTAAAGGATTAGCGGCACAGGTCGTGTTTCCCTCTGTCCCTCTGATAGAAGGGATCAGTGTTGACAGGCAGACTCAGCTCATCAATACATGGCTCTGAGACTGGTGAAACAGCCAGAACATTTTTTTTTTTTTTTTTTTTTTTTAATCAAGGGAAGGTGTACGCAAGACCAGGCCAGTTGGCACCAGATGTGATGCACCTCTCTCAGGGGGAAAAGGGTTTTTGCCCAGGAGTTAGCAGGGCTGAAAGATAGGGCTTTAAACTAAAGGTGAAGGGTGAAAGGGATAAAACCAGGCCCATCAGTGATAAGCTAAGGGATGGCATGTTAGAATCAGAGGGACTGTGTACTAATGAGGTCCTTTGGTCTGCTCCACAAGGTGCTGTGTATAATGAGGCGCATTTGAAGTGCCTCTACACAAATACACGCAGTATGAGGAATAAACTAGATGATCTTAAAGTATTGGCCCAGTCCCAGAGCTACAACATCATTGGCATAAGCGAAACATGGTGGGATGAGTCCTGTGACTGGTATGTTGCAATAGATGGTTACAGGCTCCCCAGAAGGGACAGGCAGGGCAGGCGAGGCAGTGGGGAGATGATGTACATGAAGGAGGGGCTGAACTGTGTGGAGCTTGCAGTTAGCAATGTCAAAGTTGAGAGCCTCTGGGTAAGGATTAAGGGATGAGCAAAGGGGATGTCATTGTGGGAGTCTATTACAGACCACCTGGCCAGGATGATGACACCGATGAATTATTCTCTGAGGAACTAAGAGATATCTCGAAATCAACTGCCCTTGTCCTTATGGAGGACTTCAACTTGTCAGACATCAACTGGGATTACACAGCTGACACGAGCAGGTCCAGGAGGTTCATAAAGTTCCAATTATAACTTCCTGGTGCAGGTGCTAAGGGAGCCAACTAGAAAAGATGCCCTCCTAGATCTGTTGCTGGAGAACAGAGCGGGTCTTGTGGGGGACGTGGCAGTTGGTGGCCATCTTGGTCATAGTGACCATGAAGCAGTCAAGTTTAAAATTTGTGGTGACAGGAGGAAAACTGCCACCAAAACTCCAGCCCTGGATATGGGGAAAGCAGACTTCAGGCTGCTCAGGGAACTAGTTGGCAAGGTCTCCTGGGAAACTGCTTTTGAAGGTGTTGGCATCCATCAGTGCTGGCCAGTGTTTAAGCACTGCCTCCTAAAAGCACAAGATCGGGCAATTCCAAAATATTGGAAGTCAATCAGGCAGGGCATAAGGCTGGCCTGGCTGACCAAGGAAGGAATAGAGTGACGCTGTTCACGTTTGTAGGGAGAAGATTTCTGCGGCCAAAGCCCAACTAGAGTTGAAGCTGGCCAGGTCTGTGGGAGACAATAAAAAGGTTTTTTTTTTTTTTTTTTTTTTTTTTTTTTTTTTTTTTTTTT
>NC_048893.1:130698777-130746258 GCF_011077185.1 Oxyura jamaicensis
TTTTTTTTTTTTTTTTTTTTTTTTTTTTTTTTTTTTTTTTAATATGTGAACAGAAAAAGGAGAACCAAAGAAAACATAGGTCCACTTCTTGATGGGGAAGGTCACCTCACAGACAAGGACATAGGCAAAGCAGAGACGTTTAAAGCATTCTTTGCCTCTGTTTTCAACGCTGATGATGGGCTTCGGGACCCAGGGTGCCCTGAGCTGGAGGACTGTGATGGTGGGAGTGATAAATTCCCAATTGACCCTGAGCGTGTGCAGGATTTGCTGCTCCACCTGGATCCATACAAGTCCACGGGTCCAGATGGGATTCATCCCAGGGTGCTTAGAGAGCTGGCTGATGTCATCATGGGACCTTTCTCAATTATTTTTCAAAGGTCTTGGGAATCTGGAAAGGTCTCAGTAGACTGGAAGCTGGCAAATGTTGTACCAATTTTCAAGAAGGGCAAGAAAGAAGACCCTGGCAATTACAGGCCTGTCAGTCTCAAATCAGTGCCTGGTAAAATTATGGAGATGATGATTCTTGAAGTAATTGAAGCACACCTGGGAGACAATGCAGTCATTGGTCCCAGCCAACATGGGTTCACAAGGAGTAGGTCCTGTTCGACTAACTTTATTTCCTTTTATGATAAGATCACACATCTAATCGATCAAGGGAAACCAGCTGACATGATATTTTTGGATTTCAGTAAAGTTTTGACACAGTTTCCCATAGGATTCTATTGGACAAAATGTCCAGCATACGGCTGGAGTAAAACATCACACGATGGGTGAACAGCTGGCTGATGGGCAGGGCTCAAAGGATTGTGGTAAATGGGGCCACATCAGGCTGGCAGACGGTCACTATTGGGGTCCCTCAAAGCTCCATTTTAGGGCCAGTCCTCTTCAATGTTTTTATAAATGATTTGGATGTAAGACTTGAAGGTGTTTTGAGAACATTTGTTGATGCTACTAAACTTGGGGGAGCTGTTGACTCTGTTGAGGGTGGAAAGACCTTGCAGAGAGATCTGGACAGATGGAAGAGTTGGGCAATCACCAACTGCATGAAGTTTAACAAGAGCAAGTGCCGGGTCCTGCACCTAGGATGGGACAACCTTGGCTATATGTACAGACTTGACAATGAGATGCTGGAGAGCAGCCCCACAGAGAGGGACCTAGGTGTTGTGGTTGATAGCAAGCTCAATGTGAGCCGGCAGTGTGCCCTGGCAGGCAGGAGGGTCAACCATATCCTAGGGATATGCCTAGGGATCAAGCATGGCATTGCTAGTTGATTGAAGAAAGTGATTGTCCTGCTCAACTCAGTGCTGGTGTAGCCTCACATCGAGTACTGTGTGCAGTTCTGGGCACCACAGTACAAAAAGGATGTGAAACTGTTGGAGAGTGTCCAGAGAAGGGCTACCAAGATGGTCAAGGGCCTAGAGGGGAAGATGTACGAGGAGCAGCTGAGGTCACTTGGCCTGTTCAGCCTGGAAAAGAGCAGGCTGAAGGAAGACCTCAACATGGTCTACAGCTTCTTCGCGAGGGAGAGTGGAGGGGCAGGCGCCGATCTATTCTCTTGAGTGACCAGTTATAGGACCTGCGGGAATGGTGTCAAGTTGCAACAAGTGGAGGTTCAGTCTGGAGATCAGGAAGGGATCCTTCACTGAGAGGGCTGTCGCACACTAGAACAGGCTCCCCAGGGACATACTCACTGCACCAAACCTGTCAGAGTTTAAGAAGCATTTGGATTGTGCATTTAGTCACATGATCTGAATTTTTGGGTAGACCTGTGTGGTGCCAGGAGTTGGACTACATGATCCTTGTGGGTCCCTTCCAATTCGTGATATTCTATGATTCTATAATTCTATTATTCTATGAAAATGTGGTTTGCCAGAAATAATATGTACCTGGTATTTTTCTGTTCTCTAGTGTTCAGGTGTTTTACATCCTTTGTGGTATATATGCTCAAATAAAGTCATTAAAGAATGCCAGGGGTTTTGAAAGAATTTAGCTTTTGTTTTTCTTTTGCACAGATGCCTGTCCTTGTCTCAAAGAATCAACATCAATATCTCTGTGTATCTGGTTTTGTTTGTTTGTTTATTTATTTGTTTAATTTGAAATCACTGTCAATAAGTACTTAACTTGGATTTTTCTGCTTTTGAAAAATGATTTTCATGAGACAGATTCCTGACTGAAAATTTAACCTGGTAGTCCACATATATAAATGACTTATATGGTAGTTTGTGTTCATCCTATAAAATGTATAGTATCAGTATCCGTTTCCTATAATAAGGATTTTTCAAACTGGAATTGCCATCTGTGATTTTAAGTTGAAAAACTGATAAAAAGGGAACTCCTCCATTTATCTGGGTAGGGAGAAGAATGTAAGTATTAACAAGTGTTGTATTGTTATTGATGCTTCTTGTAATGGTATGTGACTGGTATTTCATTTAAAAATAACATAATTAATTTATGAATTGCCTTCTGTCTAAGAAGTTAAAGTAGGAGCATGTAAGAAGGCAAAGTTCCATAGCTGTAACAGTGTAGGTCAAGATCTGATTTCTGTGAGATTGTATTACACATTTATTTTTCAGTTGCAATTATTCCTTTTTGTCAGAAATTGAACAAATAAAGACAATATGAAAACCAATACCATAGTACCTAATTTTAACTAATTCTACTGTGACATTTGCTTTGAACTAAGATAATTCTATTACATTCATTGGAATGACTGAATTGTGTGGAGGTAAATTGTTTATCATACAGAAGATTAGGTATACCTGTGAAAAATTATATAGAGAAATCATATAACAACAAAGAGATTATCCAATGCAGCAGAACATCTAATGAGCATTTCACGTGGAACTACAAGTATGGTTAAAAAAGGAGATGTTTATTCAGGGCAGAAAATACCCTGGAGTAAGCAATTAAATGTGGGAAAATTATGCTTTTTTTCCTAAAAGCATTAACATTTGGGCTTTGGTTTGTTTTGGAAGTATATACAAAAGCAGAGTGTTTGGTTTGTTTTATAGCCTTGGACAAGTTTGTGGCTTCAATTTTTTTACCTTGTGTATCTTCAGAAACACATAGCTAACCAAGGTGGCTAAAGTTCACAACAGATTTGTGGGTCTTTCTGTGTAAATAAAGAATGAACTTGATTTATTTGTTTATTTTGTGTAGGTTTATGCAAATAAAATGTGTCTGTTGATTTTAACTGTTTGCTTTCTTTTGGCTACAGGCTGACTGAGTGGGCTAGACTTGACTGGAAGGAGCCATTTTGGTGGGGAAGTGGAGCAACTGTAGATCTGTTCCCACTCTACTGGCTGGGAAAATCTGTGTGTTGCCAGGAGTAAGCCAACACTCAAGTCTGGCATGGTCCCTGGGGGCAAACATTCCTTTGTTTCTTCAAATGTTGGAATTTGTCTACAGTCGGTCAACTGAGGCACACATTAGCTTTTGTTTTTTCACTGCCTGAACAAGATTACACTTTTGCCTCACTTCATCTACTTTTGCCTGCTTTTTTATTATTTTCATTTTCTTTGACTCCTTTTTCTCCTGGTTGTGGAAGAAAAGAGCACTGCTGATGTTCATTTAAATAATGTCGAAACCAATGGGACTTCTATGGCTGCCTTTGATCTTCACCCCAGTGTGTGTCATGTTGAATTCTAACTTCCTGCTGTGGATAACTGCACTGGCTATAAGATTTACTCTCATTGATGGTCAAGCACAATACCCAGTGGTTACCACGAATTATGGCAAAATACGTGGTTTAAGAACACCTCTGCCCAATGAGATCCTTGGTCCAGTGGAGCAGTATCTGGGTGTTCCTTATGCCTCTCCTCCAACTGGAGAAAGGCGTTTTCAGCCTCCAGAACCTCCATCATCTTGGACGGGTGTCCGAAATGCCACACAGTTTGCTGCTGTTTGCCCACAGTACCTGGATGAGAGGTCACTGCTCAACGACATGCTGCCAGTCTGGTTTACAGCCAATCTGGATACTGTGGTGACATATGTTCAAGATCAAAATGAAGACTGCCTGTATTTGAATATCT
Organism: Oxyura jamaicensis; assembly: GCF_011077185.1. NCBI lineage: Eukaryota > Metazoa > Chordata > Aves > Anseriformes > Anatidae > Oxyura > Oxyura jamaicensis. Next base: position 130,702,809 of record NC_048893.1, read on the forward strand.
ATGTACCCACAGAGGATGGTAAGTACTCTAAGGGACACACTTCAGCTCACTCACCAGTTCCTGCACGAGTTGAGTAGCTAGGTCTTTAAAGCATCTTGCTCAGTTTCCCCCATATTTTATCTGTAGAAATAGATCATGTCACTGAATACTCATCATAAAGAATATTTTGCAGATCTAACATGTTTGCATGAATTCTCCTTCATGTATCCGTGTAACACCACAATTTCATTTGCAGCCAGTGGGCAGGGTGTGAATCTTACATCTGAACTAGAGCTGAGCATCATACACAGGAGAGGAAAGAGGAACAGGGAAATAAACATTAACCAGAAGTAACTTTGTATTTTCATTGCATGCGTGGTACAAATGCTGCAGCATACTTATTTTAAAGGAGAATTCTCCCCTCTCCCTCTTTTTTTAATTATTTTTATTATTTTTTTATTATTATTTTATTTCATTACCTTGGAGCCTATGGTCAACTTTGTTTGATTTCAATATATGGTAGAAAACTGTATAGTGGTTCAGTCTGTAGGGGATTTATTCCAGGATTTTCACGTATGAAGCTTTTCAGTCCAACTTGGTTTTCTTCATTCATTACATGTAAAATGGAGTAAAAGTGCTTTTTATTACACAGAGCTGAACAGGTGTCCTTAAAGTTTCATGTTTTCTGCTTTCCTCTCTTAGGAGGACTACTATAAATCACCTTCATCCACAAAAAGTATGAACACAAATGGCAAAACACAACACTTTGAAAGTTTTCATGATCGCAGTCTTAAATATTCTAGTGTTTTGGCATGCTAGATATATCTTTTGAGGTGTAAAATTGTATTTCTTCTTACAGAAAACAATACCTGTTTTCACAGATCCTCAAATGACTATAGTTTATATCCCAAGGAAATAAAAAACTCTTCTGGCAATTATATTTAATATTCTGCTAAATGCCAGTTCTTTCAGCCATTTAAAATGTAGTTACTGGTGCATAAAGTGACAGATTTCTCCCAGATATGCAAATCCCTTCACTTAGCTGAGGGTTTGATTTGCATAGCTAAGGCATTGTTATTTTTCAGTAAGCATACTCTAAATATGCAAATTTTGTTCTTTATTGTAATCCTTCTGACTTGATTGGTTTCTTTACTCAGAATTTCCAAGCTTTTTGGAAGCTTTAGACACATCACATTTTTTTTTTTTTCAGTTCTCATCAACTGAAGCAAAAACCTAAAAGCTAAAAATAAATGGGTAAGGTTTGGGAATACTGGGAACACTGCAAACAGATACTATCGAGCTGCTTATATCACAGGACTCTGAAAGACAAGGTGTGTGTAGGCTGCTCTGTATGTGTGGATATGTATGTGTGTTTATGTTCACTCATGTATTTGCTAGAAGGAGCCACTTGGTTCTTTCCCTCTTCTTGTTTCATCGCACCGTACCTCACTCCTAGGTTATTCCCATATATATTTCCCATAATTCTTTATATTATGGATTTCATCTGCAGCTTTTAGTTTCTCGCTATGGTGGGTTTGTCCTATGAAAACATTTCAGGTTAAGAATTTAATTGTTCTCACTCTGCTAACTTCAAGTCATTTTAAAGACCAATGTCATTACATTCATATATTCCTCTAATCTAGTAAAAATAAGTTTCTTCAATTAAATAAAGAAGACAGAAAATTAGGAATGGAAATATATATATATATAAATTTCTAGAATAATATTTTATATCAAGTGGGAAATAATAAAATACTGTGTGCTGAATGACTAACAACCTATAAAATTCCTTACATTATGTGTAATAGCAAACGAGATTTGCTGTTAGTTTATAAATAAAAAGGACTGATAAATTTAATTGCACTCTTGTACACCTTTATGTCCACTTCTTATCATTTTAGATTTTATTTTGTTTACACAAAACAACATCTCATAGTGGGAATCAATTTTCTTTTATATATTCACTCCCTCAGGAAAACCAAACCAAACAAACAAACAAAAAAAAGTATTTAGTTGAATAAAACGACAGGAAAGGTTTGATGTTGGTAATAAGCTGATGGCAAGATTGTTCTCATGCAATATGACAACTGTTTTTAACCAGCTCCAGCAGAGAACAAGAAATTTCAACATGAATATATGGAATACATGCTGTTTTAATTGAATGCTAAAATTTATCACTACTTAACTATAACTCAGTGTAGCTCTTTGGTAAGGAAAATATGCAACCTTCTGTTCATAAAGATGATTAAGGAGAACTGACCTACAAATCACACCTCCTAAGTTACTGTGTCTTCTAACCATAGTAAATATAAATAGCCTTAAATTGTAGTCCATACAATCTGATTAAACACATTATGTTTCATTATAGCCATAGTTCGCAGAAATAAACTGTTGCTACAGAGAGAGACCATGAAATTAGTTTTTCAAGCAAAGTCTCAGAGTGACTTTGAGTTAAATTAACAATTCCAATTCTTTCTGAAGTACAGATTTATTTAGAAAAGCTTTGAAACTGTTTTATGTCTGCAATAAAAGGTGAATGGAATCATCTGACTATGAAACTTAATCTGAATCATTTTATGCCTTAAAAAAAAAAAGAAAGAAAAAAGAAAGAAATAATAATAAAAAAAAAAAAAAGGAGAAAAAACACCTTCAGTGAAAAGAACTGATGAACAACTCTAATGAATTAACTATGGCCACATGCAGTGCTTGCTTCAAACCAGTTCTAGGGAATTAAAAACCAAATTGCAATTTTTTGTTGTTGTTGTTGTTGTTGTTACTGTATAACATGCCCTGTTTCTCATTGTTTCTGTGGTTTGGGCAAAGGGAACCAAATTTTGGTCATGTGCTTTGAATAATGAACTGAAGAATAAACACACATATTAATTAATCTAATTATCTAATTTCAGAATCGTTTCACTAGAATTTTGCCAGTATAAACAAACAGAAACAAGAGTAAAACCCAGGCCCTTTAACTGGATAGATAAGATTTATATATTTGAATCTTATATTTTATATTTTGTTTTATATTTATTTCTTTACGTTTTATTATATATACTAAATGCTCATGATTCAGTTTAAAGAAACACACAGAAATTAAACAACACAAAATTCAATAGTTCCTTAAAATACTTGGAGCATCTAGGTAAAGAAATTAAAATGTCCATTAAACATTTTATATCTGTAATAGTTTTTTTTTTTTTTTTTTTTTTTTTTTGACCCATAAGTTTTGGATTTCAAAAAACAAATGGCAGTGGCTGAAAAAAAATTTTAAAAATTTTTATATTAAAAAATTCTAAAAAAAAAAAAAAAAAAAAGTTCTTGTTTTTAGATTTATTTTTTTGCATTTTAAGCAAAAATATTATTTATAGTAAAAATTAAAGTGCATACTTAACAGAATATTATGCAAATTCTGTCCATGTAGAATTTTATTCTTTCACTGATATTCACCAGAGAAATTGTTTGTACTGACACTTTCTGTAGAGTAACATTTATATTTCAGTAGGTAGAGTATTTTGGTGTTTGATTTTTTTTTCTTTGACTTTGGAAGAGTTTTGCTACTGCTATAATCCATCAAGATATATTTGTTTTCTCGTAATAAGTATAAACAATAAATAAATAATATTTCTCATAATAACTATAAACAAATAGGAGGTTATTTTAAAGATAAGAATAAGCAATAAATAAATAATAAAAACTCTAATCTATAATCATAAGGAATTGAAAATGATAATTGAAAATGATAATTGAAATAAATATTTATAGTAAAATTAACACTCTGTCCAAACTGTTTTCTAAACATTTATCTTGATCTTCTGAATAAACAATATCCCATTTATGGGGAGTGTATGTTGCATTGTCTGCTTTTTCAGTTACTATAAACTTCAATTTTCCACAAGAATACTTGAATGTCAGTTTTGAGGAGGTCATCTAGGGAAATGATATTAAGGACAGCCTGTTTATTATAACTTCAGTCTGAATATAGGTTTATCTGCAGTGGAAATGCTAGATTGAAGCGGACACAGACTGTTAATCGGCTATGCTTAATCCCTGGCGTTTATCATCTGAATCTGTGGATGCTGAAGGAGATTGCTAACTCCTATCATAACTGGGAAAAATAGATAGCAGAAAGCTATATATTTAAAAGAACTTTAATAAACTATATATATAAAAGAACTTTAATTTGGATTTCTTTCGTTATAAATTAAAAGTTGTATTAATATCAGGTTGAGATAAAAAAATCTAAAACATCTTTTTGTTGTTTAAAACCTTCTCTCTTCAAATCAAAAAAGATAATGAAACAATAAATTATTTTTTTTTAAACATATATATATTACTTACTTTGTTATATGGTCAAAAGGGTACATTTTATACAAGAGGGTAGCTCGTAAGCTACCATATATCTACTAGGGATTGATTCATGAAGTATTTGGAATCTTCAGAGAACTGATCAGTAAAAATGCTCTTTGAGCTTCTGTATCATTTACATCACAATAGATACTGCTAAAGTGACAACAAAAAGTGATAGGTAATGATACGTATTAAGGCTGAATGGGTAGGTCATGATTTTTTCATTAGAATAGAGAAATTGAGAATGCGGTCCAGGATTAGTGATTTATATAACTGTAGGGTACCGGGAAGAAACAAAGTCTTGGGTAACAGCAAATTGATCAACAGTATTCCTTCTCTGGGCAGTAGTGTGGAGGAAAGGTACTTGCTTCTTTAGGCTCTGTTTCTAGTTGAATAAGTAATTAAGAAATCAACAACTTGATCAAAGCCAATAAAGAAGAGGTGTGTTAGGTGATTTCTATAACTTGCATGCTGTGCCAATTTTTGGTATTAGGCAGATATCTGCTCAGTATATAACTGGATATTTTCAGCTTTCTTAACATCATTTCTGTTGAACTGCATCATCTGTTTAATTTGAAAAACGTTTTTTAATCAAAATTGCCCCTATGAAATTAAATTGATAAAAATCTGTTCAAAAATTTATCTTTTTTTTTTTTGGGGGGGGAGAGAAAGACAGACAAAAATAAACAAGATGAGTTATCTTAACAATTATTTGATGACATAAAAAAGTAAGCTATTCAGTGGGTTCTTTATTAATATGAGGAATAAAGGTACCTATATAAAAAGAGTAACAGAATGAAATATATATGTAATTTTTATTTTTATTTTTTTTTATTAAGTTTCTACAGTCTTGATCCTCCTAAAATTTATATAATTTCAAGTTTCAGTAGATGTGTATCTGGAATTTATCAGGTAATCTCAAAAATACTATTTTTCTATTGTTTCTTAACTGCTTTTGTAAATGTAAGTAGCTATGTAAGAAATCAAATCCAGGTTTTATGTAAATATCTTGAAGAAATCCAAAAACTAATATCTATTGTTTACATATCTGTAGTTTTGATACTTCCTGAAAATCTTTATGTGCTTTTTAAAATCAATTATAATTTGTGTACTTGATATAGAAACATAGAGTTTTACTTCTCTTGTTTGATGTATTTAGCTATATTTAAAATACAGAAGTTTATTGTTTTAAAAATATATTTAGGATATTTTTTATTTTATTTGATGGATGATAATATTTGAACACTTTTGTATTACAAATAATGTTTTTCTTCAACAAAACAGAATATAACAAGAGTTTGTTTTCATTTTTAAGATTGTCACAATTTCTGTCAATACCTTTCAGTCAATCTTTGTCTTTGGAAAGTTGCATATTGAGTATCAAAATTGCCTTGTTACTCAAATATATTTAAGACATACAGTACAAAAATTATATACAAATAGAGGTATCCATTTTCAAAATCTTGTGTAGCTATCCAAAGTGAGAGGTATTAATAATAGATAATAATTATAATATGGAATGATAATTTTGGAATTACTGCATATAATTCCAGTCAAAAATAACTGCAAAATTTAACAACAGAGAGAAAATCTCTCTCCATTGTGAAAGACAGAGTTCCCATTGTGTCAGAACACCTCAATCCTTTTACTGCAAGGGTTCAACATATCCCCTCTTCTTAACCAAAAAATATTGCAGCATCTGTGAGAAAGAAGAAGGCATATGTCTCACTACCCTCTGCCTACTAGGATAAAGCTATGGGTAATCCAGGCCCTTATTTCACATTGTTGCTTTTAACAGTCACAAATACCTTCTGACAGCAAAGAACAGGACTCTAATCTAGATGAAATAAAGTTCTTAAATTCTTAGAGATAAACGCAGATTTAGTTGCTGATTTCAAAATGTTGTTCTTCCCTTCAAGAGTTGCCCATTCCACAGGCACTTTTCAGGATTGTACCCAAATGGCTTTTTCAGGAATTGATATGCAATGAAGCCTAGAAAGAAGGCTCAGGATTCAATATGGCATTATCTAATCTGAACAGAACTTTTGGCAGAATTCCCCAGAGTCTCATCATTGCCTCATGCTGAAAAACCTGCTGGATGGGGGTGAATGTTCTTTAAAATGCTATAAAGTAATGCTTCTACCACAAAGAGAAATTAATGTTCTCATCCTTTTAGTCAAAGAACAGTGCCTTTGGAGATGTAGAGACTGTGCCATTTGGCTCTGTGATGGGAAAAAAACAAACAAACAAACAAACAAAAAAAAAAAAAAAACAGTCCTTAGTCATGTGGGTCATGAGACAGATCAGACAGGCAATTTTACTTCATTCTGCCCAATGACTCCCAATAGTCTTTTTAGAGTGATTTTTGTTTGTTTGTTTGTTTGTCGTTTTAACATTTTCCTTTGCATTCCTGCAAAACATTCCTATCTATATATGCTGGCCCTATCTACTGTGTTTCTTCTTGCTTTCTTTCAAAACACATAATAACCTGACATCTAAGACTGAGGGTTTCTGTTCTACAAGTAGTGGAGTGGGTCCTTGGCAGATGTCTGTTTAATGAATAGTATAAAAAATACTCTGATGTTAGTAGCATCTTGATTACACCATTTCAACTAGCTTTGATTTCATTCCACCTATAAAATTACACTGGAAAAAATAAGGCTTTCTGATCTCATTAATCTTGTTTCAGGTTTTGTTTTGTTTTGTTGTATAGCTCTGCACACTTATTGAAAGTTATTTGTATCTTTTTGTTCTGATTTGGTTCACTCTCCCTTAGTACATTAAGTGCAACTTCAGACAAAACTGACATTTGCTGAATCGCTCAACTAACTAGCAGGGTTCATGAATAAGTCTGCATCTGTGGAAATACTTAAAGGAATTATTTTTCTGATTAGCAGGGATCTGACCTGTTATAACCCTCAGATAACAGTCTTGGAGTGATTTTCCAAGAAAAACATGCTTTCACTGGACATTTAAAAGTAGACTGGAAGAGAAGTAGAAAAAAAAAATAAAGAACAACAATGTGGCAGTCATGGGTAATGTGTGAACCAAACAACTATTCATTTCTGCTTTATAAATATTTAATTATCTACTAAATAAATCAGGAAATTAAAAAAAAAAAAAAAGCTCTGGAACATTGCAACATTGCACAGTATGTTGTTTTGTCATCCTTTTTAAAGTGAAAGAGTATCTCCAGCATTCAATTATTCACCTCAGTGCTTCCTGCTTGTAGTTCCAGATAAGCATAATATTCTCCAAATGACAGATAAGGAATTAAATGTTCACATTTTGTGGTGACAATGCATTAATTTTTAGCCAAATAGAGAAAATAAAATAATTTAAATATATATATATTTCATTTGTGTTTGTGATATTATCATCATCTGATGGAATATGGATGTGTTTGTTTTCTTAATATTTAGTGTTTTTGTTTGTTTGTTTTTTTGTTTTGTTTTTTTTTTTGTGTGGAGGTTGCCTTGGTCTTCTGTTACACAAAGAGAAAAACAATAAGAAATAATTGTTATAAAACCATGAACAAGAACTAATGCTTACAGCTATCTGTTGGTGCTGATGTGTTAAAAATCCATTATAGAAATGTTATAATAAGAGGAAAAAATATTTTTTAAATTTCTTGCTGTAGGCAAATGTCTAGTGAAGAATAAATTTATTTGCAATGATAAGCCAACTTCCTACAATATATAAAGAGAATTTTAGTCAAAAATAGGATTTCTGGTGTCTTGTTCCAAACTAGTTATTATCACTGGGTTGTTGTTAAATAGATTTTTTAATTGACAGGGAATGATGTATTTAATCTAATGGAGAGAAATTTGTGCTGACTCAAATGAATATCTGATAATCACTTGTAATGTTTACAAGCCATCATAGCTGGAAATCCTGGATACATTGCCTGATTTAGTAAATATTCAGTTAGGCAAATGAAAGCCCAATCCAAAAATATAAATTTTATCATCTTACAAATAACTTAGAATCTAATAAAGATATTTTATGTGGTATTTTTAGAGTGGCTAGAAAATTTTAAGAAGTTAATTCTACATTCACAATACTGTCCCAGTGGTTCTGCTTTCACTTGCTATTCATGCTTTATTCATCCAGCAGAGGGAGCAGAAGTTTCCAGCAAACTCATTTTTTAAGAGCTTTGCCAATGGTGCTGGTGAATACAGTAGAAAAAAAAATGCAGACAGGTCCTGGTTAATTCCCGTAAAGTAGATCAGAAAGGATCCTGTCTACCTTTGCAAACCTGAAAATTAATAACACTGTGAATGTTGGTTCTATTTTTGTGGAGTGAGGAATTTATGTACGAAATAAAACTTATCCAATCAAAACATGCACTCACACTGACAAATTTACACCAAACTTTTTTATTTTTTAAATTAAATGATTAAGTTTTATATGAGAAGATTACTGAGGATGCACCAGTTAAACCATCAAATAGCAAATGACACTACTTGATTTTAAACTTATTGAATAGCAGAATTGCTTCTAAAGTAGAAAAAAAATGGTCTGTTAAGTGAGTTAGCAGCAATATTTTAATCTAAAATGTAATCATTTTGTACTCCTAATTTATAGCCGCGATTTAGACAGAGACAGTTTTTTGTCAATGAATGCCAATGACTCTCCATTTCTTTTTTTTTTTTTTTTACATGCAAAACTCCAAAGCATTTTGCACCCTCTTATTTCACCAAGGCAAAAATGTTAAGGATTCCTAAGTTTCTGCCTCACTAATAATATAGAGAATTTAGTTTTCACTGTCATCACACTGGAGTTAAGTTATATTAAGTCATGCAAAGTGCCAAATTGCAAAAATAAGGGTTTCCTCTCCAAAATACCCTGCTTCCAGACATAATGTAGGTCCTTTAAAAGGACTGGTACATTAGTGTTCTTGCTGATTTGAGATGCTTTTCTCATCAGGACTCTTTCTACCTTACCTTGTAAGTAAGGTAAGGGTTCTTGTGCTACCTTTAGAGAATAGGTACAAGAGACTGCGTAGTAATTGATGACTAGGGTGTGTCCATGGGAGTTGGATCGCATCAGATGTTTGCATCTAAAACCATGCATATGCCATAATTATTATGCTTAGTCACTAACAATTACCTCAAAGTATATTTAAGTCAAAGAAAATGACACAAACGTTGTACAAAAGAGAACAGCTTAGTATGACAGTCTCTCAGTGGGATTATTTGAATAAAAACAGATTGAAGAAAGAACTAAATACAAATAAATGCAGTAATATGGACTAAAAAATAATAATAATAATAAAAATCTAACAATCCACCATGGATGGGTTATTCTTTATTTTCACTATTAAGGGATTATTTACAATACCTTCAGTCCTCTTCCCAGAAAAAAAATATGGTATATGGACTGAATAGGTAAATCTTTATTCTTAACTGTATCTGTTTTTGTTTGTTTGTTTGTTTTTATTTGTTTTGTTGTTTTTGTTGATGTTGTTTTTAACTATTTTCACAGTAAACCACTAAGGGATTTTCAAACCGCATTTCTTTTCTCTTTCTTCCGTCTCACTATTTGTTGCTACTTCTTGTTGTTACTGAATTCTGTCATGGTCTCTTTGCTCACATTACAAGTGAATGTCATATGTACACAAGATATAGCCTCAATTTCAATTTCCACAAAAAGTGTTATCCAGATCTTTTTCATTATCTCTTGTTTTACTAAAGTTACAAGAAGAAGCAAAAGCTGAGAAAACATCAGTAAGGTGTCTTAAGTAATTTTTGGAAGGGAGACAGCTACCAAATAGGTGGACCAGCAAATGAGCTATTTAGTGGGTGTGAATTAAACAGGTGTACAAGGGAGCCTGCTTTTCTTTCACATCTTAGTCCCTCTATACTGCATCCCTTCAGAGGGACACTGCAGCTATGCTTAGCAGTCTGCATTTGTACTGCAGGAAACTACGAGAATCTCATGAGGTCCATGGTTGTACACTAGAATTTAATTTAGTTCTTATGGTTTTGTTGGTTTGGGTTTGGTTTGTTTCTATTTCATTTTTCATTTTTATTCAAGCAACTCTTGCTCACAACTTGGTTGTCATCATGAAATATTTGTCCCACATCCCATTGTATGAATGTGCCCAACAAGCATTTGGGATATTGCAAGACTTGAGGCAAGGATAATATTCAGGTATTGCAGGCATCAGTTCTCTAAATTCATCCAGTGGCCTTAAAAATGGAAGGTAGTGAAAGATCTCCATCATGTAACACCCATCTTGTGGTCAGTTGACAATTCAAGCAGTCATTTAATCTTTTTGCACCTTTGAAAATATGGCCTGTAATACTTACGATAATTTTCTCTTACATTTACATAATTGAAGAGGTTAGTAAGTAATGATAAGTGTAAAAGATACCAGCATATATCAAGCTTTAGAAATATTATGAAATAGTTTATGCCTCTTGTAAGTGTTGCTTCCACACATGTTGTTTCCTAATAGTGTATCACACTTCTAAATGTATGCTATTTTACCTTATTTGTTTTGCTAATAATACTAATTATGTTAACGTGAATAACAATCAGGATGGCTTTAGTATTGTGATTATTAACTGACTTTTTAAAAAATCGAAATATGTAGCTTTTGGTTTTGCTTCTCTCTCTCTCCCACCTCCCTTTTCCTCTTGCAATCCTTTTTCTTCTTTGCCTCAACAAAAATGATAACATGGTTGCTATCATATCCCATAACCAGATGATAAAGCATTTTTTCCTTTTTTCCTTTTTTTTTTTTTTTCTTTTCTTTTTTTTCTGCACTATAAGTGGGTTTATTTTAAAGGATGTTTTTTCACCCTGAAACACTTACTGAATTATTTCTTTGTGTGATATTTTACCACAAGTAAGCTAGTTTATTGGCTGTATTTGTCACTTTTATGTTTCTTGTGTAAATATTAGGTGGTACCATACTCAACTCATAATTTACCTTCTCCATTTTATGTACTGTCTCATAACAACTTTATTTCTAAATACACAAGGGTGAAGCAAAATTATTTGAATTTTCATTCTTTTAATTATTTATTTTCCCTACCAAATGTACTGTATTTTACAGGGTTTGATTGAAATGATTTTAGTCATCTTTTGCATCTGCAGATTTCAGTATGTGGTTCCACTGCACCATATTTGCTTAGATTTATTATTATTATTATTATTTCTTAAGACTTGTTTTATTTCAATTTATTTTATTATATTTTGTCTTAAAGTCTTGTTTGCCTTAGGCAACATTTTTTGTGAAACTTTTTTTTTTTTTTTTTTTGAGAAGAACTGGAGGAGTATTTTGTCATATTTGCTTAATTTCTCTCAGGAAAATAATAAAATAAAATAAATAAAAAATCTATTCCTTAGGCTTCTAATTTCTCTTCATTTTTTTTTTCTTCCCTATAAATAAGTTCCTATCTATTTAGTCTGTTACAGTAATGTTGTCGATACTGATTTCTTTCCTAGGTAAAGACCCATAAAATATGAGTTGTCAGGAATTCAGAAAAATTGATTTATCTCTGCAGTGATATGATTGGGATATGTAGAAAGATTATTTCTATACTTGTTAGTGTGAGTAATCTCAACAGCTGAGAACTTTACAAGATAGGTTTTCTAATCAATGCAGTAGACAGATTTCATGGAGTCTGAGGGGAACTGAGAGTTTCGTACAGCTATCCTATGAAATTATGGATATACAATCTGCTGTCTTTGTGTCTTGGTTGCCCATTTAGAAAATGAAGATCAAAATGGCTTTTTCTGATGTGTCTCTAGGTGGTAAAAGGCTTTACCAGTATTATACCATGATGATTTAAATATATATATATATATCAGTAGAGGTTTAAAACTGGGGCATCTAAAAGTTGATCAGGCTCATTGACTGATAGAGGAGTTTAAGCTTGCTATCAACATTTACATTTAATCCTTTGCTTTCGATGTACACAAAGAAAGGAGTTTTTGTTTGTTTGTTTTTGTTTTTGTTTTTGTCCAAGAGATGGAAGACATGTTATAGGAAATAATACAAGATCCTAAGACATTTAGATATTGAAAGATGGGGAAAAATTTGTGGTTGGGTATAAGATGCCAATTGAATGTATTTAAAGTCAGGAGAGGTCAGGTAGCTTAATGATGAATGAAAGAAAAGCTATTATTAACATGTGTTGCATAGTTAATACTCTTTTTTTTCACAAAGCTTATCAAAAGCATGAATGACAGCAAAGCATATTAATATTAAGTAAAGCATGAATGACAGCAAAGCATATTAATATTAAGTAGTCAGAAATGGATTTTGGAAGAAGGTATGCTGTTTGCATGCTTATTCAACGTAATGGTTTGGAAAATTTTTGTCAGTCTTTTAATATTATTTACTGTCTTTCAACTAATAAATTACTCCTGAGTACAATATGAAGTGTTTGCTCTAACAGACCTGCCAGGTGGCTGTAGCCTAGTTGGTGTAATTCTTGCAGATCATTCTGAAATGCATATTTCTCACGACCTATAAATATTCTCCTGAGACTGGGTCTAATGAGATATGTACTCGTACATTGGTCCACCACTTTTGGAATTCCAAATGATTTTTTTTAAGCACAAAACTTGTTTATTGTCCTTTTTAGTGAGCTAAGACAGTGTAGATCTAAGGCTTTAACCTGTGTTGATCATTTTCATTTTCTTGTGGTTATTAACCAAATGTCACTGGGAGCAATCAACACCTCCCTTTCTCCCTTTCTCCTTTTCTCCCTTTCTCCCTTTCTCTCTTTCTCCCTTTCTCCTTTTCTTCCTTCTTCCCAGAGCTTAATTCTTCAAAGACACTATGTTCTTTTTGCATGCATCACATTTCCTTTGTGCAGAACTAGACAATGATTTTGTTTAGATAACCCAAGAGGCAGCCACACCTCTCCCTGTTCCCACTTCTTCAATAATAATAATAATAATAATAATAATAATAATAAACAAACAAACAAACAAACAAACAAAACATTTGGTCATGTAGACCGTAGTTTGCTTTTTCTTATCAGTTAGCTGCAACCTTGACTGTGACTTTGGTTTGATTTCAAAGCTGAAATGTTTCCATGGTGGATGTGTTTCCTTTCTACTAACAGGTACATTGTTCTATCTTCTCCATTATCTAGAATGGCAGAAAAGAGCTAAGAGTAGTCAATTGCAGTATAAGAAACAGCTACATGAGCTATGTGCACATTTTTAGTCTATTATAAATATGCTGACTTGTAGTCAAAATATAACAAGTATTAATGATATTTAAGCTAATGCATTTTATTTTATGTTTGTTGTGAGTTTAAGGTATACATCCCATGAATTCATCCTATATCTCATCTGAATTGTAATGGTAACAGTTCATACCTTGGTAATTTAAACGTGTTGGATCTAGTAATTAAGATGACAAATAAATATGTAATTGTTAATTTTGGTCATTGCTTTTGAAAATAATATGAACTTCAGGTGAAACAGAGCAGTAGAGCAAGGGTTACCACCCTATGTGCTTATCAGCAGTGATAATGTAAGATGATGTCACTCATTTAGCCTACAATCATTTTTAAAGTTTATGAAGAAATAGTGTTAAGTGCCTTATTTACTGTTTTCCAAAAACATGTTGGTTTGCCTATAACCCAGAAAGTTTGTATGATCTTATGATTTTTTTCATGAAGAATAAGAAATCACTGATATATTTGACTAATAATTTATTTGGAAGTTACCTTTGTATTTGATGAATATTTCATGCATCACCTATATACTCAGATAATTCTCATGACTCTTCTTTCCTCTCTACTGTGTGATAGGGTAGCATAGATAACATAATGTAAGAAAGCTAGAGACAAACTCCACATTTTTTTCTGTAATGTCATATTCCATAGGTGAGGCTATTGACTTAAGAAATGAGTAAAGAAAAACAAAGTGTTTCTTTATTTTATGAACAGGGTTGTCGGTGGTATAGATTGGAGGAAATTAAGAAAGCTGGATGACCTCTCAGTTCTTCTGAAAAGAAATCTTTGAGTGCAGACATTATTAATTTTATTTTATTTTATTTTATTTGGGGGGGGGGGGAGAGGTAGGAGGGGGCAGTTATATGCTCTTAGGAGGGGGCAGTTATATGCTCTGTTAGATATAATTTAAGCACTCAATTTTCTTTTCTTCAGTTCAGTAGATGGTGGTTCAGATCTTGTCCAGTCTCCTCTCAGAGCTCCCATGGAAGGAGTATCTGATAGCAGCCAAGTCACAAAGTGTGTCCAAGTTAAATATTTAGGCATAAAGATGGAAGAAGCTGGGCATGTTTGGGGAAAAATCCAAAACTTTAACAATGTGAGGAACTACTAATACTTAGCAAATGCCCACAACAATACATTTCTCTAGTTTGGACCTGACGGGGCAGGACTGACTTGCTAGCATAGTTGTTGAAGGAGGAAGCAGCAGCGACATACAAAAACTTTGGTAATTTTTACAGACATAGAATCATAGAATGGTTTGGAAAGAACCTAGGATTATCTAGTTCCTGCCTGAGGTCCAGGCAGTGCTTTGTATTAGATTGAAAGTATTCAGTTCAAGAGCAGTTAAACTGGTAAAGAGTTCTTACATCAAAAAACTCTTAATTTCTAGTATATCCAAGTATATACACTAATTTAAAAATCTATTACTTTTGCCTAATTTCTTTTTATTTAACTGATACTTTAGTAACCTGAATTGAAATATTTTAGTTAGGGGTGCAACTTCTCTTTTAAGGGCTAATGAGGGATTTCCATCTCAGAGAAGATCATGACTACTATGAATCAGGAAATCTGAGTAGCTTAAGGGAATCTATTTCCATTGCATTTAAATTGATTAACTTTGCAGTTATTAATGAGCATTTGTACCTGGATAATTAGAAACTTCACATGATTTAATGTAGTCTGGAACATCTTGTGCATTGTGTTTCTTGAATTTTTCATTCTCATTCTTCTCCAGTTATCATATTTGTACATATCATATGTAAAGATGTACTCTTAGTTGTTTCTTTTTTCTTATTTGGTTGATTTACTTCATCAATACGTTACACAAATTTTGTTACAGATATGTTAGTAGTTCTTAAATTTTAAGAAGTTTTTTGTTACTTCTTTGCTATCTCTTGGACTTCTTTTTCCCCAGATCACTAGTTTCTTTTCCAATGTGTCTGATAAGTGTATCTAAAAATAGTATTGCTGTACTTTATTGCACACTGTGGCCATCTGACTGTCTGTTCTTCCTTTTCTTTATTGTTTTTAACTATCCAGATGGATGTTCCTTTAAAATAAATGAACAAACAAACAAACAAACAAAAAAATTTTTCATCTTTATCTTTTTATTGTGTACTTACCCATTCCATGATTACAGCATTGTATTCACTAGAGATTTCTGTATCAGCCCATGTACTTAAGATTTCACTGAGCTGCTAAAGAAGCACAAAATTATGACCTTACAAGATTGATAACATCACTAGTTAACATTAGCTATCTTACTAATTATTAGTTAATTTCTTTTACCTGTTTCTTCAAGAACAGGCATATAAGAAACTGGAAATAGGTACTCTGAAGTAAAATATAGATGTGATTTTACTCTTATGGATATCTTCACTACAAGAAACTAGCTCTACTTTTGTTGATTATAGTCACATTCGGGCTGCTAGCAGGGGTACACGAATCCAGCCTCAAAGCCTGCAGAGCAGCCTCCAATTGAGATGGCCTTTAGGAAAGCTTTTGTGTAATTTAGTTTGTTTTGTTTTGTTTTGTTTTGTTTTTTCCTATCATTTTTAGTGAACTTTTCATTTCACTGTATTTGTATATAGATATTTTTTTTTCTCAATATTCTCAATAATCTCATTTTTCTCAAATATTCTCAAACTTTTAAGAGTGCCTTCTGGGATGGATTCAAGTAAAAGAAGAAGAGAAATAGAGACACTTGCATTCATTATAGGCATTAAAGGCATTAATCAAGAGTATGGAAGGCAGTCTGTCTGTTTTCTCTGCTAAGGGAGCATGAACCCACACATTCTTCTTTGGAGGAAAGTGCTTCAATCACTATGCAATAAGGTTATCACATTTTTAGAGTGATTTTTTCTCATCCATTTCCATTCAGAGGACATAAGAGTCGAATGATTGTTGCTCTAGACAGCATCATATAAACTTGCTCATGTGCTGTTGGAGGAAGGAGAGTTAGGGTTTCTAACTCCTTCTTCCATGAATACTTACTTATTTCTCATTCTGAGCATGGGAAATGAAGCTACATCAAGAAGTTTATTCTGAAGAAGTAGAAGTGATACTTCAGTATAAAGCCTATCAGTTACAAAAACAGCTAAAATCAATTTATGTTCCTTTTAACCTCCTTTGACTCTGTCACTTTCTTCAAGTTCTTCAAGTTGTCTTTTTTTTTTTTTTTTTTTTTTTTTTCCCCTCTCTGTCTTGACACTTTCATCAAAATTGATTTCCTTATTGACACCTTTCTGGGAATGCAAGAAAAATTCAATGCACTCAATTCTCATTTAATAACTTATTCAATCTTCTTTCATTTTCCTTCCGCTAAAAAAGTAAGGCTTTCTTTCATCCCTGGAAAATTTAATTGTGAAAGTTCTAAGGTTTACTCCATCCTAATACAAATATTTAATACATTTTCACCGTTACATTGCATGGATAGTATAGTTTTCAATCCTGGATTTGAGAATAGCAGATTTTTTCCCTGGATATGGGGACAGCAGACTTCAGGCTGCCCAAGGAACTAGTTAGTAAGGTTCCCTGGGATTTTGCTTTTGTAGATATTGGGGTTCATCAGTGCTGGTCACTTTTCAAGTATCACCTCTTAAGAGAACAAAAATGGGCAAATCAAAAATGTCAGAAGTCAAGTACCCAGGACAGAAGGCTGGATGGATCTTATTCTAGAGTTTAGGTCAACAAAGAAAGTGAGCGGCCAGTGGAAGCAAGGTCAAGTCACATGCGAGGACTTTGGAGATGCTGTTTGCCATTGTAGAGAGAAAATTTGTCAAGTTTCAAAGCTCAATTAAAGTTGAAGCTGGACAGTACTGTGGGGAACAATAAAAAGGGCTTTTAAAAATATGTTAACAGCAAAAGGAGGACCAGATATAACACTGGTCTGTTAATTTATGAGGATGGTTACCTCAAATATAGGGACGTACTCAAAGCAAAGACATTTAATGCCTTCTTCCCCTCAGTCTTCAACACTGATGATTGGCCCTGGGACCCCTGGAGCCCTCAGGTGGAGGACCATGACTGCAAGAATGATAGACTCCAAGCCAACCCTGAAGTTGTGCTGGATTTATTGTTCCAAGTGGATACATATAAAGGCCTGATGGAACTCATGGGAATCATCCCAGGGTGCTCATATAACTTGCTGATGCCATCACGAGACCTCTCTCAATTATTTTTCAGTGGTTCTGGGAATCTCGTACCCATTGACTGGAAGCTGGCAAATGTTATCCCAAAGGGCAAGAAAGCAGACCCTGGTAATTACAGGTCTGTCAGTCTCTCTTCAGTGCCTGGTAAAATTATGGAGAAGATAATTCAGGGAGTTATTGAAAAACACTAGAGAAACAACACAGTCATTATTCATAACTAACGTATTCACAAGGGGAAAGTCCTTAATATTCTTTTATGAAAAGGTCAACCCACCTAGTTGACCAATGGAAGCCAGTTGATGTAATCTTTTTGGATTTCAGCAAAGCTTTTGATACTCTTTCTCAATGTCTTTCTTGACAAAATTTTCATCACAGAGCTAGAAAAATACTTAATATGATGTGTGAATACTTGGCTGATGGGTCAGTTTCAAAGACTTAGAGTAAACAGGGTTTCATCAATTCACCAATCACTAGGCCAGTTGTCTTTAATGTTTTTATAAATGATCTGGAAGCAAGACTCAAATGCATACTAAGTAGGTTTGCAGACAACACTAAATTAGGAAGAGCTGTTGATTCCTTCAAGATTTTTGCAGAAAGATATCAACAAATGAAAGAGCTGAGCAATCACCAACCACATGAAGTTTAAACAGTGCCGGATTTTGCATGCAGGATAGGACACTCCTGGATGTTTGTCCACACTGACCAACAAGAAGATGGAGAGCAGTCCCTGGGAAAGGAATCTGGGGGTTTTGGTCGGCAGCAAGTTGAATGTGAGTCACTAGAAAGCCCTGGCAAAGAAAAGGGCCAACTGTATCGGGGTGCATCAAGCACAACATTGCTAGCCGATTGAGGGATGTGATTGTTCCTCTGTACTCTGCACTGGTGTGGCCTCACCTCGAGTAGCGTGTGCAGTATTGGATGTCCCAGTATAAGAAGGATACGAAACTCTTTGCATCCCAAGAAGGGCTACAAAGATGGTGAAGGGTCTAGAGGGGAAGACATATGAGGAGCAGCTGAAGTTACTCGGTTTGTTCAGCCTAGAGAAGAGGACTCTGAGGGGAGACCTTATAGTGGTGTGCAGCTTCCTCAGAAAGGGGAGTGGAGAGGGAGATGCTGGTCTCCTCTCTGATGACCTGTCGCTATAGGACCCAAAGGAACAGCATGAAGCTGCAGCAGGGGAAGTTTAGGTTAGAAGAAGGTTCTTCACCAAGAGAATGGTCAGGCACTAGAACAGGCTCCCTAGGGCAGTGGTCACAACACTAAGACAACTAACACAACTTCTGGAGTTGAACAATTTGGGTAACACACAGGTATATGGTCTGATTTGGGGATGGGCCTATGCAGAGACAGGAGTTATACCCAATGATCCTTGTGGGTCCCTTCCAACTCAGGATATTCTATTACTCCATGGTTTCTTTGCTGTCAGCAGCTCTCATGTGGCCCATCAATGCAAAACTATGTGAGCAAGACAGTACCACCCGGTATGATAAGAAAAACAAACAATCCCTTCCCCCTCTGGTGCATGCTGCACTGGTTAATATGATTATGCTGACTGGGCTGATGGTTATTGCTGTAGAGAAGGTAGAGCTCCTAAATTAATCTTTGCTTTCCTCAATGGGTACATTAATTTGGATCTTTGCTATTCAAACTACTGTTTGATTTTTTTTTTGTTTGTTTGCTTGTTTGCAAAATGTGTAGCAACATGAAGCATTGAAATTGAAGCTGAAATTAATTAGCAATGTAATTATTTTTATGGAATGATGGACATAATTCCACAAGGTTATTTCCCTATGAAACTAAACTAAAAATGTAATCACAAAAGAAATCTTATAGTCTTAAAAAAAAAAAAAAAAATAACTAGAACAGATGAGTGTATGACAATCACAAAAGAAAAAAAAGAAAAAAATAAGAAAAAAAAAAGATCTGCTTCCAGTTTTCATGGGATGTTTCAAATCTACTTGCTTAATTAATACTTGAAAAAGAGTTATTTTTGCATACATACATACTAGCTGAAAATAGTACCAGGAAACTGTTAATATGCTTGCAATACAGAGTAGCATTGGTTGGCACTGATAACAAACAAATTGCAGCAACACTATGCTGGACCAAATGTGCTCTTTGACTCTAAGTTAAGACCAGCAATATCATATGAATAACAACATTAGGTATAGAATAGAGCTAAAAGGAATATTTTTTTCTCTTCTAGATCTCTAATTAGATCAACAGAGAGAAATATTTTGCATAATTATAATAATAGAATAGAAAGTGTAATTGCAAAACTATAAAAGATCTCACAGAAGTTAAAGATTTTTCAACAATAAACTTCTTTGGAAGACAGCAGTCAGGTAGGCAGTCCAGTCTCAGAAAAAACATCAAATAATATGTGGGAATACCAACCTCATTCAAAGCTTGTCAGAGTGGTAGCATTGTATAAATGTTCAACTGGAATACTGAAGGTATTTCAGCAGAAATGAATACTTGTCAAAGTTGAATAAAGTAGGACACAATGGATTTATAAGAGGCTGCCCTGCAGGTGTTACCGTTCATGCCTATATAGCACCCTTTACTGTTGTTTAATTGCATCTCCCAGGATGTAGAATTTGGTGTTTCATCTCTACTGAAACGGCAATTTGGTGTTTCATTATTACCTAAGAATATATATCAAAAAGTTTTAAATTTCCTCTGACTTCTCAACAGTAGAAATGATGAATATATGAGATCTCACTGGAAGCCTGCATGGAAAGCTCCATGGCGGGAGATGTGATCATTGCAAACAGGATGTGTAACTCAGGGGTGGAACTAGGGTACTTGTGTCCCCTATGTGGTCCTTTCATCACATCACCTTGTAGATCCATTTCCTAGGTACAGCTTGGTGCTCTGGTGTGTGAGGTTATAATTACAATGAGGGATTGTGAGTCCAGGATGATTAGCATTGAGAATTATCAAAACGGTATGGCATTTGGGACTTAAGTGGTTTGAAGCCATCTGAAAATAGTACAGATAAATAAATGATATGTTTGCTCTCAGAAAGACATAGATGAGGTGAACAGGTGAACAAAAATTCTTTATATTACCGGAGATGTTTTTTTTCGGTCACCCTGTACTATTTTAGATGAGTTCACACAACAAAATAAATATGTATATGATACATATACATTTATTATTATTATTATTATTATTATTATTTACCTTCAAAGTCAATTCACGTAAAAGGCTAACCTAAAGTAGAGTTTATCAAATTTTATTTGGAAATCTAAATTGTACTACAAGCTTAGGTTGCTGAACTCCGTGTGTCTCCTTGTAAATAAATTTTACAAACACTTTCTTTTTACTAGAGAAAGAAGGGAACTGATCAACTTTAACTTGACTTTTCTTGTCCACAATAATTAGAAAAAATAAAATAAAATACATATTTCATTTAATGAAATAAACCAAATGATATTTTAATTTCATGTAAAAAGTAGTAATTCAGTTTAGCATTATCAGATATTAGAAACAGATTTTTCTGTTTGTCAGTATTCATTTAAGCTAATACTATATTTACTTCAGTTTTCTCTGACATGGAAAAAACATGCAGCACTGTATTGTTTAGGTTAAATTGTAACAATCATTATATATTTTTAATGTTGTAATAAAAAGGATTTTCATCCTACAAATATAATTTTTCCCTATGTTAACATTACCATTTGATAATAATAAATCCATGATATTCAAAATAGTTGCCATCTAAAGTATACATCTGTGAGCTGGAGAAATTATTATTTTTTTAATAAAAACTTAAAAAAAGAGAAAAGAATAAAAGAAAACCACAACATTTTGAAATTTAAGATGTTTCTGTGAATTAATGTAATAGTCTAATAGTCAGCTGCTCGAGGCAAAACCTTGGCAGAAGGTCTTCAGTATAAAATACTATACTCTGCTAAATATTGCTAAGCTTACCTCAAATGAACCAATGTATCTACATTGTGCAGTGCTGTGTGGGGAACATAACAGGTAGCTTCACCCAAACTAAGTGTTACCATTTAATATTACTAAATAGCTTGGGCAGGAGGAATGTAAAATAAGTCGTTCTGCTTTCAGTCACCAGTAAGACTGTTTGGTGCTAGCTCAGGGATCTCTGTACACACAGATCCTATGATATGTCAGACCATAAATCTGTCTACTTCATAGATAGAAGAAATCTAATGAACTCATAAAAGCCTTTTTTTTTTTTTTTTTTTTTTCATAATTGAAACCTTTGTATATTGCCTAGATTGTATATTTATTAATGTATCCTTCTTTGTTTTACAAGTATGTCGCTCCTCTGAAAGCCAATTTGGATTTTATTATTACATTTCAAATGTTTTTTTTGTTTTTGTTTTGTTTAGTGACAGATCTTCAGTCTAAATTTCTAGGTGGACTATAGAAACTCTGTTTACAAGACAAGTTTTGTAACTAAACTGCTTATCACTGGGAGTATGAATTCCTTCCTGAAGAATTCCTCCACTGATCACTGAGTCTCTGTTCATTCTTTGCTTTAGTGCCCTAAGTTGGATTTTGGAAGCCAAAATGAATTTTTACGTCTTCTAAGTATATGTAGATAACTAAGGTTTAAATTATCTGCTTCCTGGTTATCTGCTCTCTATCTAATATTGTATGAGTATTTACTTCTGTGAGTAATTAGAGTAGTTACATTGGTTTTAGGCTATTAATAGTATTTTGCATATATTATATGGGCAAGGAGCAAAAATCTAACTCACCTCTTCACAGACTAATATATTCAGTAGAGAAAACAACTACAAAGGAGCTAAGGATGTACAATCTGGATCCTGGACTTGGGGCTACTCCTATTTGTCACATTTGTTACAACAGTTGTAAACAGGGGAACAGAAACATAACTTTCTTAACTGGGGGTTACCCCGAGTCACAGATCTACATGATCTAACAATATGCAACTTACGTTTTTAAAGCAAATTAAAAATTCGGAATTTTGGTCACAAGCTGTATAGCTGTTTAGGTTTCTGCAGACAAATAAAGAAAGTATCCGTATTTGTTGTTCTATATATTTGTCTATATATTTACTGATATTCTTCATTCATTCTCATGAAATTAATACTTTACAGGTTTTCAGTACATTTGAATGAGCTTTTATATGTGCATTTACACAGATAGTAGTAAAGGCTGGCCACCTCGGACCTGGTGCAGCCATAGCCGCAGCACCCAACCACGAGATACAGGGGGATCTCGGGCCCTTGCATCGCCAGAGGAGGCACTGGACAGTAGTGCCACCAGGCCGCACCCGCCATCTCTCCAGAGAGGGGCTGACAGGGAGTGGGTTTTGCCAGGGCAACACCAACTGCACCCATTCCCTCTGACTAAAAACAGCTTCCATGAGGGTGGCAAGGTGTCCCTGCCCAGGGGGAGGGTCTGGCAGCACACTGTGCAGCTGGTGTGGCAGGGCATGGGACCTCTACACCCAGTACTGGCAGTCTGTGAGATCACACACCTGCCATGGTGTCTGCTAGGCAGAGAGCTCTCTCCAGAAAGACTGTGGTGACCCAGACGGAGGACCTTCTCAGAGATGTGGCTGTTCAGGCCTCTGGCTGCAGGGAGCGCCTGAGCCTGCCACTGCCAGGGAAGGAGGGCAACAGGGAGATCTCTTGTTCTCAGGTGGAACGTCTGCTTACCACGGTGGCTGAGCTCAAGGAGGAGGTGGAGAGACTAACAAGCATCAGGGCGTGTGGGCAGGAGATTGGTGAGGTAACTCCCTGGTGTGCCAGAGAGAAGGGCACTACAGAGATGCCCCCCCGAGTGCGGTGGAGCCCCAGCCCAGTCGTTGTTGGGCAGAGGGAGGGGACCAAAAAGATGAGGAGGGTTGAAAGCGAGTCCCAGTTCGGTGCTGCAGGCAATCCCCTTCCCTAACTACCTCGTTTCCTCAGGTGCCCCTCCGTAATAGGTTTGAGGCCCTGAACCTTGAGGGACAGGTAGGTAATGATGTGGTGGAAGGCCTGTCTATGAGGTCATGCAGGAAGAGGCAGCTGACACCATGCCTCAAATCAGCTTCTGAAAAGAAAGAAAGAAAGAAAGAAAATAAAAAAGAAAGAAAGAAAGAAAGAAAGAAAGAAAGAAAGAAAGAAAGAAAGAAAGAAAGAAAGAAAGAAAGAAAGAAAGAAAGAAAGAAAGAAAGAAAGAAAGAAAGAAAGAAAGAAAGAAAGAAAGAAAGAAAGAAAGAAAGGAAAAAAAAAGAAAGAAAGGTAATTGTAGCAGGAGATTCCCTTCTGAGAGGAAGAGAGGACCCGATGTGCAGAGTTGACCCTCATTGAAGGGAAATCTGTTGTCTCCCTGGAGCCAGATCAGGGATATCATCAGGACACTCCCCAACCTGTTGCGCTTGACAGACTACTACCCACTACTGATCTTCCAGATAAGGGGGGAGGAAGCTGCATCACATAGTCTGAGGGGAATTATGAAAGACTTTATCTCAAATGAGCAAAAGGGTTCTTGGACAGGAATTAGCAGGGCTCATTTGGAAAGCTTTAAACTAGATCAGAAGGGGGAGGGAGTTGTAGTTGGGCTTGCACTGATAGGGCAGTGCCCTAGCAGTGATGAAGACCGGGAGACCTCCCACCCCCCTAGGGTGAAATCAGCATGCTCAGATCACTCCCTGAAGTACCTGTACACCAATGCATGTAGCATAGGGAATAAGCAAGAGGAGTTAGAAATACACGTTCAGTCAGGAGACCATGATCTAGCGTCAATTACAGAGAGGTGGTGGAACAGCTCACGTGACTGGAATGTGGTCATGGATGGGTATGTTCTGCTCAGGAAAGACAGGACAGCAAGGTGAGGTGGTGGAGTTGCTCTTTATGTGAGAGAGCAACTGCATTGTACTGAGTACTGTCCAAGGGCGAATGAGGAGTGAGTTGAGAGTCTGTGGGTGAGCGGCCTGGTGGGGAGGCTGGCATGGGGGATACTGTTGTGGGTGTCTGTTACAGGTCACCAGTTCAGGATGAGGAAGTTGGTGAGGCCTTCTACAGGCAGCTGATAGCAGCCTTGCAAATAAAAGCCCTGGTTATTGTGGGGAATTTTAACTACCCTGACATTTGCTGGAAGGCCTACTCAGCGATCCTTCCACAGTATAGGAGATTCCTTCAGTGCACTGATGATAACTTCCTGATACAAATGGTGGATGTGCCAACCAGGAGAGGAGTGCTGCTGGCTCTTGTCCTCACTAAGGAGGGGCTGGCTGAAGTGGTGAAGGTTGAGGGCAGCCTTAGTTGCAGCAACCATGAGATGGTGGAGTTTGGGATCTCATGGGGCAGGAACAGAGTACCAAGCAGAATCACAGCTCTAGACTTCAGTAGGGCCAACTTTGGCCTTTTGAAGCATTTGCTAGGGGAAATCCCATGGGACAAGGTACTTGAAGGAAAAGGAGCCCGAGATAGCTGGTTAGCGTTCAAGGACTGCTTATTCCGAGCTCAAGAACAGAGCATCCCAACAGGTAGGAAGTCAGGAAAGAGAGCCAGGAGACCTGCATGGTTAAACAGGGAATTTCTGGGCAAACTCAAGTGGAAGAGGAGAGTCTACAGATCATGGAAGGAAGGGCTGGCCACTTGGGAGAAATATAAGCCAGTTGTCAAAGAATGTAGGGAGGCAACTAGGAAAGCTAAGGCCTCCCTAGAAGTAAACTTTGAGAAAGGAGTCTAGGACAACAGAAAGGGCTTCAAATATACTGTGGATAAAACTAACACTAGAGGCAATGTACGACCACTAATGAACGAGGTGACAGAAAATAAAGAGAAGGCAGAGTTACTGAATGCTTTCTTTGTCTAGAATGCCAGAGGCTCTCCTGAGGAGACCCATACCCCTGAGGCCCCAGAGGAAGTTGGAATAAAGGAGGAGTTTGCCTTGGTTGATGAGGGCTAGGTTAAGGAGCAATTAAGCAAGCTGGACATCCATAAGTCCATGGGTCATGATGCATCCACGGGTGCTGAGGGAGCTGGCGGAAGTCATCGCTAGGCCACTCTCCACCATCTTTGGTAAGTCATGGGCATTGCGAGAGGTGCCTGAAGACTGGAGGAAAGCAAATGTCACTCTGGTCTTCAAAAAGGGCAAGAAGGAAGATGTGCATAACTATAGACCAGTCAGCCTCACCTCCATCCCTGACAAGGTGATAGAACAACTTAACCTTGTCCTTGTCTTTAGGCATATCAAGGATAAAAGGGTCATTAGGGACAGTCAACATGGCTTCACCAAGGGGAAGTCATGCTTGACCAACCTGATAGACTTTTATGAGGATATAACCAGGTGGATAGATGATGGTAAAGCAGTGGACGCGTTATATCTTGATTTCAGTAAAGCCTTTAACTCTGTCTTCTACAACATCCTCTCAGCTAAACTGAGGAAGTGTACTGTGGACAGTTGGATAGTGAGGTGAACTGTAAACTTGATGAAGGGAAGAAGCCAGATAGTTGTGGTTAATGGGATGGTGTCAAGTTGGAGTCCCGTAAGTAGTGGAGTCCCTCAAGGGTCGGTACTGGGACCAGTGTTGTTCAATATATTCATCGGTTATTTGGATGAGGGAATGGAGTGCGCCGTCAGCAAGTTTGCTGATGATGCTAAACTGGGAGGAGTGACTGACATGCTGGAAGGCTGTGCTGCCACTCAGAGGGATCTTGACAGGTTGGAGAATAGGGTGGGGAGAAACTTAATGAAATATAATGAAGGCAAGTGTAGAGTCCTGCATCTGGGCAAGAACAACTCCAGACACCAGTATTAGTTGAAGACTGCCCTGCTGGAGAGTAGTGAAGGGGAGAGAGACCTTGGGGTCCCGGTGGACAGCTGGATGACCATGAGCCAGCACTGTGCCCTTGTGACTAAGAAGGCAAATGGCATCCTGGGGTGTATCAGAAGGGGTATGGTTAGTAGGTCAACAGAGGTTCTCTTCCTCCTCTAGTCTGCCCTGGTGAGACCACATCTTGCATCCAGTTCTAGGTCCCTCAGTTCAAGAAGGACAGGGAACTGCTTGAGAGAGTCCAGCTCAGAGCCACAAGGATGATTAATGGAGTGGAGTATCTCCCTTACGAGGAAAGGCTGAGGGAGCTGAGTCTCTTTAGCTAGGAGGAGACTGAGGGGTGACTTTATTAATGTTTATAAACATGTAAAGGGTGAGTGTCAGGAGGATGGAGTCTGGCTCTTTTCAGTGACATCCAATGGGCAATGGGTGCAAGCTGGAACTTAGGAGGGTCTGCTTAAATATGAGACAAACTATTATTACTATTTATTATTATTATTATTATTATTATTATTATTATTATTATTATTGTGAGGGTGGCAGAACACTAGAACATGATGCCCTGGGGGACTGTGGAGTCTTCTTCTCTGGAGACATTCAGAACTCACCTGGACACGTTCCTGTGTGATGTGATTTAGGTATTCCTGCTCCGGCAAGGGGATTGGACTAGATGATCTTTCAAGGTCCCTTCCAATCCCTAACATTCCATGATTCTGTGATTTCTGACTTTTGCTGCTCTTTGATTCCTTCTGATACCTCTGAACATAGCATAAAAAATTAAGATACTCAGCTGTGGCCCATCTATTCTGAATTTTGCTGCAATGGTTACCTTTGTTGTTCCTTTAACATTTCTGATAGGTTAATGGTTTTCTGTTCAGTTCCTGACCCAGGCAACACAACTACTTTATACAACATGACGTGTAGCTAGATTATTCAGTCATGTTGGCCACGACTAAGTTGTCTTGGATTTTCAAAAGTAAATTTGACAGCAGCTTTTGGCCCACAGTCATCACAAAGTTTTCAGAATGAATTCCCAAAGGAAGAGGATTTAAGGTAGTGTCTTACAGTGTGATCTGAGGAAGCATGTTAATAAACAAACATATTCCTGAAGAACAAGCATTTAATTATTTTTATACTTTTATTTCTTTTGTATATATCAGGGAGTAATAAAAGTCCCATCAGAGGTTTCAGATAAACATCTTTTATTTATTTATTTATTTATTCCCTCTGCACTGTTAATGCATTTTCTTGATGCATCTTCCATCTTGAGGAGTGTCCAGGCTTCCTGGACCCCTTTGCCCTTCAGGAATGACTCACAAGGGACCCCTATTACAAGTGTCCTGAACAGGTTGAAATCTGCCCTCCGGAAGTTCAAGATAGCAGTTTTGCTAGGTACCCTTCTGACATCACCAAGAATAGAAAACTCTACAATTTCATGGTCACTCTGCCCAAGACAGTCCCCAGCTTTCACATCTCCCACCAGTCCTTCTCTGTTAGTGAAGAGCAGGTCTAGTGGGGAACCTCCTTTAAAAGACTCTTCAGCCAGCTGTATCAGGAAGCTATCTTCCACACACTCTAGAAACCTCCTAGACTGGTTTCTCTGTGCAGTATTATATTTCCAGCATATATCAGGGAAGTTGAAGTCTCCCATGAGAATGAGTGCTGGCTATCATGTAACTTTTGCGAGCTGCTCATGGAATGCTTCATCCATCTTTTCATCCTGATTAGGTGGTCTATAACAGACCCCCACCAAGATGTCACCCCTACAGACCTTCCCCCGATCTTCATCCATAGACACTCAACTTTATCATTCCCAACCCCAAGCTCTTCAACATCAAAACCCTTTGTAATATAAAGAGCCACACCACCACCCTTCCTTCCTTGTCTGTCCCTTCTGAAGAGCTTGCAACCATCCATCACAGTACTCCAGTTGTGTGAGTGATCTCACCATGTTTCAGTTACAGCAACTAAGTCATAAGTTAGCATGTCGCACAATCGCTTCCAGATCCTCCTGTTTGTTGCCCATGCTGCGTGCATTGGTATAGATGCATTTCAGATGAGACATCTGCCTCACCCCCAGCTTCAGCATTGTTCTCCTAGGCGCTTCTCTGGTGAGCCTCATTTTATCCCCTTCCCCTGTCATAGCTAGTTTAAAGCTCTCTCAACAAGTTCTGCTAGCTCCTGCACTAGGATTCATTTCTGCCTTTGAGACAGGTGAGTTACATTCATCAACAACAGGGCAGGGGTTGAGTAAACTGCCCTGTGGTCAAAGAACACAAAGTTCCTGTCTTGACAACAGCCTCTCAGCCAATTATTATAACCTGTGTTTTCCTAGCCTGCTCCGTGTCCTTCACCTCCCCAGATGGTACAGAACAAAACAACACATGCACTGCCACTCCTTGAACTATATGCCCTAAACCCCTGAAATCTCTTTTCATAGTTCGCAGGCTTCTCTGAGTGATTTCATCACTGCCCACCTGAACTATGTGTAGTAATCAGTGGGGTGAACCAGCTCTGGGAGTTTTCTATTTATGTCCCTGATCCGAGCCCCAGGTAGGCAGCACACTTCCCTACAGCTCAGGTCTGGTCTGCAAATAGGACCCTCAATTCCTCTGAGAACGGCGTCACCTACCACAACCACCCTTCTTCCTTTCCTGGCAGAGGCAGTCTGAATGCGTGGAGTTGACTGCCTCATCCTTGGTAACCTCTTTGAGGAACCTTCCTGTGCCTCCCCGCTTACCTCCCCTTCAACGTCCAATGCTACAAGCCTATTGCTTAGAGGGACCTGGGGACACAAGGGAAGCAGAGGGGAGGGTTCACCCATGATGCCAAGCAGGGACCCTTTCCCAACCCTCCCCCTCCCTCAGGTCCCCCTTCTCTGCCTGACAGGGACAAGGCAGGGGGTCCAGCACTAATTGTGGGGTATCTCCCTGGTGCCTTTCCCTGTGGCATGCCAGAGAGCTACTCCACCAGTTGATCTCTCGCTCACAGTCCCTGATGGCCCTCTGTCTCTCAACCTCCTCTTTCAGCTCTGCCACCATGCTAACCAAGTCTTCCACCTGCTTGCACCTCACACAGGTGGAATACCTGCTGCCCTCCCATGGCAGCAGCAGACTCCGGCACTTCCTGCAGCCAGAGACCTGTATAGCCATGGTTCTGGACAGGCCCTCCATTTGGATCGCCACAGTCTCTCTGCCTGGTGGAGACCATGGCAAAAACTGTGGTCACAGAGACTGCCAGTAGATAGGATGGACTTGCAAGTGAAGAGGGGTAGAATTCCTGTGCCCCACCACACAAGCTCTCACACCCACCACAGCAGCATGCTGTGGTTGGTTCTCACATGCTGGTCACCCCTCCCCATGCCTGGTGGGCAGCAATGTGACACTGTCGCTGCCCTCCTGGATGTTTTTTTTCTAGACAGAGGGAGTGGGCACAGTCACCTTTGCCCTGGCAACGCCTACTCCCCGTCAGCCTCTCTCATGAGAGTTGGCAGGTGCTGCCTTGTTGTGCTGCTATTCCGGGCCATCCCTGGTGAAGCAAGGGTCCCAAATCCCCTGTAACTTGTGGATGAGCGCTGTGGTTTTGGCTGCACCAGCTCCGAGGTGGCCGACCTTATCTACTGAAGTCCATCAAAGATTTCTTCCGAGGCCTCAACACAAGTGCTGTGCATTTGCTGTGGGAGCCTATCAACCTGCAGAGGTTGAAAGGGTTTGGATATGCTGAGTTTGAGGACATAGACTCCTTGCTCTAGGCTCTGAGCCTCAATGAAGAGTCCCTAGGGAATAGAAAGATATGAGTGGACATTGCTGATCAAGCTCAGGATAAATATTGCAATGATTGCTGCTTCAGCAGCTGAACCTGAAGCCACGCAACGAGCCCAAGGGGGAGAAGGCCTCTGTGGCCCATGCACTGCAGTCCAGCCAGATGGTCTCCATCTTCAGGGGGGGCAAGCCAGTGGAGACGGTAGCCCAGATTTTCTACTTTAAAAAATTTGGGGGCACTCCAGTGGCAGAATCGGTCAGTGCACAGTACTTAGGGCAGTATGTGGAGCAATACTGAGGTTGTGAGTTCGAGCCTCACCTGGCACAGGACTTTTACAGGCTCCAGGAGCTGTGTGGGGATTTCCTCCCCCCCACCCCCCCATCCCCCACCCTGCCCCAGTGCTGCTACTGTGGGCTTTTCCATCCCGAGATTCTGAGGGAATTGGCTGATATAGCTGCCAAACCATTCTCCATCATATTTGAAAATTCATGGCAGTCATGTGAAATCCCTGGTGACTGGAAAAAGGGGGAAACATCAATCTCATTTTTAAAAAGGGTAGAAAGGAAGACCTAGAGAACTACAGACTGGTGAGCCTCCCTTCTGTGCCTGGCAAGATCATGGAACAGATCCTTCTGGAAACAATATTAAGGCACATGCAAGACCAGGAGGTGGTCCAAGACAGCTAGCATGGCTTCACCAAGGGCAAATCATGCCTGACCAATCTGGTAGCCTTCTGTGATGGAGTGACTGCATCAGTTGACAAATGAAGACCAACCAATGTCATCTACCTGGACTTCTGTAAGGCTTTTGACATGGTCCCACCTGACATCCTGATCACCAAACTGGAGAGATATGGATTTGAAGGGTGGACCATTTGGTGGATAAGGAATTGGCTTGCACATACCCAGAGAGTAGTGGTTGATGGCTCTATGTCCAGGTGGAGACTGGTGACAAGCTGTGTCTCTCAGGGTTTTGTCTTGGGACCAGTGCTTTTCAATATCTTCATCAATGACATAGATGATGGGATTGAGTGCACCCTTAGCAAGTTTTCAGATGACACCAAGTTGAGTGGTGCAGTTCATACAAGAGAAGGAAGGGATGCCATACAAAGGGACCTGGATAAGCTTGCGAAGTGGGCCCACGTGAACTGTATGATGTTCAACAAGTCCAAGAGGAGGGTGCTGCACCTGGGCCAGGGCATTTCCAGACTTGAGTACAGACCGGGAGAAGAGCTTACTGAGAGCAGCCCTGCAGAGAGGGATTCAGGGGTTTTGGTGGATGAAAAGCTCAACATGAACCAGCAGTGTGAGCTTTAAGTCCAGAAGGCCAACCATATCCTGGGCTGTATCAAGAGAGGTGTGGCCAGCAGGTCAAGGGAAGTGATTGTCCCCCTCTACTCTGCCCTTGTGAGGCTCCACTTGGAGTACTGCGTACAGGTCGCCAGTACAAGAAAGATGTGGAACTGTTAGAACGTGTCCAGAGGAGGCCCACAAAGATGATCAGAGGGCTGGAGCACCTCTCCTACAAAGAAAGGTTGAGAGAGCTGGGGATGTTCAGCTTGGAAAAGAGAAGGCTCCGGGGAGACCTCATTACAGCCTTTCAATACTTAGGGGGTTCTTATAAAAAGGATGGAGAGGGACTCTTTACTTGTGTAGATAAAAATAGGACAAGGGGGAATGGTTTTAAGCTTAAAGAGGGGAGATTTACATTGGATGTTAGGAAGATATTCAGAGGGTGGCAAGGCACTGGATTAGGTTTCCTGGAGAAGTTGTGGATGTCCCATCTCTGGAGGTGTTCAAGGCCAGGCTGGAGGGGGCTCTGACAAACCTGATCTAGTGGGTGGCATCCATGCCTATGGCAAGGGGGTTGGAACTAGATGATCATTAAGGTCCTGTCCAACCCAAGCAAATCTATGATTCTATGATTCTGAACCTCCCCTGTCACAGCTTGACACCATTCCCGCAGGTCCTATCACTGGTCATTAGAGAGAATAGATCATCACCTGTCCCTCCACTCCCCTTTGTGAGGAAGCTGTAGACCATGATGAAGTCTCCCCTCAGCCTCCTCTTTTCCAGGGTGAACAGGCCAAGTGACCTCAGCTGCTCCTTGTACGTCTTCCCCTCTAGGCCCTTGATCATCTTGGTAGCCCTTCTCTGGACACTTGCCGATAGTTTGATGTCCTTTCTGTACTGTAGTGCCCAGAACTGCACACAGGATTTGAGGTGAGGCTGCACCAGCGCAGACTAGAGCAGGACAAACACTTTCTTCAACCAACTAGCAATGCCATGCTTGATGCACCCTAGGATATGGTTGGCCCTCCTGCCTGCCAGGGCACACTGCCAGCTCACATTCAGCTTGCTATCAACCACAACACCCAGGTCCCTCTCTGTGGGGCTGCTCTCCAGCGTCTCATTGCCCAGTCTGTACGTATAGCCAGGGTTGCCCCTCCCCAGGTGCAGGACCCGGCACTTGCTCATGTTAAACTTCATGCAGTTGGTGATTGCCCAGATGTCCAGTCTGTCTAGACCTCTCTGCAAGGTCTTCCACCCTCAACAGAATTAACAGCTCCTCCCAGTTTAGTATCATCAGCAAATTTAATCAAAACACCTTCTAGTCCTACATCCACATCATTTATAAAACCACTGAGGAGAGCTGGCCCTGTGAAGGAGCCCTGGGGGACCCCACTAGTGACTGGCTGCCAGCCTGATGCTGACCCATTTACTATAACCCTTTGAGCCCTACCTGTCAGTCAATTATTCACCCATCGTATGATGTTTTTGTCCAGCTGTATGCTGGACATTTTGTTCAGTAGGATCCTATGGTAAACTGAGTCAAAAGCTTTACTGAAATCCAAAAAGATTACATCAGCTGGTTTCCCTCAATCAGCTAGATGGGTGATCTATTAACTGAAGAAAGCAACAGAGAGCAAAGCAACAGAGAGTAAAGCAACAGAGAAAATACAGTGTGTTTATTTTACTAGATATATTTTGTATTTAAGTCTGGCAGGAGGAAAAGAATACTGAAAAGTCAAAATTATGCTGTCATATACTGTAATAATCTGTTTTCCATATTATTTGTACCCTAAGCTAGAAGCATTTTCTCCATCTAAACTTGAGTCTGTGAATGTGGAATAAAAAAAAAAAAAAAAAAAAAAGTTGACGCTCTTATGATTATAATGGTCATTTCTCTTCTGTTTTAAAGATCTAGGAAGAGTGTTTCTGATAGGTTTGTCTGGAAAATATAAGTGGAATGTAACAAATTTACTGTGGTATGACATAGAAAAGCTACTACTGCATTCCAATATCTATCACACTTCAAAACTGAGATAGCTGTAAAAGTTACATGTCAAAAGGTGAAACAAAACCTTTCTTGTTTCTAGTTGTAGTAATAGACAAATGATTACTGTTGGTGTTTGATATTTGGCTCTAATCACGACTGCTGCTTCTGCCCCAGCTACCTGAATAACCTGCTCTCCAGCAACTCCATCATCAAACCCAGTTTAACTGCTACAGACTCCATGTGTGTAATGTAAGCACTGGCAGTGGTGCTTTTTCGATGCCTTCAGCAGTCTGCTGCTGCGTGGAAATAATTTCTTCACCTAAAGCCAAAACTTGGTGTGACAGCATATGACCATTATAACACTGTCATACAGAAAAACCCTTACCTTTACTTTAAAGGTCTGTTTAACGCATTCCATTAAAACCAAACCAACCAATGAACCAACAAAAACAAACAAACAACAACAAACAAGCAACAGAAAGTTATATTTTATACTTAAAGAAGAAATGTTTATAGTGATAGTGAAATATCTGACATTTCTCCTTGATTTATATGCTTCTAAGTTTATTGTATAATATGTTCATGTAGATGGCCTTTCATATAATCAGAGTGAGCCTATCTGCATGTTCTAAACATTTGGTTTATATATTTAGAAAATATTTTACTTCTATTTGACTTCCTTCTTTTTCATGAAACAAGGACTTTTATACTCATGAACATACAGAAATATTATAGAAATAATAATAATAAATACTTAACACTACCCAAATCTTTCTTGGCTATGGTGATCATTTGGACAGGTTGAAAAAGTGCTGACTGAATGCGATGTGTGCATTGCATTGCGACGGGTTACATCACTAGTCGTAACATGATGTAACCCAACGCAGCATGATGTAAGCGTCGTGAAACATTGGAGATCTAAAGAAACATCAACGTTACATTTTGTCCCTCTTCCTCATTGCAGGATTTAGCTGTTATTCTTCTTCCAGGAATTAACAACCCATCCCATTTGCCAGTATATGAGTGCTCATGTCTTGTTATTATTATATACATCAACAGCCTGCTTTCTAATTATGTGGAAGGTAGTCTCAATCCTGAGTCATATGTTATATTTATTTCTACATATATCATGTAGGTACAGTTGCTATTTATAAGACAGCATAGATTTCTGATGAAAATAATAATAGAGTCATGCTTTGTTTAAAAATATTTCATAGAACTGAAAGGTGCAGGTGGATCAATGCATGCTTGCAAGACTGGTGTTATAGCCAGGCAGTCAGCTTTTTAGACCATGGGACTCCCTGAGAAATCTGGTCTGGTGGGAGTTGATTTAGTTCATCTGTCAGAGAAGGGGAAGAACATCTTCAGATACAGCCTTGTCAAGATGGTGAAGAGAGCTTTAAATTAAGTTGCCAGAAAAGGGCAACCTCAAAACTCCCAACTCTTATCAGTTTGACGCCAGCACCAGTAATAGATGTCCAGAACCACAAAAGGGATCAGAGATCAGTGGGAGAGCACCAGAAGAGCAGCACAAAAGAATTCCAACCTCGTTATCCAAAACAAAACAAAACAAAACAAAAAACCACAACATTTTCATCAGGGACTTTGCTTAAATTATTCTATGCAAATGAGCATAGCAAGGAGAATAGCACAGAGAGGAGTTAAATATAGATGTGCATATGTTTATAGGGGTATGATCTAACTGGCATCACGGAGAGTTGGTGACATCCATCCTATGACTGGAGTGTTGGAATGGAAAGACATGCGCTAGTGGAATATGAAGCTTAAGGGCAGCCTTGGCTGCAGTGACCATAGAATAGTGCAATTTAGGATCTTGAGGGCAGCAAGGAGGGAGCACAGCAAGCTTGCTACCCTGGACTTCAGGAGATCAGCCTTTGGGATCTGCCTGGTAGAGTACCATGGGATAAAGCGCTGAAGGGAAGAGTAGCTCAGGAAAGCTGGTTAATATACAAGGATCACCTTCTCATAGCTCAAGAATGATGCGTTCCAACAAAGAGGAAGTGTAGTGGGTTTACATGGCAAGGTTTTAGTATCAGGGGGCCATAGGGGTGGCTTCTGTGAGAAGAATCTAGAAACTGCCCCATGTTAGATAAGGGCCCGGCTGCTGCCCAGAGCTGGGCCAATAAGCGATGTTGTTTGCTCCTCTGTGAGAGCATATTTAAGACAGGAAAATAAAACTTCCGGGAAACAGCAGCTGTGACAGAGAGAGAGAGGAGTGAGAAACAGCCTTGCAGGTGCCAAGGTCAATAAAGAAGGAGGGGGAGAGGTGCTCCAGGTGCCAGAACAGAAGTCCCCTGAGGCCTGTGGTGAGGACCATGGTTGGTGAAGCAGGCTGTCCCCCCTGCAGACCATGATGTACCACAGTGGAGCAGATCTCCACGCTGCTGCCCATGGAGGAGACCACAGTGGAGCAGGTGGACCTGCACTGAAGGAGGTTGCGGCGTGGGGAAAACCCCTGCCAGAGCTGAATCCATGCCAGAGCTGCAGCCCAGGGAGAGGAGCCCACACAGGAATAGGTGAGCTGGCGGGAGCTGCTGCCTGTGCAGGACCCAGGTTGGAGCAATTTGCTCCTGATGGGTGGACCCCATGGTATGTAGCCATGTGGAAGGAGTTCTTGAAGAGCTGCTGCCTGTGGGAAGATCCCGCAGGATCAGTTCGGCAAGGACGGCATCCTGTGGTAGGGAACCCATGTTGGAGCACAGGAAGAGAGTGACTGTGAAGGAGTAGCAGATATAAAGCATTAGGAACTGACAGCAGCCCCCATTCCCCATTCCCCTATGCCACTTGAGGGGGATGGAGGATGAAGAGGGAGGATGGGAGGGAAGGCGTATTTGGTTTCATTCCTTTGTTTCTCACTTCTTGTGAGAGTTTGTTCATAATAGGCAATAAATCTTACTATCTCCCTACTCCGAGTCTGTTTTGCTCATCACAATAATTGTTGAGTGACCTCCCCATCCTTAGCTCAACCCTTGAACCCTTTGTGTCATATTTTCTCTCCATTCTCCTCTGAGGAGGGGGAGTAAGAGAGTGGCTGTGCTGGAACTCAGCTGCCCACCCAAGTAAAACCACGACAGGAAGTCAGGCAAAAATGCCAGGAGTTCTTCATGAATGAAAAAATAGCTCCTGGCCAAACTTAAGCGGAAAAAGGAGGCCTACAGAGCAAGATGGGTAGCCTGGGAAGAATACAGAGAAAGTGTCCAAGAAGTCAGGGATCAGGTTAGGAAAACTAAAGCCATACTAGAATTAAATTTGGCCAGGGATGTCAAGGCCAACAAAGAAGGGCTTCTATAGGTATGTCAGTGATAAAAGGAAGACTAGGGAAATTGTGGGCCCTTTCCAGAAGGAAACGGGAGACCTGGTTACCTGGGATATGGAGAAGGCTGAGGTACTTGACTTTTTGCTTCAGTCTTCACCTGCACCTATGTCACCTAGTGACATAGCCCAAGTCCCAGAAGACAAAGGCAGGGACTGGGAGAATGAAGAATCTCTCACTGTAGGAGAAGATCCAATTTGTTCTGGATCCACCAGGAACCTGAATGTGCACAAGTCCATGGGACTTGAAATGAATCCAAGAGTCCTGAAGGCAATTGCAGATGAAGTTGCTAAACCACTGTCCATCATATCTGAGAAGTTGTGGCAGTCCAGTAAAGTTCCCAGTGACTGGAAAAGGGGAAACATAACCCCCATTTTTAAAAAGGGAAAAAGGAAGAACCAGAGAACTACAAGACAGTTGCTATCATCTTTATGCCTGGCAAGATCATGGAGCAGATCCTCCTGAAAACCATGCTAAGGCACATGGAGAACAGAGTGGTGATTAGTGGCAGCCGTCATGGCTTCACTAAGGGCAGATTGTGCCTGACAAATCTGGTTGCCTTTTACAGCAGGCTTACAGCATTGGCGGATAAGGGAAGAGCAACTGACCTCGTCTACCTGGACTTTTGCAAAGCATTTGGCACTGCCCTACAGTACATGCTTGCCTCTAAAATTGAGAGACATGGATTTGATTTGGATGGACGACTTGGTTGATAAGAAATTTGCTGGATGGTCGCACTCAAAGAGTTGAGGTCAATGGCTCAATGTCCAGGGAAAGACCAGCGATAAGTGGTGTTCCTCAGGCTATTGGGTATTGGGACTGGTATTATTTAACATCTTTTTTTGGTGACATGGACAGTGAGATTGAGTACATCCTCATCAAGTTGGCTGACAATACCGAGCTGAGTGGTGTGGTTGACACACTGGAGGAAAGGGATGCCATCCAGCTGGACAGACTTGAGAGGTAGGCCTGTGAGAACCTCATCAAGTTCAACAAGACCAAGAGCAAAGTCTTGCACCTGGGCTGCAGCAATCCCTATCACTAATACAGTCTGGGCTATGAGTGGATTGAAAGCAGCCCTTCAGAGAAGGACTTGGGGGTTCTGGTGAATGAAAAACTGAACATGAGCCAGCAGTGTGTGCTTGCAGCCCTGGAAACCATCTTGGGCTTGGCTGAAAGCTATCTTGGGCTGCATCAAAAGAAACAGGGCCAGCAGGTGGAGGGAGGTCATTCTTCCCCTCTGCTCTGCTCTCATGAGACCTGACCTGGAGTACCGTGTTCAGCTCGGGGGCCCCCAGTATAAGAAAGACAGGGACCTGGTAGAGCGAGTCCAGAGGAGGGCCACAAGGATGGTCAGAGGGCTAGAAAACCTTTCCTATGATGATAGTCTGAGGTAGTTGGGGTTGTTCAGTCTTGAGAAGAGAAGGCTTCAGGGAGACCTTACAATGGTTTTTCAGTACTTAAAGGGAGCCTACAAGAAAACTGGAGGGGGACTCTTTACTGGAGAGTGTAGTGACAGGACAAGGCATAACTTCTGCAAACTAAAAGAGGAGAGATTTAGAGTAGATATTCAGAAGAAATTCTTTACTCCGTGGGTGGTGAGGGACTGGAACATGTTGCCCAGAGAAGCAGTTTCTTTCAGGAAAGCAGTGTTTTAATTTTTAAAATCAGGATTACAAGTATATAATATGGAAACTTAACAGTAAACTTACTTCAAATACTCATTACAGCAAAGATATCTCTTCATTATGACTTTGCATCTTTTTGCTCGTTCACTATATAAGAACTCACAAAGGAAGAATTATTTATTCCTCTAATAAATTATTTTCAAAAAAACAGAAATAAAGTCCCTCCACCATGTACCCAGTGCTTTCATTGCTTGTTGTATTGTGGGGATGGCAGTAAAATAGAGGAGCTGATTTTCTGTTGCTGCAGTCTCTAAGAGATTGACAATTGACTGGAAGAAGGCAGAAGGGATCCTCCCGTGATTTAAAAATAAATAAATAAATAAATAAAAAAGTAGAGCTGGTACTAGAGTAGAGCAAGTTCCCCTTCCTATTCTTTCACTGAAAATCAAATTTATAAAAGTCATTCCAGGTGAGTACTCGGGACAGTAACAGGTACTGTCTTTAGTCCTAGTATCATTCTAGCACCTGCTTTTGGTTTCACTGTTCTTGAATCTTGAATAACTATGTTGCTGTGAAAGTCAAATTACTCCATGCCATCATTAAAACTGAAGTTTAAATTGTTGTATAAAACTACACCAATAATTTTTATACTTTCTCTCAAACTGGCTGCTTTATAATGCACCAGAATAAGGAATCCTGATAGTGAAAAAGACTTCTGTCTTTTAAACTCTGCATTTAAACTTCACTGCAGTTTTCTTCCCAGGTAGTTGGTGGTTGATTTATTTTGTGAAACATACAATCCATGATTTCTGCCCTAGAAGCATAATGTTAAGCATAAAGCCGTCCACTTATGTCAATAAAATAAACAGTCATAACTATCTGCATTGTCTTCTGTAGAGTAGTTAATGTCAGTTAGATGGTATAATATGCTTAAAACAATGCAAAATGTTAAATGTGTTGTATTTCTTTCTTTGTGGTATGACTTCATTGCTTTAAAAAAAATGTTGTTGAACTATTGAAGATGAATAAATTTTAAACATACCAATATTTAGAGGGGTTTGACACTTGTGTTCACAGAAATGCTACTACTCTAAGTCATACCTCACACATAATATAAGGGAATAATAGTCTCCTTTTTATTTTTCTGTTCTTTAGATCAACTTCATTTCAATCTCTTTTAATAATAAGTCCATTTTTTCTTCTAACAATTTAGAGTACTGATGTAAGACTTTATATTTTTTGCTATATTCTGTGTGAAAATAAAACTCAATGTGAATGTATCATTGTGGTGGTTTCACTTGGGTGGGCAGCCGAGTTCCATCACAGCCGCTCTTTCACTCCCCCTTCTCAAAAAGAAAATACAATGCAAAGGGCTCAAGGGCTGAGATAAGGATGGGGAGATCATTCAACAATTATTGTGATGGGCAAAACAGACTCAGAGTAGGGAGACAGTAAGATTCAGTGCCTATTACTAACAAGCTAGAGAAGTGAGAAACAAAGGAATGAAACTGAAAACACCTTCCCACCCATTCGCCCTCTTCCACTTCCTCCCCCAAAATGTTCAGGGGAATGGTGAACAGGGGCTGTGGTCAGTCCCTAATGCTTCTTCTCTGTAACTCCTTCATGGTTAGTTTCTTCCCCGCTCTAGCGTGGTGTCCTTTCCTCGGGATGCTGTCCTTCCCAAACTGATCCTGCATGGGCTTCCCACAGGGAGCAGGTCTTCAGGAACTGCTCCAGATATGGGTCTGTACTAAGGGGTAAGCCCATCATGAGCAAACTGCTCCAATATGGATGCCCCACTGGTGGCAGCTCCCCCCAGATCCCCTGCGCCTGCATGGGCCCCTCTCCACAGGCTGCAGCTCCAGCCTGGAATATTCTCTGGCAGGGGTTTTCCCTGGGCCACAGCTTCCTTCAGTGCACGTTCACCTGCTCAAATTGTGGTCTCCTCTGTGGGCTGCAGCATGGAAATTTGCTCCATGGTCTGCAGGGGGGACAACCTGCTTCACTATAGTCCTTACCACAGGCCGCAGGGGATTTCTGCTCCAGCACCTGGAATACTCCCCTCTTCCTTCACTGACTTTGGTATCTGCAGGGCTGTTTCTCATGCCTCTCTCTCCCAGCTTCCATTCCCCAGCAGTTTTGCCATTCCCCATCAGGGGCAAGGCCCTTATCTAACATGGGGCAGCTTCTGGATTCTCACAGAAGCCACCCACGTGGCCTCCTGCTAACAAAACCTTGCCACATAAACCCACTACAATCATTTCTGATAAGACCTGCCATATGTGGTTATTATGCTTTAATGTAAAAAATTACTATATTTTCAGAATGACTTCATAATATGCTTTGACATTCTAAAGACTGTTTTGTTTTGTTGTTGTTTTAACAGTTCGCACTGCTACGACTAGAGTAACACTCAAACCTTTTTTTCTTGGAAGTTGTGGGTACTTTGGAACTTAGAAATTGTATTTCCAGCTCAAGTTGTTTCCACTGTGCATGATGATTCATTTTTAAACTTCCTACTGTAAACTTCCTACTTTAAACCTCCATCTTGGTGCTAGCCTTGCTTTTTATTCAAGAAAGAGAAAAAAGCACACCTATTTTGCAATTCATCTCAACCTTGGGCAGACATTCTTTCTCTTGACTGACTGTAGAAAATTGCTGGGGTAAATAGGTCATATTACATAGGCATTTAGATGTATGTTGACTTCAGTTTGAAAAGCAGCACCTTACGTGTCATCCATCATTTATCTAGCTTTGTAAACTAATATAAAGATATTCGTATCCTTTCTGGTCTTGACTCATGTACTTTCTGTTACTGGAAGATTTACTTTTGGTTACAATTTAACATATGCTTGTATAGTTTTTGTTTGTTTGTTTGTTTGTTTGTTTGTTTTTAATCCATGACATCACTTCACCTCTTTCTCTGTGAATATTATGTTCTCAACATCTTCCCACCAAAGTGGGTTTATCAAATACTTTATGAAAATTCAGTAAATTTTATCTGCAAGTTTCTTTTTAGCAGCTATTCTCTAGAGATGCTTAAAGATTTCTAGCAAATCAAAAAGCCATGTTTTTTCTTTAAAGACAACTGTGGGTTCTATCAATGTATCTTTTAAAATGCTTTTATGATGCTTTTAATTTCTCTTTTCCTTACGCTATAGTAACATTATTTTTCTTGATTTTAATATGAACATTATCTGTTCCTACTAATGTCCTATTATAGTAGCTTAGCCACTAATTAGCCACTGAAGTTTTCTTTCTTTTTTTTTCTTTTTTTTTTTTTTTCCTGAAAAATCAACAATTTTATCTTCAAAACATTTTAGAGAATAAAATATTGGTTTATCCTTAATGAATTTAAGGATATATATGCTAGCATTTCCTCTTCTGACACTTCAGTTTATCAAAAATGTGAATTATTTTGTTTCTCTCTTACATGTTGTTAATTAAATTACTTTAATAAGATAAATGAACATCTTGTTGTTCTTATTATAAAAATAGATACCCAGAGAATAAATAGAGAGTAAATGAAGAACAAAGTTAAATTAACAAATATGAAATCACAGAAACTGAAATAACATTCAGTTACTACCGAATTGCTGAAGATGGGCAATAACTGAAGACAGCATAGGCTCTAATTATTTTGATAGTCTAGGGTAGTAGAATATGTATTATGGGTAGTTAAGCATAATGCTAGAGTAACGTGAACTGAAAAATTTTGAAAAAATAAATGGAACATCATGGAATAAAAACATGAATGAAGAGAACGGTCACAGACTTGTAAGAAAGTCTTGATTGTAAACATATTGTTTTACAAAGCTGCCTAGTGTGAAGAAAGTATGATGATAAAGGATGCAATATCATGAAGAACAATGAAGAAAGAGTTGGAAGAAAACAACTTGTCAGATGATGTCACATTCCTGATGTGGAAATCTGTGAGCTACTGGTCAGAGGGGGAACGTTATCACTTATTTTAATGGCCTGTTTTGTACCTTACTGCTGATGTTAATGGATTTACAACCTATTTTCAAAGGCAGAAGCCCTAATCACAAATTAAGGGTTGTTACTGGAATTGCTTTTTTTTTTTTTTTTTTTTTTTGACAGAAATTAATAATAAAGGCAAGAGGGACACCACGTAGAGACCTGTGAAAAGAGATACAACGCGGTAAAATCAATATGGGATGGAGATGGGCAGTGCACTTTGGTCACTATGAATATTATATCAGTTAAAATATGTATGACAGCAGAGCTATATTTAAATGCTGAAATGCAGAAAGATGTTTACACTGAACTTTAGGTACAACTTTTGTGGAATTATACTTTTCTTGCAGGAACAATTGAACATATGCCAAAATTAACGTGTTACAGGTTTTAGAAACTGTTCAAAATCAAAGCACACCCATCACTAATGCTATGAGAAGCTGTTGATAATTTAAATAAGCATTGTTCTGATTACATGAGGATCTATTACAGAATTTATGTTGAAATTCAAGCAAAACACAAAAATTCACACACAAAAAATATGCAAGGCATCCAATTTTTCACAGCTTCTCTTATTTCTGAGGGATTCAATGACTGGTTATCAATAAGCTGAATTTTCTTCCTTTATCTTCTTCTGCTTTCTGTGGCTATTTTAATCATGGTTTGTTGACAATACTGGTGGCATCCAAAAGAAAAAAAAAAAAAAAAAAAAAAAAAAACGCAAAGTAATGAGTCACCATTTTCCCATGTTGCTAAAAGCTGTGGCATGTTAAAAGGAACATGGAGAACGTGGCAAACGCCACACAGACACACATATACACACACATGCACACACGGTAAAATTAACAAAATTTGGCCTGTGTCAGTGGACTTCATGCCTGGAAAAGAGTTTTTTATGTTAGGAAAAATAAAAAATAAAATAAAATAAAAAGATATACCCTGAGAGATTTGATGACAACTGTGCTTCCTTCCTTCCTTCCTTCCTTCCTTCCTTCCTTCCTTCCTTCCTT
>NC_048893.1:130746268-130750640 GCF_011077185.1 Oxyura jamaicensis
CCTTCCTTCCTTCCTTCCTTCCTTCCTTCCTTCCTTCCTTCCTTCCTCCCTTCCTTTTCTAGATTTTTAAGTGTGATACTTTCTTCTTGATGCTGTCAGTGGTAGGAAGCTGGCTGTGGTGCCAATATTTCTGTTTTGTTTCTGCAAGTGTGTTTTAGTACTGATATGAGTGACTGAATAACAAAACCAGACAGGCAGATATAGTTTGTACACCCTCGCTATCTCCCTTTGTCAGTGACCTTCAACACACTTACAGCCAGTATCTTATTTTCCTTAGCAAACCACCCAATTATATTTAATTTCCTCAAATAGATGTTAGGTGTTTAAAATTATAAATTGCTCTGAGTCAAGAAACATTCAGATCTCTTTTACAGCTGAATACAAATGCAGAAGTAAGTTCTAGTTTTTGCCTGTAGGAACTGAAGTACATATGGCAGTAGATTTCACCAGTATGCATACAATAATATTATTTAAAGAAACCAAAAGAAGAAAAG
This sequence comes from Oxyura jamaicensis, assembly GCF_011077185.1. Classification (NCBI taxonomy): domain Eukaryota; kingdom Metazoa; phylum Chordata; class Aves; order Anseriformes; family Anatidae; genus Oxyura; species Oxyura jamaicensis. The sequence continues at coordinate 130,746,763 of NC_048893.1, forward strand.
TTTGACCTGTTCTTTTTGATAAGAACTATTCATTTACATTTATCCAAAGAAGAATTGAATTTGATTTCTCAGAACTCATTGCATGTACAAGCCTTGTTATTCAACATATAATTCTATGATTCCTATGATTCCCTTTAAATGCAAAATTCAACTTGTCTTTCTTCAAGCAAAATAATAAAACCATATTACTTAATTATTATATCAATATATGATATTATATGTTGCCATATGGAACATACAATGTAGTACTTATACTATATAAGTCCTCTTTAAAATATATATATATATGTATGCTTCTAATCTTATACTTTTGTCACATAATGAACATTTACAAGCTACTGTGGTTCTTTTCTAAATTTTTAATAAATCATGAAACCAACATTGGAAATACAAAGCTTAAATTCTGCAAATGAATTTAAAATGCAGAATGGAAAATTAAACTGAGACATTAATTATCGTTAACATTGTTCAACAGAGAAAAGATTATTCCACTAGAGCAGTTATATAATCCACAAATATATTATGAACCAAAATCAGCTAACTGATATTATCAAGTTATGGAGATCACTTGGAGCAGATACTAGTGAGAGAAATGGTGTGATGTTGAAATATAAAAGCTTAAATCATGATTCTGGCCATCTGTTTTGAAGTTCACATAATGTAACATGCATGAATTCAAACAATCCTTCTTCAGCTTTTACATTTGTAAACAGATAAAATCTTGGAACTCAGGTACAGAGGAATATAATAGTCAACCTGACCTTCTCTTGAAACAAGTTTGCTGCTTACCAGGGGCTTGTATCAAGGATGTCACCAAGGTGAGCCTTGTACAATCTGACTATTATCCACTGCTGTGGTTTCACATAAGCATAAGTGATGCAGCCAGGAGAAATCTGAGGAATATCAAGAGGTATTACAGAGCCCTGAGAGTGCAGGTAGTTTTACATCAGTCCTCACAGTCAAAGGGAAAGTTGGCAAAGTGCCAACCACAAATCAATCAAATGGTGGATGGCAAATCAGTCAATGGTTGCAGGACTGGTGCCACAGACGGGTTCAGCTACTTAGGCCATGGGACTTGCTTTGAGAAATATGGTCTGCTGGCAACTGATGCTCTAACCCTTCTCCTGCCAGATAGGGGGAAGAGCATATTTGGTCATAGGCTTGCCGAGCCTTTTTAAAAGAAAGTTTTAAACGAGAGCTGCTGGGGAAGGGGAACCTCAGTCCATCCTGCTCCTCCAAGTTTGATGCCAGTGTCAGTGATAGATGCTCGGAGCCTGGAGAATGGTCACTGCAGGAGAGCACCTGAAGAGCAGCACAAAGGAATTCCAGCCACTACAACCAGCAAGTCAAATTCCTCAGGGGCCCAACTCAAATATCTCTATGTTAATACATATAACATGGGAAATAAGAGGAGTTAGAGATATATGCATGCCTGCAAGGCTATGACCTCACTGTCATTACAGAGACGTGGTGGAATGGATCCCTTGACGGGAGTGTTGGAATGGAAGGATACAGGCTCTTTAGGAAGGACAAGCAGGGGAAATGAGTAGGAGGCATCATCTTCTATGTCAATGAGCAGCTGGAGTGCATGGAGCTCTGCCTGGGGATAGCTGAGAGCTGACAGAAATGTTATGGGTCAGGGTTAAAGGGAAGGCAGGGACAGGTAACATTATAGTGCGAGTCTGCTATGGGTCACATGATCAGGAAGAACAAGCATATGAGAACTTCTATAAACAGATTGAAGCAGCCATGAGCAGTTCTTTCACAAGCCTTAGTCCTCATATGGAACTTAAACCACCCCAATATTTGTTGGAGGGACAGTTATTGGTCCTCAGACCAATAGCAGTCAACAGGACTGCTCATATGCTAAAAACCTATGAGTTTTGCCAGCTTAGAGACAACACATATAACAGGAAAGGAAAGGGTGTTCTATATGTGGTCTAAAGTTCTATATGTGGTGTAACTGCATAACAAAGATACTTATGTATATTTTTTTTCTTGAACATATGTAACTCATTTCCATGATAGTTATTTATTTTCAAAAACAGTAGTGATTTATATATTGCAATTTATCAAAAAAGTATTAACTTTTGTGATTTAATGTGATTTAATAGTTTTTAAAGTTATTTTCACTATTTTTTATTCAAAACATTTTTAGTTTTTGTAGATTAAAATAAATTTCAGAGATTTTTATTTTGATTTTTAAAAATATTTCTTTATGTAACATGACTAATTATTCATAAACCTGGTGGAAGAGAACTAGGCAGTCATATGTGTTAACACAGATTGAAAGATGAAGCTGATTAGCTTTATGACCTTTTCCAGAATGAATAAATACAATCTAAATAAACACAAATATTTTCAGAATAAGAAATAGCTTTTAGTTGTGTTTCTTTTAGTAACTACGACAAATATCAAATTATTGTCCTGGTTTCAGCTAGGATATTGTTAATTTTCCTCCTAGTAGATGGTACTGTGTTTTGGATTTAGGATGAGAATAATCACAGAACCATAGAATCACAGAATGGGCAGGATTGGTAAGGACCTCTGAAGATCATCTAGTCCAACTCCTCTGCCAAGCAGGATCACCTAGAGCACATTGCAGAGGGTGACATTCAGGTGGGTTTTGAATATCTCCAGAGAAGGAAACTCCGCAACCTCTTTGGGCAATCTGTGCCAGTGCTGTCACCCTCACAGTAAAGAAGTGCCCCTTCATAACATTGTTAACACAGTGATTTAGTTGTTGCTGAGCAGTTCTTACATTAAGTCAAGGACTTTTCAACTTCTCATGCTGCCCTGCCAGTGAGGAGGCTGGGGATGTACAAGAAATTGTGAGGGAATAGAACCAGGACAGCTGAACCAAACTTGACAGAATGATGTTCCATACCATATGACATCATGCTGAACAGTTATATGGGGTTTATTATCTGGGTGGGGGGAACAACTGGTCGAGGGGACACTAGGCATTGGTCAGCAGATGGTGAGCAATTGTATTGTGTATCACTTTATTTTTATATTTATTATCATTATCATAATCAATATTAATATTAATAGTTATCTTCCTTTTCTTTCCTATTACAATATGTTTATCTCAACTCAAGAGCGTTTACTTTTCTGGAAACTTTGACTGAAAGAAATGGATACTCTATTTGTCCAAAGTTACATACATGAGGGCTTTATCTTTTGAAATTTGTAAAGAATGGTGAATGGGAATTAACTGCTAATATGAATACAGAATAGTATTATCAGAATGCACTCAGGCCAAAACTTTACATGATGACATAGCTCCTGAATGATAACTATCGTTACTATTTTTTGAAAGCTCTTTTTGGTCTTAGCCAGTGGTCAGGATCACATATCAACTCCACAGATAGTCTGAAGATTTTCCTTGCACTGATATTTGCATGAATATAATATTTTCTTCACTGAGATTAATCTAAGGCAACACAATGGTTTGGAATAAACTTGTAAGGAAAAGAACTCCTGTATCAATCAATCAAAACTAGTAATTGTATTAAACACTAGTAAGTAATTATGTCTAAAACATTCCTACCTTTCTGAAGTGGTTGCCTCCTTCTCTGAAACTTTATGGAACAACATGATCACTATGTGTGACAATTAATATATTTCATTGCCCTCTATTAACCTGTTGGAAGACATAACCTTCTATATCACCCATCTAGTTGACTGAGGGAAACCAGCTGATGTAATCTTTTTGGATTTCAGTAAAGCTTTTGACTCAGTTTACCATAGGATCCTACTGAACAAAATGTCCAGCATACAGCTGGACAAAAACATCATACGATGGGTGAATAATTGGCTGACAGGTAAGGCTCAAAGGGTTATAGTAAATGGGTCAGCATCAGGCTGGCAGCCAG
>NC_048893.1:130751040-130774821 GCF_011077185.1 Oxyura jamaicensis
GGTCACTTGGCCTGTTCACCCTGGAAAAGAGGAGGCTGAGGGGAGACTTCATCATGGTCTACAGCTTCCTCACAAAGGGGAGTGGAGGGACAGGTGATGATCTATTCTCTCTAATGACCAGTGATAGGACCTGCGGGAATGGTGTCAAGCTGTGACAGGGGAGGTTCAGGCTGGATATCAGGAAGAGGTTCTTCACTGAGAGGGTTGTTGCACACTTGGAATAGGCTCCCCAGGGAGCATTCCAAGCAAACAGTCATGGCACCAAGCCTGTTGGAGTTTAAGAAGCATTTGGACTGTGCTCTTAGTCACATGATCTGAATTTTTGGGTAGACCTGTGTGGTGCCAGGAGTTGGACTCAATTATCCTTTTGGGATCCTTCCAACTCGGATAGTCTTTGATTCTATGATATTATAACCTCTTTAAATGTCAAAACTAGTTAAGGTCTGATTTAATGTAGTTATTGTTACCCAGGGAAACAGCTTGTGGGGAACACATGAGCATGGAGGAGTAATTACTTCTCTCATATTTGGGAGGACCAATATAGACAATACTGACGTGTTAAATATGATGAATTTCATCCCACTTTCAATCTTTGTATATGGAATAATTACAGCACAGAAAAATGTTATCAATCTTCCTTAAACAAATGCATGTGTAATCATGTAATTGAAAACTATACACAATTCATAGTACAGAGCTGAGGTTATATTAGAATTTCATATTTTTTTTCCAATCCATTTTGCAACCTGATAAATCTAATTATTCTGTAGAAGTCTCTGTATGGATTTATGTATTTATTTATTTATTTTTAACACATATTAAGAAGACTGTGACATAGCATCTTATTTTATTTTTTTAATCCTCATTAATTCATGAAACACAAAACTCTGCATTTTTTTCTGTTTTTAATATGACACAAAGTTGTCATTTAATTCTTTATTATTATTATTATTATTATTGAAAAATAAGCAAACAAACAAACACCTTTTCCTGTCTATACAGCAGCAGATACACATTTGCTGAGGTCTGAAATTCTAGTGACTTTTTTAGTGCAGCTGGAGCCATTAAGAAAATGTTTTGGAGAAAAACAATTTTTTTTTTTTTTTTTCCAGTTATGTTACTTGTTCTTTAGGTAAATGTTTCTGCTGTACAGAGCTAACTGTTTCAATACAAGGTTTTTGTTGTTGTTGTTATTGCTGTTTTTGTTGTTAATGGTATCAAAATAATGGTCACTGTAATCTTGTGCCTTCTTGTCTTCTGCTATTCAGTGATAATGTAAGACTTACAACAAAACCAAACAAATCAAATTCCAGAAAAATTAATAAGCTTTCATTGACTTCCACACTAAAAATTATCTAGAATAGTAGGAATCTAAGTCTTATTATAATAACTAGGAGAGATGGGAGACATGTAGTTTATGGCTAATGACTGCTTTGGAATAATTGTATGCAGTTATTTGTAGGAGTTGTATACCATGTATAAAGGATCAAATAATTCTGGAAGAAGAAATAAATAAATAATAATAATAATAAAAAAAACTTGACAAAGTTCTAGAATAATTAAAATCTATAACAAATAAATAAATAAATAAAATACAATTTATTGATGCAAATTCTTACCCTCAAATGTAATACTTTTTCTTAAAAATTGGTATCATGATATCCAACATAAGTTTGTGATAATGTTTACAAGTTCATAAAACAATGCTTGAATCCAAGTTTCCTCACAAAATAGGAAAAGAGTACATTCTTACTAATCAGTGAGATCACAGCTTCTTCTATTTCTTGTCCCTCTTTTAATCCCCCCTTATGCTTTAAACCTAAAATTTTCCAGAAGATGTTAAAATCAATTGATATTAATTTATTTTTCTTTTAATATCATGAATAAACTCTGGGTCCCTTGACTGTTTACTACAATTTATCTGTCCCTGAGGACAAGAAATGAGCATTTAGTAACAACCCTGTACCAAGACACTTGTGAAGTCTTTTGAGATCTTGCATATATCTCGAAATATTTGGACTCCTGCAAGCAAGGGTAAAGGTTTACCTGCCTGTTTTACCCTGCCTGTTCTCTGATTTTTGAATTTGTCAGATTATCTCCAGCTAAGGCAAAGCAATCTACTACAAATCCAACATCTTCTATCCCTTGGCAGGTAATTTTTGCAGGGAAGTCAGAATCTTTACTATCAGATTAATAATCAATAATCTAAAAAACAATAAATTGAATGGGTTTTATTATTATTATTTATTCTGGGAAATGATAGAAGATTAATATGTCCTCAGGCCTACACTTGTACAACTTCATACAGAAGAGAAACAACTCTGTGAAAGAAATATAACCTTTCTTAGAGATATACAAGTAATTTTCACTTAGCATACTGTTTCATACATTTGCATAACCTAAAGCAGAAACTCTCCTATTTTAAAGATGTATTGTAATTTAAAATGGAGGCTAATCACATGTGTGGAAGAGTTGCCTGCAATGTTTTCTGCAGGTTTGCAAATATTTACATTAAGAAAAAAAATGTGGCTGACAATCAGTTATAAAATCAGTCATATAAAGTATGTTCTACTTTGTGATTTTTGTTACTAAAATAAGTACACAAAAAAAAAAAAAAATTACCTCAATTATTGTTTCATTAACCAGATAAATTTTCTAAAGAAAAACTTGTCCAGAACAGTAGAAGAAACTATAGTTAATATATATTTTCTGCTTTCCCAGAAAATAAGAATTCCAAAATATGTTTGTCTTCCTTTACATTTTGACCTCAGAAAATAAAAAATTACCTAGTTATGCATGTGGACAATTAGTACAAACACTTAAATTTTTTATATGTAAAATTGTCAGATTTTAATTTCATTTTAGCACCATTATGAGAAGGGCGTTCCAGAGAATAAACCTGTGTTTTTTCTAGATGTCTATTAACCATGAAGAGCATTTTCATGCAAATATACGTATATATTTTTGCACATATACACACCCAAACATAAACACAAACATTGGCAGTATTTAGTAAGTAAGAATTAAAGGACATTTAAATGTAGCCAGTGTACATATATTTCTCTCAAATTAAATTCAAAAGGCTTTTAAAAATACAGATACATAAGGAGTTAGTTGCTTTTCTTTGATATCTCTTCTAGTGTAGATGATCCACAGACGGGTTCTAAGACAATAAGCTTTTTCTTCAATAATCTTTTCAATAGTCTGTCAATAATCTTTTTCTTCCATCTTTATTTGAAATGCCTACATGCCTTGTTTGATCTTTTTTCAGCTGCCAAATGATAGCTTCTACAAAGGTACAACTACAAAGGTAGCTAGAGAGTCCTGACCATAGTTGTGAGCCAGGGATTTAACACTTGTACACTAAGTGAGAATCGAGGTAACGCTAACCCACCATTCTTGAGAGAAATGCAGAAAATATAATTTTGCTCCCTTGAGACAGTAATGAACTGTTGACTTAAACTGATTGTAAAACTATAATAGCTCTCCTGGAATAGGAAACCAATAGTTTCAGAGATCTATTGAAAGATCTCCATAAAGGTCTGCATAAATAAGAAATATCATATATCACAGAAAGAATGACTATTAAATGACTATTAATCGAGTCTGAGCTGGAACTTTACAGAAGATTGAACATGGTCTGTGTGAAACTGGGAGGTCATGTTATAATGTGCTGTGTGATATATGAAAAACTGAGTGCTTTCCCAAAATTACATGGTGTCAAAAGATCTAACTTGTGACAGATGGAACAATTACATATAAAATTAAAAAAAAAAAAAAAAAAAAAAAAAAGAGGCTTGGCTTCAACTGAAACAGCAGTTGATGATTTTTTGCTGTCATTAGAATCTTCAGAATGGATGGCTAGAAGGCAAGCACTGCAGCATACATATAAACTGCATACTTGTCACACATAGGACCTGAGTACATTATATATATTTGATATATATTATCTTATTGGAAACAGATTTAACATGAATTACAAATACATCTAAGAAAACCTTCGACTTCAGAAATCTACTTCTGAATGAGATTTTTAATTATATTCAAAGGAAATATGAGCCAGAGAGCTTGACTAGCACTTGAGGAAGGATTCAAACTTTGGGCTACAAGTAACTTGGAAAAGCAAAAAGAAAAAAAATCAAAATAAAAATAAAAACAATAATGCAAAACTTGAATAGTGACTGAGATTTAGAACCACTATCTGATATTTCTCAAATAAATTGAGATTAGAGAACAAATATATTTCATTGACAGTGATATTTCACCTAGTTAATTATATACTTTTACATATAATTGAACGTACTCATGTACTACATACAGAATAACCTATGTGCAACTGAATTGAAGATATAGGTTTTATGTGTACAGGAGTTTCATCTCCTGCTTCTCACATTCAAAAGATTAGCACTCTCTTTCCTAATCCTTTACTTTAATCAACAAAATAAAAATGTTTTTTTACTGTAATTTCAAATGGTTTATTTCAATTTTCAGTTAGCATATATAACAACAGTGGTTCCAGATTATTTTTATAGAAAATCTGTATGCTGGCTGTATCAAGAAGACACAAGTAAACCAGTGAACAGAACATAAACCAAACCTATATATAATAACATCTTAAGTACTTTAACAACCATTAGCACATTCTTTCTTATTTACAATTATGGATTGAGATTTACTTCGAACCTTGAATTTTGAGGGATATAAGGGCTAGAAGAGTAAAAGGAAGTAATAAAATTATTAACTTAGCTAAATAAAAAGTCCACTTCCCACCAGACCAAGTAAAATAATTAGACTGCTTGTAAGACCAAAGGACACTAATTTTTTTGTTCAACTTTATTAACTTTATGGATAAAAGAAAAATAAATAGTATCTATATTATATATTAATTATATGTATCAATTCCTAAAAATTCTTAAAAATTCTTAAAAACTTAATTCTGGAATACCTGAAGATATTTAGCAATAAAATATAAGTTTTTCTAAAATAAATAATTTTTAAAAGAGTCTTTTATATCCATACAAGTTTATCCTGGGTTCATTAAAATGAGTAAAACATACCCTTTGCCTTACACAGGAAAGGCATGGTGTCAAATGACACATACAGAATTATAAAGAATTATACAGAATTATAAAACATAATTTAAATAATTTTATTTACATTTAATATTATAAATACAGAGTTTAAAGGTTTTTAATATTGCATCATAACACTGATGTATCTGTGACATATTCACACTTCATATACAGACTCATAGTCGAGTATATTATTACTTTTCAGTCCATCTTGAAAACACAGTTCCTAATAAAGACAAATAAAAAAACATATGGTTAAAGTGGTGACATAACATTATTTGTTTAGTAGCCATATTTCATTTCTAGACTAACGTACAAATTGTGCTTGTTGTTCATATTTCACTCTGTTATATAACCTTTTACATTACAGAAGGCTACTTGCTACAGGAGTAAGCACAACATAATGAGACATAGGTTACAAAGATAGCTTAGTGTTATTTTTTAAAAGTCAGAAAACAGATATATTGCCCAAGGAGAGGCGTGGGGAAAACTACCATGCTTATTTCATCTTCCTCCCATAAATGAAGGCATGTGTGGACATGTGCGGGGGGGCTATGTGCTTATATGCATGTATACACCTCAAAAGTTTATTATGGAAGAACTTAAACAAAAACTAAAATTTATTCTTTACCAAATTTTGAAATGAATAAATGCAAGTTCTTTTCCATGGTAAGTAGCTATTTTCTCATTTAATCTAAATAGTATGGTATGTGGTATAATATAAACCAGGACTACTTTTGACAACTTTCATGTCACAGAATTGACTCAACTCTGTGTTTTTCCTATGTTTTCAGTTTGCCTTTTTGAATATCTTTTTTGTTCATTTGGGAAGAAAAATTAAAATTTAAGGAGTTCTATATGGTTTGTCTTATTCCATTCAAGTTGTATAAGACTCAATGCCAATTTTACTTGAATTAGATCTGTTTAAAATTCAGGTTGTGGCTAATTGTTAATGAATCTTCATGAGCATGAATAACATGTGGCCATTGAAGACAGTGACTGAAGCCATTATTTCTTCAAAGTGAGAGAAGTCAATTGCATTTCTTATGTAGAAACCATACTTAGTGATTTTTTTAAATATATTTTTTGGTTTATATTATTCTTTTTTAATAGCACATTAATTTTGTGTTTTTTTTTTTCAGCAATCACTTTTAACTGAAGTAACTGCATTGTCACAGAATAGAATACATTTTTTCAAATCTTTTCAATTTGTTCTTCTTGACATTTTATGTTTATGTGCAGTTTGCATCCTTTTTGTTTTTCAATTTCAAATGTAACAGATTTTGACATTTTTGTTACATTTTTCTTTTTTTTTTTTTAACTAGTGTTTTTCTAATTATTTTTATTTTTGAGAACCTACTGTTTTTGAATTCTCTTTTTTCCCTTTATTCTCCTCCTCAATATGAACCCAGGAGCCAACACAAAGAAAAGCGCAGATGATATAACCAGTAATGATCGTGGTGAAGATGAAGGTATTTTTTTTTTTTTCAAAACTCAACCCTGATGCATGAACATAAACTTTTTTATTATTTTTATTTAATAATATTAATTATTGTTGTTATTGCTGTTATTTCAACATGATTTTTAGTCACTTATTTGCAGAAGCACACTTCAGTGTTTTCTTCTTTAAAAATTAATTTGTTTTTCTTTTTAAAATCCAATTTAACATATGACTGTAATTCCCCTGTAAAATAAGTGTAAAGGTTATTCCTAAATATGTGTGAAGTGAGTAATAAATATTATTTAAAAATATGTACTGTTGTTTTCCCCCCTCCACCATTCTTTCTTAGGTGAGAAAATGGAATTTGAAAACATGCATGTGCTCTTTTCTCTCTTATACATTTTTTAAATTCATGTGCTTGAAAATCATGAAAAGACCTCACATGTATCCTTTCTTTCATTTCTATCATTTCTCCAGTGCACATACTGTATATTGGATGCTGTTGCATCATGGTTCATTTTTTATATACGTTTGTTTTGTTTTGTTTTATTTTATGTTATTTTATTTATTTTATCTTATTTTATTTTATTTTATTTTTTTATTTTAATTCTCACAGGATGTGATTTATTTATTTGGAGGACATAAAAGTAAAATAAACTTTTTTTTTTTTTTTTTTTTTTTTTTTTTTCTGTAATCAGCTAGCTTCTAAGATACATTCATTCTGAGTATGAGAAGATTCCCACTGAAATCAATTACAATCTTCTTCATTGACGTCTTTCAGTCTTGGATTATATTCCCTGAAAGGAAATGTTAAAGTTCACAGTGAAGTACCCCCAAAAAAAGTTTTACAAGGAAATACTTTTTCTTGCCTTGGCACAGCAAAGGCGGGATACACTAAAACAGAAAGAAGTCATGAAATCTTCCTCTGTTATCACCCTTCCTTTTCATTAAAGTTACACTGTCATTTTATTTCACTCTTTGTACTTACCGAATTAAGAAACAATATTTTCAAATTAAATGAGCAGGCTTGGGAAGTTTATTGTTCTGGATTCGGAGCAATCCATCTCTTATTCCTCTCCTGATTGGCCATTCCAAAGTGCCTTTATATTTTTCTTCAATCTGACATCAGTTCCAGTACATTTGGAGCATTTACCCTCTTGGTTCCCCTTAGAACCACACATATTGTTTTGAGGTTATTTTTTAATCTTTTTTTTTTTTTTTTTTTTTTCTTGGCAGTTCATCTCAGTTCTAGCTATTCTATCCATATATAAAATGCCATAATAAAAATCTCTGGTCTTCAATTCATACTTGTTGCCCTCTACTATACAATCTTCATTGCTGAATTACGCTATATCTTATAACATAAAAATGCTCTGCAGAACAGAGAAAAGTTACTCCATTATTCTCTGACTTTTTTCCTATTTCTGTTCAATATATGCTGTTTTATAAACGACAGTATAATTATTTGCTATAACAATTTCTGCATCTAGTTTTTAAGCTAAAGATAAATAGCGAGTGAAAATAAAATTGCTCTAAAAACATTAGATGTTTAATGATGAACACATATTTCAGTTTTTTTTTTTTTCAAACTTTATAAAAAGTTAGGATTTTTTGATCAACAAGGACATCCAGTTTAGATCTAAATACATAAAACATAAAGCTTATTTCCTTTATGTTGAAGCTAATTGTGTTCCCATTGAAGGAGAAGAGGAAATCTCCCACTGAATTCAGTAGTGAAAGATTCAACTCTGAGTAAGAACTATGTAATAAGAAAAAGATTAAATACAACAAATCATTCCATGAGACTTTGAGGAGAGAAAGTGAAGGTTACTCTGTAACACAAATAATTGTTTTAAATAATTATTGTTTTAATTTACTGAAAGCTTAGCTTAAAATTCACAGAAGAGACACTTTTTCATGTACTTTTCTGTGAATGTTACAAATAGAAAAATACATGTACTAAAATTTTCTTCATTGCTTTACATGACCTGTTTAATAGTAGCATTACTCTTGCAGTTAAAATAATTACAAAACTTTTTGTTCTCCTGCTCAAGTACAACAGATAAAATACGACATGTAGAGTATGTATTTTTTATGACAAGGTGGAGTCTATAACAAGCCTTAGATTCTTATGTCTAGGTAGATGTACATTGGAAACCAATCAAATTTTCTTTGCATTCAACTGATGATTTTTTACATTTAGGATTGTGCATCCACATGAGGAAATTAATAATTGGCTGTATAAATATGACCGGTCATAATTTACCTTTAAGTATGTTCAAATTAGTTCCACATATACAAAATATTACATATGTAGTGACTCATTGCTTTTTACGTTTTTGTTAGCTTTAAGTAATTCCTAACAAACCAGAGGGAGGTATGAGTCTTAGAAGGCTTTCAAAGCTATATTCCTCACATCTATGTATTTAGCTCAGCTTTTTCTTCCTCCACTTTCTTTTTTCACTGCTCAACATATGCCTATCGTACCCAGAAGGAAATTCAGTTTTTGTTTGTTTGTTTGTTTAATCCCAACAAAATGACTAGAGGCACTGATTTCCCTAAGATGTACTATATGATTGAAAGAAGTGTTACTACTCCACATGCAGATATACTAAATTATTTGTAAAGGTGTATAGTTAATTCTAACAGCTGCTTGATGAATAGCTTTTTTTTTTTTTTTTTTTTTTTTTTTTAAGGGACCTTAACCTTAGACCCTGTTCCCACTGTTTCTGTAGAGCATAAGTTCTGTATTTAGTTAGTCTGATTGCTGGGATCAGGAGCCTACATTTTTTATTATTAGAGGAAGAGATATGAATATAGTCCTAAATATACTCAAAATCATTGGTTAGTGCATCTTTATGACTCACTCTGAAGTATAAAAATATTGCTATCAATTTCATTTAACTTATTTTAGAGAGATACATCTGTTTATCTGTATCAAAGTAGTAAATAGGTTTTCTGTGTATACAAAAGATTAGCTATATAATTGAGGGTCATAAATTTAATGATTTTCTTTAATGCTTAGCTGCTACGATGTGGGAAACCACGACACAGAAGACAGTGATTGATTTACATACCAAAACAAACAAACAAAATAAATAAATAAATCTGGGCTATAAACTCAGTTATATTTTCTGTGTTTTTTAACTCCTGGGCTATTTAAAAAGAATGAACAGTTTGCTATGTTTACTTTCATCAGAACAATTTGATTTTGTGATATTATTTGATACTGAACTGTTGGAAATATAATTTCAACAAATGTATCTCAGTGAGGAATAGGAAAGTATGGATCATTATTCTGTTTTTGGTGTTGTTATTATTTATGTATCAGTATTTCTAAATTGGAACATATTTGACTTGGAATACTTTAAAAAATTACAAGATTTTTCCAGGTTTTTTTTATTTTTTATTTTTTTTTTCTGTTTACACTTTTAAGTGTTTACATCTGAATTAATTTCTTGTAATATTAAAGACTTCTAAGTACATTCTGAAAATGTTTACCAGAAAATAATATTTGAAGTAGCAAAGAAAAATATTCAAAATATAAACATATTAGGCTTATAGGAATTGTGTAAGTTAGCTGTTTTAAGTGGTGATGACATGGGAAACATGAGAAACAGCTAAGAATAGTTTTAGCAATTTTATAAATTGCTAATGTTATATTTCATTATTTTTTATTACTTTATTATGTTTTCCTTACTTGAATTTTTTCAGACATTCATGATCAGAACAGCAAGAAACCGGTTATGGTCTATATCCATGGTGGATCTTACATGGAGGGTACTGGCAACATGATTGATGGGAGCATTCTTGCAAGTTATGGAAATGTCATTGTTGTCACCCTCAACTACAGGCTGGGGGTTTTAGGTAAGTGGCACTTTTCTTCATCACCATATATATATATTGAAGTACTTAGGTGGTATTTCCATTAAATAGCCAGTCGGATAGAGATATTTGATTGTTTATTAGATCGAATGATCAACCATAAATCCTCAAAACATTATTTATTTATTTATTTATTTATTTATTTGTAACAGAACATTCTTGCTGGTGGATAGTTTGACTGCATTATATTCATTTTGAATTTTGTTTAGTATTTTCTGGGGACCAAGCTATGTCAGACTAAGCTGTCTTCTTGGCTGTTTTCACCTTAAACAAAAATTACTGGACTTTTGTAATGAAGTTAGTGCTGGTTTCTCTTCAATTTATCATATCATATGTGCTCTTTGTTCACTATTTAACAACTTTTGATAACTTGTATCTATTTATCGAGATATCCTCAATTCCTCATAAAAAAAAGAAGAAAATTAATCAAGAACGAGCACTTATCTGTTTCAAAACAGTTGCTAACACCAGGAAGAAAGATGTTAGTATTTATCTGTATTTGTAAATTTTGTAGGCATATTTGTTTGTTTTAGGGCAGCTAATACAGAAAAAAAAGAGGCTTTATACGCTGATGACATTTATGTTACAAGTAAAATGGAGTCAAGGGGTTTCAAGGAGTGATGTAGAATTATCTTCCTTAATATGACAAACATTATAAACATGAATTATACTGTTAAAATGAATTAACACTTCTGTATTTCAAACATTTAATTAATACTTCTGCCTTTCAAACTGTCTTTTTCCTTCCTTCAGCATTATCAGGAATAACAGATTATCCTTAGATCCATGATGTACTGGATGTGACAGGGAACTTTCCCTGCAGCAGCCCATACAGTGCTGTGCTCTGCACTTGTAGCTAGAACAACATTGGTTTCAATGTGGTATACCACATGACAGGAGATGAAAAATCTTTTCTGCTTTCTCTGTGATTCCATCTCCTGGAAAAACACCCATATAAAAGCAGGTGTTCTCCAAAGGAAGCTTTATTTAATGAGGCTTCATTTCTTTATTTATTTTCTAGAGAAAACTAAGTGAAAACTTTGCCCATCATAGCAGATTTTAGAACTATTTTTAATCTTAATGAAAAAGCATATACTTTTTGTATTTTTTTTTTTTAATTATGTCTTTGTGTGTTGCTTGTATGTTTATACTTCCAGCATTTTAGGAAGCAATTTATCTGTGCATTTTTGATTTACAAAGATTTTAAATCCTTTCTTGATAGCAAAGCTGATCTATGTTCTTGTTATATACTATTTTGGAAAAGAATCTTTTGTTGAGTTAGCCATTAATGTGGCTAATGTGTTTAAGCAATGTTCTAACTCATCACAGTACTGAGATTATTTTTGTCCCTGAATTTGACTCTTGTTCAAATAAAAAAGAACTATTTATTTATTTATTTATTTATTTATACCTGCAGTCATGGTACTCAGAAACAACTCCCCCCCCCCCAAAAAAAAAAAAAAAAGGAAAAAAAAAAAAAGATACTTGAGAGTTTTTTTTATGTACATGTATATAAGCTTCGACTAAACAGTTTTTTGTTGTTTTTGGTTGGTTGGTTGGTTTTGATAAATAAAAGTGTATGCCCAAGGATCTTAATAATAACTATCTATCACCAAAAATTTTATTGAAACACTCTATTTAAAGTTTATCTTTTTTTTTTTTTAACTAAAATTATTGAAGCACAAAGATGTTGCTCGAGATGTTTGATTGTCCAGCTTTTACATACCCATCTAAAGAATACAGAAGTTTGCAATATGTTCATTTATGAATTCCTATTTTATAAGGATATATATATAAGATATATATATAAATGTTAAAATAACAACAACAAAAGAAAATTAATGTAAATAAGCATATGGAAAGCAAGCATGTTTATTCATTAAAAAAAAGGTTGTATGATTATTAAATATTATTTTGAGATTGACAGTATTTGTATCCTCTTCTTCTAGCACAGAAGTTTATCTAAACTTCCTCACTCAGGGGGTGGTGAGGCACTGGAACAGGTTGCCCAGAGGTGCTGTGGATGCCTCATCCCTGAAAGTGTTCAAGAGCACCTGAGTTAGATGAGGCCTTGAGCAACCTGATCCAAGGGTGGCATCACTGCCCATCTCACGGGGGTTGGAACTACATTGTATTTAAGGTCTCTTCCAACCCAAACTATTCTATGATTCTATGACTCTATGATTCTGTGATTCTTTACGGAATATATATTTATTTATGTAAGTTTGTTTCAATCTTTTTTCATTTGTTAGTTTGTACATAGAAATACACATACAAACATGACAAAAATGACAGGACGTGGTAATTCTATTACATTCTATGACAGGAATACACACTGCATTGGTCAGACATCATAATGAGTTAATGAAGCCCCTATATATGTATCTTTCATTTGGAAAAGTTGCACCTGAATGTACCCAGCTATTAATATTATTATCATAAATGTTAGATCTATAATTTAGGTATATTTAATAGTTTTCCTTTCAGTCTCTATTGTGTCATTAATAACAGCAGATATAAAATCTATGTAGATGATCATTGTGCAATATTAGCCAGACAAATTTGAGCTTGAGGTCCTGGGAATTTATCTGTAACAGAAAAAGAGAGAACAAATTGTTAACAGTGTTTGCACATGTTTAAGAAACCAGTATTTTGACAATGCATCTCCATAGATGAGGGGAAATTTAAATTATTAGGGACCACTTGCTTTATCTGACTGTTCTTCACTGGCACAAGGTGTTTGGCCTCTAGAAATACATATATAATTACGATTTTTTTTTTTTTGTCAAGGTAACAGAATATAAACTATACTTTCTTCTTTTACTACAGGATGTAACATAATAATTAATTATATATAATTAAATATACTATGAATATGTATAATATATAATATAATTATTATTTAGTTATATGTAATAATTAGTCTGTGATCATCTTATAAGTTATTGAAAGTCTGAAAAGACCTGTGTCTAATAACAGATGGCACTCCTTTATTCAAGTTTTAAAACTAAATTTTATCAGGCACCACAATGAAAATATTTCCCCATCTTTGTGGAGATAATATTTTATAGATTGAAGTCTGATTGTCTATTGGCTATAACTGAGATACTGAACTTCTAGTCTTAAGTTATAACCAGAAAGCAAGCATCCGAGGCAGAAAAGGAAGACTTTAATTGAAGTAGCTGAGACACGGTGATCTATAAATAACTATAACTGGCAGCGAGAGACAAATATCTTCATTTCTATCTTTTCTTGTTGCATCTGACTAAAACATAAACCTTTTTTAGAGACTGTGCTCTGAGTAATATTTATTTGTATCTCCAAAATACAGAAGAAATGCTGTTCTCTCTTTTGGAGGACTGCAGAGCTGCTCTGTGAAAAAGTACCACAACTTTTTCTTTGTGTTCAAGTAGCACTATAGCAAAACAACAGACAGCTGGACACAGGATTTTCTAGATTTTTTATTATTCCTGTTTGGATTCCTTTTGGATAAAAGTACTGCTGGTATCCTTATTGGGCTTGCTAGACCCCTAAGCATGTATACAGTGGTAATATGGGTTGCAGATAATGTTTAGAAGGCCATATTTCCCCTTTGAGTATACATCTCCTGGATAGGATCCCTTGGGACAATAAAATAGAAGAGATTTAGCTTTTCCTTTTTACACAGTATATGGGCACTAGGCACAATGGAGTGCTGCTGTGTCATGTTTAAGTCCATAAGTCCAGCATCTCTCATTCCCACTAATGCATCACCACGGTGCTGAGAGAAGACACTGTTAAAGGAAATTGCAGATTTTGAAAGTGCAAGGCAGTGCTCCAATATTGTGATAAATTCTGCATTGTACAACACAGAAATACCTGCTGCCCCCTAGCTCAGAACTCATGCTTTGAGCAATGTGTAGGTGGTTTTTATATAATATATTTAAGTTATTCAAAAAAAGAGTTGAATTTTCAAAAACCTACTCAAGGACTTATTTAACTGAAAAAAAAAAACAAAAAAAAAAAAAGGAAAAATACAGAAGAGTGAAATGATTGGGCAAAATAGATATCCTAATTCTGATAATATTATAGTATTACAGAAGAAGGATGGTTAGAACAACCTGCCTCACTCGGTCTGGATATTGCTTAATCCTTAATTGTTCAAATTCTTAGTCTTAATGTGTATGCACTATATATTTACAACCTAGCTATCAATATTGTGGTAGCATCTTTTTCAAGGTTAAGTAACAGACAAAAACACAGAAAGGGAACTTCTGGTTCCCCTAGCAAAACTATTGTTTTGCTGTGTGATGACCTGAATTGTTTGTCTCTTGTGGACACTTGAAAATGCTGAGCCCCAGTTCAGTTTGTGTAACAGTAGAAACAAAATCTGGAAAAACAGGAGTAAGAATTCTGGAAAGAAAACCACAAATCTAGTCTTCCTTTTTCTCCCACCTCCACATCCCCCAGACCAACCAACCAAACAAGAAAAACAAAAAATCACAAAACAAAACCAAAACCAAACAGAGCCAACTATTCAACCAAACAACAGCAAAATATAAAGTGCCAATTCCCCAGAATTATTTTATGCAGTTAAATTCAGATGCAATGTTATAAACATTGAAGAAATAATCTTCAGCAATTTTCAGAAAAAAATAACATATTCAAATATGAACTTGATGTTCTTGTGTGAGCGATTACAGCCAAAAATTTAGATGAATTCTAGAAATATGAATCATATTTTGGAAGCCAGAATTAAGTGAAACATCTAATGTAGTAAATGAGACACACTCAGAGTTCAAAATTATAAAATTTATTCAGCATTATGGACACCATTTAGAATTTAACATTTTCTTCCTCTTAGAATTCCAAGTCATGGTGATAAGAACAGACTTTCTCTTATCTCTCCTTCTTTTATGGCAATAAACATACATTTTGAGTACTCTGTCTTAAAAGACTGGGCTACGTTTTAGCAGAAATTATATCCACATATAATTACAGCTCTCCATTAATTTTAGGCAATATAATATAAATCAGAATTTATTTTACAAAAAGTCTCTGTACTTAATGCAAGTTATAGAGAACTTAATCTTTCTTTACTTCACTAAGAGTTTGGATTGCAGGTTAGAACATTAAGACACTGAAACAGTGAATATTGTAAATGAACTGCCTAGGTTTTGACTGACCAGAAGCACATCTGTGAACTGAAAAGTGTGATGTAAAATGTTATGTAGGTTGCAGATTCTTTAAAAAGTCACTATAGTTTAAGTAAGCAGAATATGGGATAATTTAACTTACTGAAACAGAGGTTAATGAGTCAGTGACTACTCAGGTCAATCTTGAATAAAGCACCAGTTTCCTCATAGCAGTTTGAAAGTTTTCCAGGTAACATGAATGAAGTAAGCAGTTATAAACTGTTAATATGTCTAACCTTCAAGGTAACATTTTAATTATTACCTTTACATATTCCTAGTTTGTGAAAAAAATACATGTAGGAAACTGTGCAGATGTAATCACAGGAAATAAGTAGTATATGACCTCACTTTTCACCTAGAACAGAACTGAATTATTTCATACTCACAGTATTTATACAGTATTATACAATATACCAAGATTTATCTTCACCAGCGTAATTGTTGAGAAAAGTGACTCCTTTATGTGTGTATTTTTGTTTATTTTTTGTTTGTTTGTTTGTTTTTAATTCAGACATGCAGATCTGTTCTCTTTGTGCCTCCAGGCTGCCCTTCTTTATCTCCAGTGTGTGCCCACTAGTACAAGAAACTTAAAGGTGATCTGCTGGTAGAAAGCACCAGAGGTAGATTAGTATTCTTGAGAATGACCCTGGAGCTGAAGCACGCTAAGTAAATCACAGTTCAGTGCTTATACAAGAAAAGAGTTTTGTTTAAACTCAATTTAACTTATAATGATTGTTTACATTTTTGATGCCAATGTACACATCACTACATTGTGTCACCTACATCTTTCAGCTTCACGCACACTATTCCCTGGTTATTTTGGTTCCTGGCCTCTCTTGTTAGTTGTCCAAAAACTGTGTCAGCTAATGTGTTACCATAGTGATTTTCTGCTTTAGTAAAACTCTAGTTCCCAGCAATGATGAAAAATATTATTTCTGTTGGTACCAACACATTTTTTGTGCACATCAGAATTATAATCTTTGGTATTTTTTATTTATTTATTTTATTTAAAATCTTATTTTGGTCTGTTATTTAAAATCTATTGTTAGGTCACAAACTTGGATTTGCAAAAATGCATTTGAGAAATCACATCCATATGCCATTGTTTTTAGACTGTCATGCCACTACACCTTCTGCTTCAAACATGAGAAGTGACAAGTACATAAGTTACAGTATCAACAGAAGATATATGTACATTAATTGAGTTTCTAACATCAGATATACTCCTTTCATAGAGGGACTGCATGGAAGCACTATCATTATGTCTTATAATCACAACAGCTCTTAATAGCTTGTTCTGCTCTCATGCGAATTACTTCTTTAGCACCTGAAATCATCTGACAATTTAAAATTCTTGACAAGATTAGGTAACTAATTCATTAGTCAGGGGCACATTCTTAGAAATGTGATTGTTAAAACTGGAGTTTAGCAAGACCATTTTGACTGAAAGTTCCTCTCACCCAAGTGCAATGTGATCTACCTCTTCCAGGCTTGATGGATTAAACCAGCTGATTGAACTAGTCAAGTATGCTCTCATAAAATATTTTTTTAATCATAAAATATATAGTCAAAGGGAGAAAAAAAAAAAAAAAAAAAAAAAGATGCTGTGAAAAAAATAAAAATAAAAGGTTAAAAAGATGAATTTCAGGTAATTCTCTGAGTAGCAGTCATCATCTGAGCATTTCTAGAAACAACATAGTAAGTGCTGCTCTATACAGATTAATATAAACACATTTATGATTTGAAAAGTGACTATGAAAATATATTTTTTTTTTCTTAGTGTGTATCTATTTAGTTATTATTTATTTATTTATGTATATAACATATATATTTTTTCCCCCCAGATTTTTTTTTCCCCTGCAGGTACCTTTTTTATAGACTGGAACTACATTTAAATGTTTCAATTTAATAGTATTATAAAGATTCTGGCTGACCAAAAGAAAAACCGAAGAAAACCTTCATTTTATATGAAGTCCTCCACTATTTGCAGGGTTTTACAATGTTTATACATAAATTAAAAGAAAAAATGTAGTGTTACTCATTCTCACAACCCACTGTAACAAGTCAGTATGCTTTTCTGAGGAGACAGGGGAACAGTCTGCAAAGGGTCATAGAGTTAAAGTTGCATGCTTTGACAAACCAGTGAGATGTACTCTTGGAAGGATAACACAAAACAAACACATTTTTGCTTTAATTATTTCAGACCTTCTTGTCATTCTTGTCACAAATTGATGGACATGGGAAAACGGAAATATTTTAACTGCATACAGTAACCTATCAAACCAGTATATATCACAGTATACAAAGAAAAAAAAAAAAAAAAAAAAAAAAAAAAAAAAGCTCCTTGTGTGTTTTTGGAGCTTCTATTTCAGAACTGACAATGAATTTTTTCCTTGAATAGCTCCTAAATCCTATACAAGGAATGTGAGAGTATTAAATGAATAAAGCTTAGGTGATGGATGTTAAGTGAGTTCTTCAGTAGGTATCTTCAGGTAAAGGCTAGCAGTTGACAAAAGTAATCAATTTTCATCTTTTCATTTCTGCCTTCTAAAAGTTTTCTATAAAGGGAACTGAAAAAAATGTGTTCTGGCAGTCATTAATTCCAGGTCTTCTATGGTAACACCGGTTCACTTAGAGCTTAGATTGATTAGAAAAATATAATGATGCAAGATGTAATAAAATTACAGTAAGAAAAGTGGGAGGACTTATAACAAAAAAAAAAAAAAAAAAAAAAAAAGATTAAAAAAGTTTCAGAGTTTTCCATTTTTATTTGTTCTTTTTTTCCCAAGCCATCTGTGTATTGTATTATGTATTCGCCTAAAACTAAGTACCCCCTCTGGGATCTGGGAAAGGGCAAAATAAGCACTTACGGCCTTTATCAAAACTTAACAGAAGAGACTAAAACCAGAGGGAAGACAGTTTTCTTCATTGATATAACATTAGGTTACATAAAATCAGATCTTGTATGTTTTAAAAAAATAAAATCTCATCAAGTAGGTTGTATAGGTCTGTGTCTTCATTTTCTAGAAATGTTAAAGCAATTTTTAACATTTACTTAAGTATGTGATTCCATGTTTGATATACTATCAAATATATATATATATTTTCCAATTTCAATTGTCCTCCATTTACAACAAATATCATTTGATTGTAAAAAAGTGTGCTCTGTGAAAATGATATTCCTTTGTTTAAATAGCAAGTAGTTACCTAATTCCCTACAATCTCATGCATGAGAGTTTATATGAAAATACTTTGGCAATGACATGGCTGAGAGCCTCTGGTAAGGGATTAAGGGACAAGCAAATAAAGCAGATGTCATTGTGGCAGTCTACTATAGATGGAGCCAGGATGGTAACACTAAGTCTTTAAGAAACTAAGACATACCTCTAGATCAGGGAGCCTTGTCCCTATAGGGCACTTCAATTTGCCAGACAAAATCTGGGAATACCACACAGCTGATACTAACATGTCCAGGAGATTCATAAAACAACTTGATGATAGCTTCTTGGTACATATACTAAGGGAGCTGACCAGAAAATGTGACCTCTTAGATTTTCTACTTGTAAACAGAGAGTGTCTTGTGGGTTAAGTGGCAATTGGTGGCCATCTTGGTCATAATGACCATGAAATAGTTGAGTTTAAAATGTTTGGTGATGAAAGGAAAACTGCCACCAAAATGGGTAAAACAGACTTCAAGCTGTTCAGGGAACTAGTTAGTGAGGTCTTCTGGGAATCTGCTTTTAAAGACATTGAGGTCCATCAGTGCTGGTCATTTTTTAAGTGCCACCTCCTAAGAGTGCAGGAACAGGTAATTCCAAAATGGCAGAAGTCAATAACCCAGAGTAGAAGGCTGGCTTGACTGGCCAAGGGTCTTCTAGAGCTTAGGTCAACAAAGAATGTGTACAGCCAGTGGAAGCGAGGTCAGGTGATATGTGAGGAGTGCAGAGATACTGTTTGGCATGTAGGGAGAAGATTTGTTTGGCCAAAGCTCAGTTAAAGCTGAAGCTGACCAGTACTGTGGGGGACAATAAAAAGAGCTTTTAAAGATATGTTAACAGCAAAAGGAGGACGAGATTACACTGATCTATTAACTGATGAGGATGGTCACCTCAAATATAGGGACATACTCAAAATAGAGATGTTTAATGCCTTCTTTCCCTCCGTCCTCAACACCAATGATGGACCCGCAGAATTTGCTGCTTCAGCAAGATGTATGTAAGTCTATGGACCTCAATGGGATTCATCCCAGGGTGCTCAAAGAGCCTAGCTTCTGATACTTTTTCTTATAGTATCCTTTTGGGCAAAATGTGCAGCAAGACAAAAGCATTATGTGATGAGTGAACAATTGGTTGATGGGTAGAGCTCAAAGGGTTATAATAAATGGTAACTTAATGGTGATAAATGGTGAACCCTACTAATGACTAGCCACCATCAGAGTGGTGGCTAGTCATTAGTAGGGTTCCTCAGGTCTCCATTTTAGTTCTCTTTAATGTTTTCATAAAAGACTTGGATGCAGGACATGGAGACATACTAATTAAGTTTATGGTCAACACTAAATTGGGACAAACTGTTAACTCTGTTGAAAAGAGAGAAGCCTTGTAGAGAGATCTTGACAAGTCAGAAAACTGGACAATCACAATCCACATGAAGTTTAACAACAGCAAGTGTCTGACTCAGTATGTGAGATAGAGCAACCCTGGATATATGTAGTGTCCGGGGTAGAAGAGTCTGGAGAACAGCCATGTGGAAAGGGATCTGAGGATTTTGGTCAACAGCAAGTTGGAGTCAACAGTATTCCTTCACAGCCAGGAGGCCCAGCTGTATCCTGGGATGCATCAAGCACAGCATTGCTAGATTGTCGAGGGAAGTGATTGTCCTGCTCTAGTCTGTGTTGGTGCAGCTTCACCTGGAGTACTGTGTGCAGTTTTGGGCACCACAGTATAAGAAGGACATAAAACTATTAGACAGTGTCTAAAGGTCACTCAAAGTGAGACAAATATGGTGAAAAGTCTAGAGAGAAAAATGTATGTGGAACAGCTAAGGTATTTGGTTTGTTCAGCCTAAAAAGAGGAGAGGTGAGACCTCATTGCAGCCTACAGCTTCCTCATTAGAGGTGGCAGAGGAGAAGGCACTGATCTCTTCTCTCTGGTAACCAGAAACAGGACCCGGGAATGACATGAAGCTGCATTGGGGAGGTTCAGGTTGGACATTGGGAAAAGGTTCTTGACTGAGAGGATGGTCAGGCAGACACAGGAACATGTTCCTGAGGGAAGTGTTCATGACACCAAGCCTACTGGAGTTAAAGAAACATTTGGACAACACTCTCAGACATGCGGTGTAATTTTTGGGTGGTCTTGTGTGAAGCCAGGATTTGAACTGGTTAATACCCTGTGGCATCCCTGACTATGGCAGGGGGGATTAGAGTTAGAAGATCTTCTAGCCCTTCCAACCCAATCCATTCTGTGATCCTTTTGGGTCCTTTCTAACTCAGGTATAAAGATATAAAAGGATACATTGATTTTCACAGAAGACAGCCTACTCCATAACCAATAACAGATCATGACTAACCAATTATGACAAAAATTTCAAACCCATTTACTTTCAATGAAATTTTGTTTGTCCTACTAAAACACAATCAATTAAACTTTTCTTCTGTTGAGAATCTTTTAGGGAAAAAATAACCATTAAATCTTTATTCTTTTGGCACAGATGACTTAGTTCAGATGACTCAGTTATTGTAATCCTTTGGGATATTTGTCTGTGAGCTTCTTCATAATTTTCCTTTTATCTCTAATATTCCCCTGTTGCTTTTACAGAGGGGAAAAAAAATCCTCTCTCTCTCTCTCTTTTTTTTTTTTTTCTTTATTTTTCTCTCTTTCTCTTTTTCCCTTTTTTTTTTTTTTTAATTTTTATCTTACTGTGGAAAATGGAATAAAACACACATTCGTTAAATACACATACCCTAGACTCAGTTGTTTTTTCAGCATAGACTTGTATTGATGAAAATACAAGGAATTCAGTTCTGAATATCCTTGAATAAAGGGTAGCTTACAGATGTTGTACTCCTAGAATAGCACAGAGAACAAGCTATGACTCAAGGTCCTAATTTCATCTCTACTTTTCCTTTGCTCTTGAGAGGAATTACATTGCTTCATCTGAGACTTCTTAAGGAAGCAAAAGGTTCCCCTTTTCTTCTAGCCTGTGTTGTTGATAAATGGAGCAAACCTGTTTGTTCATAGTAGAAGAGTGATAGTAAGCAGCAAGTAAATTGCTTTTCTCTATCCAGCCATAATGAGGATCTCTGAACATGGTTATTCAATTTACATCATAAAGTCTCTGGGAAAGTAACTGTCTTTCTGATGGTTGGTTTATCCAATGCAAGGGCTGTCCTTGCCTGTGACTGCTGCTCCTAACTGGTAATGTCACAGAAATAATTAAAGTATGCAGGAAAAAGAGCCTCCCTTGAGGCTGTCAGATTGGCACAAGAAGATCCAGAACCTTCTCAATAGATTTGCTTTCACACACCTCATAATGCAGGTACAATGCAACTTCCAGCTTGCCACCTGACTGTTCTGATCTGTTTGCATCTTCTTCTGCAGATGTGCTATGCTTTCTTTTTCTTTTCTTTTTTTCTTTTTTTTTCCCTGTCTTTCAGAAATGGACTAATTTGCATATACGAATGCTAAAAATGTATGTTTAAAGGAAAGACATTTTATTTATTTATTTATTTATTTATTTATTTATTTATTTATTTATTTTTTACTGCATGGAAATGTTTGCTGCTTGTCAGATGTACAGAGTTGGCTATTTTATCAAGAAAGAAAACCTGTGCTTTACTGAAAGTGTATGGACTCTCATTTATTTGATTTTTCATGTGATTTTAATCAAGGCTCAGAGGCAAGCAAATTTTACTGATATCTTTATAGTGCCTACTGATGCCAGCTAGCCATGCCTTTGCCTAATGAGAGAGAATCAAGCTTACCTAGTCTTCTATTTTTCTAAAAGTGTTGATGATTTCTTTTATTTCTAAGCTCCGTTTATAAAGTTATTAACCAAAAAATAAAAATAAAAATAAAAATCATCCCTCTCTTCATAATGGATATTTTCATTAAAAGTCAGTATTTCACCTCCCCCCTTTTAGGACTTTCATACAGGATGTGTACAAGGACATCATTTATGAAAAATATTCTAGAGATTTATCTTAAATAAAGTCTTATGATATAAATTTTATATATAGAGAGAGAGAAAGGAAAAAAAAATTCTGCATGTCTGCTAAAATAACATAGATGTTGAATTACATTTCTGTTTCATAACTGCATTCAATATATTCAATAATCTGTAGGACAAATTTGTCTCACATTCATGATGAAGTCCTCCTGTGTTTACCTATCAGTTTAAGACATCCAGTTTTCACCTTCAGATTGCTTTCCCTAACAGCTATAATCTTTTCTTACTGCACAGAAGGTCCTCCTTTTCTTTTAATAATTTGACTCTATTGTTTACAAAGATAATAACAGGAAGCAAATCTTTCAGACAAAAAAAAAAAATACCACAGCCTGGTGTTCATTTATGTATTAGTTACTTCAGAAAGGAACAAATTGCCATCATCTGGGCATCTGTCAAAAGACAGTGCTTAAAAGAATGATATA
Organism: Oxyura jamaicensis; assembly: GCF_011077185.1. Lineage (NCBI taxonomy): Eukaryota > Metazoa > Chordata > Aves > Anseriformes > Anatidae > Oxyura > Oxyura jamaicensis. The sequence goes on from NC_048893.1 coordinate 130,774,262, forward strand.
TTAACATTCTCATATATTGGAACATCTATGTCAACGTAAGGAGGAAAATTTACATTTAGAAGCCCTGCAGCCCCCCGCTACCATAAACCTGTCATGTAACCTCAATGCAAATATACAATTTAATATATTGTACTTAGGAAACAACCAGACACCTTCATTTTATTTGTAAAATGAAACATCTTTGCTGTTGTTTATTTGAAAAACAAGAGTCCATCAAACATTTCTCAGCAGGGTCACTTGGTTAGTTTCAATTTCACTTGACATTAGTTAAATGATGTAACTGAAGCAGTATAATTCAACAGAAAGTTATTGTACTCAAGAGTACAATTACAGAAGTTAGAATCTATTCAGCATGCTGGTATTGACAATGGGATTTATTTATTTATTTACTAAGGAAAACTGCAGGATCAGCTTGAGATATACACATATTCAAATAACTATATCCAGTTCAGTGTATTATTAGTTTATATTGTAATAATACAAATCCCTGCCCTTATATACATGCCCAAATACAATCCCTGCCCAAATACAATCCCTGCCCAAATACAATCCCTGCCCTT
>NC_048893.1:130779821-130796876 GCF_011077185.1 Oxyura jamaicensis
GGGGGGCGGGTGTGGGTAGGCGGTATCCATCATTTTGACTGGGACTGTTTTGTAAGTTTTATTCCCAGGAAATTGTCATTTTCTACAAACCATCAAATTATGTAAATAAATTAGACACACTTTGTATGTTATCTTAAAGATTTTTTTTTTTATTTTTTTTTTTTCTGTTCTTGGTAAGCTAGTAAGCACAAATTAAAAGAGATTCCCAAGAATATAAAATTCCAATCAGTTATCCAATATAGTTAGCCAGCCTCTTCACCTATGCATTCTTCCCTGAGTTGGTTGAAGGAGCAGTGTAATAAGGTGGAGATAAAAATGACATTATATGTGTGAAATACCAAACAGAATTGGCATAATAACACACACATTGGTGTCACTTAAAATGCATGAATAAAAGGAATCCTGACATGATCCCTGGAGGGGACAATGTACACAATATGTAATGGGAACACTGCACCTCAAATCAGAAACATGGAAAAGACCTGACAGCATTAACAGCTTTGACAGCAGGAGATGTAGTATCAGTGTTAGGCATCTGACATTTAATAAATAAATAAATAAATAAATATTATACATATATATATATATATATGTGTATATATATATATATATATATAAATCTGTCTCCCAAGCTATTAAATGCAGAGAATAAAAAGGATTTTTCAGAATGGGGTGTCTGAGTCACCATTGTCCTCAACATGACTAAATCCAGGACAGAACAGGACACAAATATGTGAATACACAGGGTTTTCATTTTCCCCCTTCCACAAAGTTGATGGTTTACATTATTACATGACAAATAAGCCAGAGGAAGAGAATATTGAAAAATGTTGTAAAATTCTATATAGTTTGAAAGCAACAAATGGAAATTATTTTTCATTTTTGTGTGACTACACTAGCAATTATGCCTTATTCACACAATGTTCTTGTTGATGGTATATCTATGGCAATAAAACCAATGAATAAGAGAGCTGTTTGTATGGCAAAAGAGAATATCTGCATTGCAACTGAAATTTTCAGGAAAGATATTTCCGGGTAATAAGACTAATAAGATGATGTACGTACAACATAATTTTCCTATTTTCTCATGAAATGTGCAGTAATTTTCAGCTTTTAATTACAAATATTTTATAATTATGAAATTGTTACATATATGACTTACAGATAACACATATTCCAGTGTAAGCCACCTCAAGAAATATTTTATGTAACATGTAGTTCAATTATTACATCCAAATGATGCATAAGACATAGGAGTAGCTCAAAATAAAAGAACAAAGAATCAAAGTGAAAAAGAAAACATGGCCTAAAAAGGAATTAGGACATTTAATTATCTCTTGTTACTTGTTCAATAAGCTGTATATACTTGTATATACTTGTTCAATATACTGTATATAGCAGGCTGTACTTGCTTCTGTTGATTTATTCATATAATAAATGTCATCCTTTAAGATCCATAAATGTCATCCATTAAGAAAATAGTTCCTCTAGCTTCTCATTTGCATTAAAGACTAAATGATCATATCAATTTACTTTGACCATTTAAGTGTAGTTTTTAATTACTGAAATAATTGCTAAAGCTGATTTATCTTCTAATGGTCCAGAGCAGTAAATAATAATAATAATCATCATTATTAATAATAATAATAATAATAATAAAGCTACTGGGGAAAATAGCAACTTACAATCATGTAAAGGTGACATCTTTTTCCTTACTTTTTGTTCTTCAAGTGCAGGGCAATATTTCAAATAAATAAAAGAAGAATTCATGGGGTATAGCAGTACTGAAATCATATGAAATTTCTGATTTTACTTTTCACTGAAATTTTTGATTGCTTCATTTTATCAAATACTTAGATACATAAAATAATTTATTCTGGAAAATCTACTGTGATAGTGCCATGAGATTTAATATGCTTGACCATTGATGACATCTTCCTCAATTCAAATGGACTTCACTTACAACAACAGATTGTACGCAAACTCTACCAATATACTAATATACTATCTCCTTTCTACAAGTGAGGAGTTATGATGTATTTTAGCACATACACAGACCAAGAAGACTGGACTTTACAAGAGAATGAAGTTATGTGAACCACAATCACAACAATTTGCTTTTTTTAAATAATAATAATAATAATAAAATTAAAAAAATAATAAAAGATTTACTAAAATGTATACACAGTTGCAAAGCCATTTATTTTTTACCCATAAAATTCCAGGAGGAAAGTTGTATAAGTGCATGGTATTCATGGAGAAAGTGAGTGACTTATGCTCAATTTCAAGAAGAATGAGATTTACAACTTCACTGTCCCTTAAATATTTCAAACTAGAAACAGCATTGCTATGCAAAGTATTTAATATACTAAGATACTCCCAAGACAGTCAGCAAATGGAAGAGAAATGGAAAAAGTATCAGCATACTTACCAGCTACTACATGTAAAAGGCAGGTTAATGAATTATTGAAATTTCCTGATTTAGAAGGCATTCTTATTTCTGTCTAAAAGTACAGGGCATATAGCAAAGCCAACCATCTGCACCATCAGTGCTTGTCTGCAAGAACAACTTTTTCAACATTGTTAGCAGCCAATATGATTTACAGGAGCACAGCAACAGCATATAAATGGCATGAGCATGCTGAAATGTAATACCTCAATTACCATACCATTTAAGATTGAGTTCAAGCTCTACTTTTCATACTTAAGTATTATATTTCTTCATATCTTACACATGTGTGGCCAAATTTCTATTTGAAATTTATCTTCAAATGAGAAAGGGAAGAAGTCTGAAATAAAAGAGAACAAATATATGAGATAGCTCCTTCATGTCTTGGTTGAGCTTTTGTTTTAGGCAATGACATAGATAAGTTCTTATCTGAATTATTTTACTATATATGAATATACATTTCTCATGGAGTGAAACTTCTTTTATAAGAACAAATCCCATATCAAATAAAAATTGTTAGGAGAATAATGATATTATAACAATATCAATAGGGAAAAAAATAAAAATCACTGTAACAGAAAATAGTAGCCTAGTGCTACTGAGTGAAGGGAGGACCTAGGTCTAGATTCAAATAATGTAATTCAGATGTCTTCACTGTGGGTTTTTACATAAGTTAAGTCCAATCAGTAGAGTCAAGGGCTCTCACTAATTCAGTGAGAATAGTGAGAATAGTCAATTCAGCTCTCACTAAAGTAGATGCTTATGTCTAGCAGACTAATTTATTGACTGTATTTTTTAGAACTCTGCAGCTTATAATGGGAACATAGACACCTTAGATGTTATCCTTGATCCTGAAGACATATGAAATTAGATTTATTTTTTATTTTTTAATTTGAAATGAATAAAGTACTGAATGTGTAAAGACTCCATATTATTACTATGAAGAAATTTATATGATTAGTGTTAATATCCATAGATATTATATTGGCCATTCTAAAGATAACAACAATTTAAATAACTTGTCCTCGCAATAAATAAATAAATAAAGGAAAGAGAATCACTGTCTTTAGTGCAGAGATGTAATGACTCTCTGAACACATCATTGTTTTCTTGCCAAAGTGCGAAGATGTAGTCTAGGAAAAGAATTCAAATATAATAAAGATTGAGATACCCTTGATAAACATTATAGGCTGGCAGGATCTTAAATAATGTTTTAGTTCAAAATAATACAGGAATTCAAAAATTCTCAAAATTTGCCTCTGTTTATAGCTTTAGAGGTGATTTTTTGATTTTCTTTTTCATCTATTTTGATTACCTTTTAAGAATCATTTTGAGACTTATGTTGGTGGGTCTACTTGTATCCAAAATTGTTTTTAGGCAAAAATGTACCAGCCACAGTAATGTGATGTCTAACCTGTCTGTTTCACAGTTAAAAATGGTCATCAGTGGGTTTTAAGTACTTTAAATTAGGAGTTTGACTCCATTATCCTTGGGTCCCTTCCAACACAGGATACTCTATAATTCTATAAATCCTAGATAGAAATGCAAACCAATGGATTAGACACTTGAGTTTAGATTTTTATTTTTATTTTATTATTATTACTATTATTTTCTGGCTATATTGAGTCTGCTTTGGTGGTTTATGCTTCTTGAATTCCTGTTTGTTCAGTTTGGAGCCAGAGTAAGAAAACACATTTTGTAGAAAGACCTTATGCCTAGAATACTATTTGGCCTTTTTGAAACTTGAAGTTTGAAGCATTCTTATAGAGTGTAGCAAATATGATTTCAGTTCCTCTCAGGCAGAACCAAGAATCAACAAGAGACACATTCTCTTAAATTTCTACTATCTATCTCAGCTTCCACTGACACCCTAAAAATGACCAACGAAGTTCATCCAGTGGATTATAGAGGATGAGTCAGAAGGATGGAATCCAGTCTACCTAATAGAGGTATTGAATCCATTAAATTTGGAATGGTTTGTCTCAGCAGGGCAAATTAAATGATTTGCATTTTCCTGGGAATATCATGACATTACAAAAATCCAAACCTTGTAACATGCTCACTGTCTGCTAGAAATGTCCTTCTATATCTCCCAGCATTCTTTAGTTTGCTTGTTTCGCTGTTATTAGGCTTGTTTGTTTATTTGCTTGCTTTCTTGTTTATATTTGTTTTGTTTGTTTTATTGTTATTTGTAAGACATTGTTTTTAACTCTACTTTTTGTGAATATAAGGGGCACGTTGTGTAGTTTCACAAACCATGTATTATTTTTTTTTCTTCTTTGAAAAGATATCTGACTCAACTATTGTCACCAGGTTCTACCCTAGTTGAATCCTACACACTATATATATTTTCTGCATTAATGCTGCATTATGTTGGCACCAGTATCATGGACCTGTCTTTGGATTTTTCCTTATGGTATTGCAAAAAGAGTAGAATTCTCTACCAATGTAAATTAAGCAGCTACATTGACGTAGCTAAATATTGTCTATTTGTCAGAATAAAATTTGGTCACATTTTTAACTATTTGGATTGTATTTAGTAAGAAATACAAAGTTGTTGCTTCTTTTACTTTATCAGAGTGCTGAACTAACCCCACAATATACTTAATAATTGCATTAGTAACTAATTTAACTACTTCAACTCTTGGCTTGCTGCCTTGCATCCAAGAATAATACTTGCTGGCAATATTCAACAAAATACTATTTCCTAATAGTTTTGTTTGTTTGTTTGTTTGTTTGTTGTTTGTTTGTTTTTCCCCATTAGAGTGGTTTCTCACTGCTACAGTTCATCACTACATACACCAAGACACTGTTGCCTCCATCTTTCACATACAAGGAAATATTGTACTGTTCTTCTTCCCTTCAGAGACAGCACTGCACATCAACAAAGACTTTATTATTTCTATATATTCTTTATGAACACATGAATGATTGCTGAGGATTTCTATTTTATTAAAAATAATAGGAATTTTCTTACACAAAATCATATGAAATATACCCATTTTAATAAGTCAATATTTAAACTTCAAACTCCTCTTAGACTTAAAATGGTTGTCTATTCATTTGCAGAGAAAATGGTCTTGCTCCTTACTTAAAATAAAGGCATTAAGAGCTATAAAGTAGAAAGATTTTACTTGCACCTAATTTTTGCACTTGTATTCCATTTTTATTGAATAAAATTGTTATATTTTAAGTATGGCTTTGGAATTTGACTTAGTCATAGAATCATAGAATCATAAAGGTTGGAAAAGACCTCCAAGACTATCTAGTACAATCATCCTCCTACCACCAATATTACCCACTAAGCCATGTCCCTAAGTACCACATTCAGCCTTTCTTTAAATACCCCCAGGGTTGGCAACTCCACCACTTCCCTGGGCAGCCCAATCCAATACATAACCACTCTTTTTGAGAGGAAATTTCTCCTAACTTCTAACCTGAACCTCCCCTGGCACAATCCGGGGCCATTCCGTCTTGTCTGATCTCTAGTTATCTGCAAGAAGAGACTGACCCCCAGTTCCCCACAACTTCCTTTTGTTGTTGAGAGCAATGAGGTCTCACCAGAGCTTCCTCTTCTTCAAACTAAACAATCCCAGCTCTCTCAGCCACTCCTCATAGGACTTGTGTTCCAGACCCTTCACCAGCCTCATAGCCCTTCTCTGGACAAAATCCAGGGCCTCAATGTCCTTCTTGTTGTGTGGGGCCCAAAACTGAACACAGTACTTGAGGTGCATCCTTGGGCTTGAGCCCAGGGCCCCATCTATCCTGGTCTTGAACACCTCCAGGGATGGGGCATCCATAACTTCTCTGGGCAACATCTTCCAGTGCCTCACCAGACTCTGAGTGAAGAATTTCCTCCTAACATCTAATCTAAGTCTCCCCTCTCTTTCAGTTTAAAGCTATTTATTCCCCCTTGTCCTGTCATTATCTGCCCAGGTAAAAATTCTCTCTCCATCTTCTTTATAAGCTCTCCTCAAGTTTGGAAATGCCACAGTGATGTCTCCCTGGAAACTCGTCCTCTCTTGGTTGAACATTTCCCGCTCTCTCAGGCTTTCTTTACAGGAGAGGTGCTGCAGCCCTCTTATCATCTTCATTGCTCTCCTCTGGACCTGCTTTAACAGCTCCATATCTTTCCTGTGCCTGACCTGGATGTAATATTCCATGTGGGGCCTCATAAAAACAGGGTAGAGAGGGACCATAATCTCCCTTTGACAATTATATTCTGCTGATTCTCACAAACGCTACAAATCATGAAACTCTACTGACTTCCAAGGATTATCACATGCTGTATTTTTATTTTATTTATTTATTTATTTATTTATTTTATTTATGCAAACGCTGTATTTTTATTTATTTTAAAATTAATTTATTTTTTGCAAAATATGACAGCCTAATTTTTACCTTAGTGTTTGCTTGTGAATTTGATAAAGTTTTATGTATCTAATTCTCTAATAATCCTGTGAGATATTCATTCTTTATATGATCTATTTTCCAAAGCCTGAGAGTAATATATTTAACCTTGTGTTTGTGTTTTCCTTTCCTTTCCTTTCCTTTCCTTTCCTTTCCTTTCCTTTCCTTTCCCCTTTCCTTTCCTTTCCCCTTTCCTTTCCTTTCCTTTCCCCTTTCTTTTCCTTTCCCCTTTCCTTTCCTAATAAACTGTCTCTATCTCAACCCACAGGCATTCCTGATTCTCTCCCCGATCCCAGAAAGGGAGGAAGGAGGATGAGTGAATGGTTGTGTGGTCCTTAGCTGCTGGCTGGGTTAAACCACAACACCATAGTTCATCAACACAAATCTGATTTAAGAATCTTTTGGAAATATATATATATATATATATATATAAAAAAAGAAAGGGACTTTTTTTTTTTTTTTTTTCCCTCGGCAATTTCATGTACAACAGACTGATTTATTAGTAAAAGTAGTGGTATTTTTATTAATCCTAGCATGCAGGGTGGATATATATTATGAAATACAAGCAACCTTTGGTGGTATCAGGGGAGATATTTGTCCTCCCTTTAAGCAGCACATGCGTTTAGTATTAATCAGGTTTTATTCCTTTTTGACAGACAAGAATGATACTTGTCCTTGTTAAAGAATGTACAGACACAGAACTGTAGCCAATCTCTCCTCCAAAATCTTATTTTAGACAGGCAATCACAGGGTAATGAAATGAGGATAACAAGCACATAAATATGGTAGTGGCAGAAGATATGGATGGTAATTTATTTGAAGAGAAGGTGTTAGGAGGATAATCTAGTGAAAAGAAATAGGAAGTAAAGAAGAATGATAAACTGAGGTGAATATGCTAAAGAAAGGAGAGCTGAGAACATTGACAATGGAGTAGAAGATTTAGAAAAATATGGGCAAATATCTCATTCAAGAACTGCTAAAATTATTAATGTGCTCAACTTTGGTTTCTACAAAATTGGTTCTACTAGCCCAATTCCTTTGTTTCCTTGTTTCTGCTGTCTTCTAGCAACCATACAAATGAAGAGAAACATGTAATTAATGTCTTTATATCCGGGGACAGCTTCCTCAAGTAACTCGCATCAAGAGAATGGAAAAAGGGAAGAGAATCTCTAAGCTGTGCAGCTTTTGCTTTGGTTGCTTGTGTTCTTGCCAGTTTCAGCTAGCTCTTGTCTGTAGTTTTTTTCCCATGTCTGTTTTGCCTTATTTGTTGATCTACCCAGCTATTATCATTCTTAGATGACATAGGTATATAATGGATTAACATAACACGGAATGCTAAGCCAGCTACTGCATGTTACCCTCCCATGTAAATAAATAAATAAATAAATAAATAGATAGATAGATAAATCTTCTGGTTTGATTTGAAAGGTTTATCCATTTATTTCCAGTGTTATAATAACTTTGCTAATCAGTTGTTTCCAAAACATTGCTTCCAATACAGCTGGTTCAGTGTAACTTGCATATAACAGTACTTGGAAAAGTAACCAAGAGCAACAAAATACTGCCCTGACAACATACTACAAAAAAAAAAAAAAAAAAAAAAAAAAAAAAAAAAGATAATCAGATAACAAAGAAAACAAAGGGCTATTTCTTTATCTGTATTTGTAACAAGAAGAACTGTATTTTCTTTTTCACAATTTAATCAAATTTAAGTTTCTTTTTTTTTTCTTTGTTGTTGAAAATATACTCTTCACTTATTTCTAGAGTTAGTACAAGTAACTCATTATTAAATGGCCTTTTTGACAAATAGTGAAGTCCACAGTAAAAGTGATTGAGAGACTTTTTTATTTCTCTCACACATAAATTCCATATGCTACAGAACTCAAGCTGGAAGTATAAACACAAAACAAATATACAGTTTATTTTATGCAATGGAAGCATGCACAATTTGGATATGAAGAAATTATTTTCTTACCAAAATCTCTCTCACTAGTATGTCTGATGATATTGTTTTCTTATTAATTTCTGTCATTTGTTATCTGTATATAGGTTAAGTCTTAGAAAAGAATAAGAGGAAAATAACTTATATCAACTTTTTCACATATCACTCTGTTTCATCTCATGAAAATGGTCTAATTCTGTCAATTGCAGTCTTTCATAACCTACCATCAAACAGCATACTGATTTTTTTCCTTGAACTTTTCATTTATCCTTTCCTATCAGAACACATTGAAGACACTAAATAGATACCTTGCTGTTATTATCTCTGCTGAAAAATGTACTGTAATTTTTCATTTTGTGGAAATAATAAAAATGTAAATTGTATTTTTATTTGTAATCTGCAGTGAATATTCTAATTTAACATTTTGCTTCAGAATTTGGTTAGCAAGTCAAAGTAATATTAATTAAAAATACTTAACTGTCAGAAGTACTGATTTTGCCAAACCAGATTTTGGTGATGTTTCCAGGAGTTTGGAAGAGTCTTTGAACAACAAGATACAAAGCCCAAAGCATATTGGAGACATTTAAGAAGGTCCAGTGGAAAAGATATTTTAGAAAGATGTCATAAGACTAAAACAATATTTCTTCCACCACCTTGTTCTTTAAAAAATCATGACCTTTTAGTGTTCATTTAATCATTGAATATATTTTGCAAATCTGGGTTTGTAAAAGAGCTCTGCTGTTAAAGCCACAACACAAAAATGAATCAACGGGACATTGCTATGGCTTTCTTTTCTGTGAAATAGCAAGTAAAATATAGAAATCAACTGATCGTGGATATTTATGAGGGATTAGGTAGCTAATAAAGCAGGGATTGAAATAAACATTTTTACCAAAGAAAGCAATTTGAGCAAAAACAAATTTCTGAGCTTAAATACTTATAACAATTGAAATGGAATAGACATCAGTAAGTGTCATTACTGTAGTGTCAGTTTTGGACTTGAATTAGAAATATGGTTGATTATGATCTGTATACATAGCATAAATATTTTTGTAGTTTTGAGTACATTTAGTGGTAATTAAAAAAAAAAAAAGGCATGAGTGATTGTATTGACATGTTTGTATTTCAACCTTCATAAATGAGACAGCTTGTATTAGTTGTATATTAGAGTATATCTAAAGCAAATAAATAGTCCCACTGCCATCTCCAGGGAAATGTGTTTGCAGAGATACTATTTTGGAAGAGATACTGAACAATACTATAACTAGCATTCAGTCACTCTCCACTATGCAAGGATACTTGGTTTATTGCTTCTTCATTATTTACAAGGGACTTCAGTTTTCCTTAAGATTCTATTGTTTGTATTTGGATTTGTTCTTTTCTCCTCCTTCCAGACATTATGGAATAATTATAGGACATTATGGAATTCCTGAGTACACAGTCATGATAAGAAAGATATATCTTTTAACACTGATTATACTGCATGCCACTCTGCTGCTGAATTTCCTTGAGTAATAGGACAAGAGTATGAAAGGGTACATCATTCAAAACACCAGTTACAAATGTCACTCTTTGGACAGTAATAGCCTGTGTAGGATTATATGAGAGCTCTGAAGATCCTGTATGAAACCTGGCTTATAAATTCTCTATTTCATGTGCTTGTAGCTGCTGTAGAATTTAGCATAAAATAACTATTTTTTACATAACCATCCATTTAAGAAATATATGCTGCAATCTTGTACTACTAAGTAAAACAGAAGGCCTAAAAGAAAAGTTAGTAACTCTTAGCCTGCATTAAAAATGGGCAGAGTTTCCTTCACACAGTTTCTGCTGACTGACTAAAAGAACCTAGATGATAAACTTCAGCAAGATTCTTAAAACTTATAAGGTTAAATGAAGAGAAATCCTACTGAATGCTTTTCCTGAAGCTTCTAAGTTTGATTAAGCTTTTTTAATACTTTAAAAACTTCAGTTGAGTTTGGGTCACTTAAATGATTTACACTGCCTGAGTATTTTGAGGCCCACAGTGGAGAACAGAATCCAGCTCTGTGTCCTGCCTAATCATTGCTCTCTGCTGTATATGTGTTCAGCCTGTATGTGAAGAAAAGTCTCATGAGTGAGAGATGGGGAAAATCTGAAATGGATATGACTGTCTAAGACATACCATTTTCAATTTGATTTTCATTTGTTATGTTAAAAAAAAAAAAAAAGGAATTAAAAAAAGAAAGCAAAACAAAAAAAAATCAAAAAATAACAGAGAAAGTCAAAAATATATTGAAAGTTTGAATTGACAAATGCTTTTCAGTATTCACAGCAAAAATAACTTCTTGAGTGCTAATGGGATTTCAAATTGACATTAACATTTAATGCATGAAGCTTAGTTTTTTTTTTCTCCTATGTCTTGTGTCAATGATTGAACAGACATTTAATATATTTAATGTTCTACAAAATATCATAAAACAGGATCTGTTAAGTCTGTCACTTCACAATAAAAACAAACAAACAAACAAACAACAAAAAAACTACCGTTGCATTAATAGTGTGGTTACTTTTTATGGGTAGATAACATCCATAGTTCCTCTGCATAGTTCAGGAATTTATAGACTACACTTATAGAGACCAATCCTTAAAATTTTCATAACAGATGCCACAGTCTTCATTCAGGATAGACTTTCTTAAAATCAATGAGAGCTTCAGTTAAAACTCTGAATCCAAAATTAAAGATTGGTCTCCATAAGCAAAAGTTCTTACAGGTCTGCACTTTGCCCATAACTCTTACATCTAAAATGTTAATAATTTATTGCTACTCCACATCCACATGTTTGTAGCAGTTTAGTAAGTTTTTTTTTCTTAGAATTTTGAGGGAGATGGACCTTATCTCTAATGATAATACCTCAATGTGCTGATAAAAATGTTTCTGCATTTTTCATTTACTATTATTCATTTTCTAATATTCATCTCACATTACTCTTCCAAATACTGGATTATCTATTAAAATTTTCCCTTTGGCTTTCTGCTATCTGAGTATGGCTTCTTCCTTTACATCTTAGTGGGATCATAAGTATCTTAATATAAAGTATGAAATACATCTTACCAAAGAAACAAGAATTTAAGTATCATGCTTTTTTTTTTTTTTTTTTGTCATTATATTATGATTCCAATATTTCTTTGGAGTTTTCATCTTCATTAATTTGTTCTTTTTATATAAGTTCTTAAATTTCAGTTTTATTAACAATGTTTTTAATTCTTTGAATACTATGATCTCATTTACTTGCCTGTGAAACTTTTTGTCATGCTTTTCATATTCTCAAAGCTCACTGTGAAAGGGATGTTTAGCTGTAGTGCTTCTCCTGAGGTCTGATAGATACAGGTAGTGCTGGAGGAGCCATGGTTCTTAACTTTGCCATTCACTTTGATAAACAAGCTACCATTTGGGTGTGTTGTTTGTCCTGTACTGTAAGCATGGTTGCAACTAAAGAAGACAATTTCACATAATTTAGCTTTCGACTAACCCAGGAGATATGTAATGGAAAAAGTCTTCTCTAGTGGAAGGTATATCATAGTCTGGTGTTTTTACCGAGTTTGCTGGCATAATAAACATTAAATTTACAGCTACAGGTCTTTGCTTTTGTGAAATGGTTCCTACACGGGATTTTTGAAACACTTAAGAACACGTGGGTCTATTGATTTTAGAAGACATAGTCATGTGTGCACAGTTATTCTTGTCCATAAGTAAGAGTGGGATTTAAGCAGGTATCCTGCCTAAAAATATCACGTTGTCATACCTGTGCTACACTAGAAAGGCAATGGTATTTATTTATTTATTTATTTATTTGCTTAACACAGGAATCTAGTGAACCTGTTGTTTGTTTAGGGCTGTGTTTTAATTTGATTGTTCTGCATTTACAATAAATTAGTCTGTGCTATTTTCTTAAAATGAAATAAATGCTGAAAATATTTATCTTTTTTTTTTTTCTGTTGTTCAGTCCATTACTTTTCTATATATGCCTTAGTTCTTTGTAACAGATTAGTTAAAATCTAATTTAAGATGCAAATTTGAACATATTTTTTCAGTGATTTCCACTTTTGTCTGACCAGTTGCTGTCTTTATGATTTTGCACTATACTTAAAATGTAATTATTTTTTATTTATTAATTTTCAGTTCTCTTTCTTATATTATATTTGGTGAAAGGATTATTTTCCATGTACAATTTTTATGTTTACTTCAATGACAGGAAGTTTACTTCAATGACAGGAAGTAAATGACATAAATGTGAACATTCATGGCATAAAGCAATGTAATTAGATTGTCTTAGATTCATGGCACAGCAGTAATATAAATAGATTGTGTTACATTTTTTCTATAATTAATATTAATTTAAATGGTATATGGTTTTCTCCACCAGATATCAGTATAAACCTTGAATGCTCTCCCCTACAATCATCCTGAAATATGTTGCAAAATTATAATCTATGAATTTGTCTCTATATTTCCCAGAATATTGTCTCATCATAGATAAATACTCTCTCACCACAGGAAGACACTAATCCTCAACTACTGTTGTAATAAGTAACATAGAGTTCCTACAAAAGACACCAAGACAACTGGGTTAATTTTAGAATGCACTCAGAATCATGATAATATTCACTTTGTTATGGAATTCAATACTGTTCTTTTAAAATGATTTTATTATTATTATTATTATTATTATTTTTTTTTTTTCTGTGATGGAAAGGCAATATATGTCAAAGATTCTGAGAGAAGTATAATTTCTTCCAGAATTGTTGATTTAATGTAATGTTGGAAACCATCTGAATTGTTATTCTAAACAAATTGTACAGGACAAGATGAATGGAGGAACTTTTCCCTGATTCTTGTAAAGATGATCAGAAGTTATCATATGAAAATCTCTCTTTAACCACTGAATTACAATGCGTTACACATTCACAGCACTGTGTTCACCTGCCTTCATTGAGGGCATACAATTCAGAAAGCTGAAATGAATATATATCAATTCCTGATCTCTAGTATAATAAGAAGTAAAAGGGAAGGAAAAAGTGGTCAGGAAAATCATAGCTACAAAATAAAGAAATTGTATAGTTATGTAGTTTCTTATGTCAATACTTTTCTTAGTACTAGCAATTTAATTCTGTCTCCATTAGCATGTTATTTTCCCCTGTAACTGCTACTGTTGGGTTCATAGTTCCATTCATTTAAGATAGAATCCTATACCTTTCATGGATATGCAGAAATTTATGATGATTCATCTCTCAGTCCTATGTTAGCATATAAACTTCAGTTCTGTTCTTTATTGTCAGACTGAAATATAATCCATGCCCATTGAAATTATGATAATGTAGCCTCACAGCATCTTCAAAGTTGCCTTTCTCTAGGCAAAGGTGTGTTTTGTGAAATAAAATAATTTTGCACTTAATCTACCAACTACTTCTTTGCTGGGTTTTATCAAGTTAACATCAAGCACTAACCATTACATTATTATTTTTATATTAAGCACTAACCATTATCATTATTATTATTGCTGTTGTTGTTGTTATATTTATTTCTGGTGTAGTAACCATTGTTCCTCTCAAAATCCTGTACATTCTGTACCTACGGCTTTAATTTCTTCTTATGTATAAATTGGTGCTTTGCTCTGAGTAAAGTGCTTTTGTTTGGAAAAAAAAAAAAAAAAAAAAAAAAAAAAACTAGGTGGATTTTTGTCATGCTGATTGGGTGTTTTATCCTCCTTGCATCAGCCATCTATAAGATTAATTTTCAGAGGTTTTCTATTTATTTCCAGATTGTTGACTAAAAAATTCACTTTATAGTCTTCTGAACAGAGGACTGGGAGACATGTACTTCTTTATTCCATTATTGATTCTAAAAACATTTTTCTCTTTGTCCTGAGTTTTCAGTCTCTTTGCTCCATTTTTAAAATAAGGGTAGTTTCACATTTAAATTCTCAAAGACATGGCACCAGTGAAGTACCATGACCAAGTTAAAAAAAATGAAAATGACAAGATAGCTTTTATACAACATGGCAACCTATTCCATCAGTCCCTTTTGCCAGAACAGCAATAGGATTCATGCATTTGTTGAATTTATTGCAACACTAATTATCTGGGAGGTATCAGAAGAAGATGACACAGACTTATAACAACTTTAAATAAATTATCATGGTATTATTTTTTAAAAAAACTTAGGTTGGTTTTAGCCAAATTCACAGCATGTATTTCACTTGATTTGAAAAGAATATCATGTTCTTCAAATTTCTGTATAAAGAGAATTTTTGTTTAAAAAAATATTATGAAGTTGGAAACCTGGAAAATATGAGGGAACTTGACACTTTCAGATTTTCATCTTTCTGTGTAGCTGAAGAATTCTACCAAATTATATGAATATGGCCTAAAGGTAGACCCTGGAAGCAATAAATATAGTATGAACAAGGATTTAAAAATTCTCAAAACAGTCTATGAAAATTAAATTTTTGTATCCATCTATTTTCTTATTAGAATGGAGATCATTTTTGTTTGTTTGTTTTTACATACATACAACAACAACAACAACAAATTACATTGAACTTTAATCCAGGAATTTGGACATTTTCCTATTCCAATTTTCATTCTCAGACATTTTTCACTATGCTCTAGTATTAGAAAACGCAGGTAAATATATACATACACTGATCATATGTCTTTGCAGCTCTTTCTCAGTAGGCTACTAATGTCAGGAAAAAAATCTTGGCTCAAAGTAGGGAAAAAAAAAAAAAAAAAAAAAAAAGAATAAAAAGAATAACTGTGAATGGGCTCAATGACCCACTTACAAAAATATTTGGTGACCTGCCATGAAGTAGTTCGAGAACGAAGAAAGCACCATAAAAATTCTGCATTCTGTTGGGAGCTCTGATATCTTCCTTAAGAATATTGGTACAAAGACTTCTTTTTATAAACAGACAAATAGTGCTTGTGAGTCATCACTTTGATTCCAAAGTAGCACGTAAGCAAATTGTCTCTTTACATAATGTCACAAATACAGCAAATGGCAACAAACAACTCACTGACTCACATAGAAGAACATTCACAATATCCAGGATGCTTTAAATGTTCCACTCTTAGGTGAATTCCAACTACCAGTAAAAGTTTCACCTTTACTCATGTATTATATATATATTAACCATGCAAAAACAAAGCCCTCTCTATCTTAGAGAGATGTGAATTTAAAAGATTTTAGGTTTTATGAAAGTACTCAGCAAGTTCACTTTTTAAAAAATATTTTGTAAAACATTATAGTAAACAGTTCTGCAAGCTATCTCTGGAGAGATTATTTTACATTTTTGTAGAGATGTTGAGATGTTTATTTGGCAGCTGGAACCTTAAGTTACTTGTTCTTGCTTAGATGTTCAATTCAGACACTATTTTTATGAAGCTTTTAGATGTCTGACTCCATCATTATTCTATTCTACAAAAATAAAGGGTTTGAATTAGCAGTGTAATCAATGGAGAGAGATAGGCAGCTCTGACAACCTTAGGAAAGATTTACTTTTTCCAGTATAGGTTTGTCCTAAGTTTAGGCAAAGCAACCGCCCTACAAGATGGCGTTGAAAGCTGTCTTCTTGGGAACCATGCTGACTTGCATGGAGGGGAAGGCAGCATATCTAAACGGTCATTTTACATCATACTCTGGTAGTCGCCCAAGTTTTGGGAAACCTGTTTTTTTAGACTTACCCAACCCCAAAGGAGATATTCTGAGTTATGGTAGACTTTTTTGGTAAACTGGGTAAGTATTCATACAGACTGGAAAAATGATGGATCCAGAAGGTGAAGAGGCCAAAAAAAAAAAAAAAAAAAAAAAAGTGATTTGCTTGAATGAATAAAGCATTTAGAAGAGGGAACATTTATTATTATGATTATATTAATTATATAATAATATTTAGATTAAATTTGTATTGCTTTTTAAAATTCCCATTGGAAAACCAAACCAAACCAAACCAAACCAACTACAGTCCAGAGACTAGGGTCTGCAACTTTCTGTCAGTTTAATGTTGTTTTTCTTGTATCTTTTCCTAGCAATAAAGATGGCTCGAAGGGAAAAAGAGATACTTTTTAAAATTTAAAATAGAACAGAATGGAATGGAACGGAATGGAACGGAACGGAACAGAACGGAACAGAACAGAACAGAACAGAACAGAACAGAACAGAACAGAACAGAATAGAATAGAATAGAATAGAATAGAATAGAATAGAATAGAATAG
>NC_048893.1:130796886-130807162 GCF_011077185.1 Oxyura jamaicensis
AGAATAGAATAGAATAGAATAGAATAGAATAGAATAGAATAGAATAGAATAGAATAGAAGAATAGTTCAGTCAGAAGTCACCTTCAAGATCAAGTCCAATTGCCTGATCACCTAAGGGATAAACAAAAGTTAAAGCATATTATTAAGGGCATTGTCTAAACACTTCTAAGACACTGACAGGCATGGGGCATCAACCACCTCTCTAGGAATCCTGTTCCAGTGTTTGAGCACCCTCATGGTAAAAATTTTTTTCCTAATGTCCAGTCTGAACCTTGCCTGGTGCAGCTTTGTGCTATTTCTGTGCATCCTGTCATTGGTTACCAGGAGCTCAGCTTACCAGAGACCAGCAGCTCCCTCCACACTTTCCTGTTGAGCAGAGGAAGAGAGTATTAAGCCTCTTCCCCTCAGCCTCTCTAGGACATGCCTTTCAGCACTTTTTTTTTTTTTTTTTTTTTTTTTTTTTTTTAACTGCTTCTCATGTTAGTGTCAAGATAGACTGCTCCAGTGGCAGCTGAGAGCAAGAGTGCAACTTCAGTGTTTTAATTTACCTTCTAGGATTTCTTCCCCCCCCCCCCCCCTTTCTCTATTTCTACCCAATAACTATAGAAGAATTTATCAAGATTAATATTCCCTTGCAAAAGTGCCTGTATGAGTGGGATCCTCCTACTATTCACATCTCTTTCTGAGAAGATAAATTCTCAATACTGTTGTGAATATCTTCTAGCACCTGATCAGGGATTTATGTTATTTTGTTTCTGGAATGTGTTGTTTTATATACAACAACAGTGTGTGATACTGGTCTGGAAGTAGGGGATGTCACTGGATGATTTACAGTAGTCTCACAAAAATCAGCAAAATTAAATGAATACTGGCAAAATAAATAAATAAATAAATAAATAAATAAATAAAACTAGAGAGTAATGATTTATTATTGTTAGCCCCTATAATTATAGCTGTAAAAAGTAGTAATTCCATTTCCAAAGACAATTTTGGGTTTATATACTAGAAGTATATAAATACTTCTGGATTTAAATGCTAGAAGTAAGCAGCAAGCACAGCTAGTGCAAGAAAGTTATACAAGCCAAATTGCTTGTATAATTTTTGACTAAACTCCGCTGGCAACAATAACAACAAAGTATGAGTACAAATATATTGGTGTTGAAAATCCCACATTGCCTGTAAGATTAAATTAAATAAATCTAATTGTAATTTGCTTTTCTAAATTATGAATATAATCACTGAAAATCTAATTCCTCCCTAAAGCCAAGGGTAATTCTACTAGGAAGCCATTATACACCAGGTAAGAGGAGGAAGTTTATGTTTCTGATACATGATGGTAATTATAGCATGAACTCAGCCACCAATAGGTGACTTTTATATTAAAATGTCCAAATTTTCTATGTTGGTTCTTTCGTCTGATTTTTAAACTGTCTCACCTGTTACTACAACTTCAACAAGCACAAAACCATCATGGGAAACCACCAAAGACATGAGTAATTAAATAGATAAAAATACTTTCAGATCAAGAAAAGTTTAGCAATGTGTAGACTGATCTCCTTTCAGAAGCAAGTGAACTTCGTAGAATATTTGCCTTAACTAGTCCTTTCTCTTTTCCTCACTTCCCCCCTCCCCCCCCCCCGCCCCCCCCCAAAAGTTCTCTTTATGGTTATACTTAATTCAAAACTATGAACTGTATGCAATATTGGATGAAGAATATATATTTCTTCCAAGTCATCAGATATTGGTCAAAACTGACAAAAAATATCAAAAATATCTGACCTGTTATGGCAATATGTTAGGGCAAGACTGCCCAAGACTTTCCAAATTAGTTAAGAGCTTTACAGAAAACTTATGAAATAATGTTTTAAAATAAGTAAGCAACTTCATATTTTTATTGATTTGAGAAGAACATTAATATTTATTTTTTTTCAAATTCAAGAAGTGTCTCAGTTTAGGAACAAAATACCTGATTTATGACTTGTAATGGAAGTTGTTTAGCAGATTTTGATATAGACATTGAGTTTGACATTTCTCTAGGAAAATTCAGAGTTAGGACTATCAAAGTATACTTTAAAGCTTTGTGTGTACATGACCAGAATACTGAGGCTATGGAAATAATGAAGGTGTTTATACTTCCTTCTCCACTTCCCGGGGCGGGGGGGGGTTCCCCTTTTCCTTTTTTCCTTTTTTTTCTTTTTAGGAATAGTAATTGTGGAACATGACTATGCAGACAGGGTAAACATGTCCTTAGAAAAACTAATTCAGAATATTCCATGTATGTGAATGTTCAGCAGAACTGATTTGGTTCACTTTGTTAGAACTGTGAATGCTGAGGCACATTATTTAAATCCATTTATTTCTCACAGGGGATTCATGATTTACAAAACCAATATGAGACAATCTATTTTAATAAATTCTGTGGACTGCAGTGTCAAAGTTTCAGAGAAGATAATTTTGCCAAAAGTTTATTCTGAAAGGAAGAAGGTATATTTGCATATAGGACTTTCTCCTGTCAGTAGACATCACAATAATATATACTGATTATATTAGTAGGATTTTTAGAAATCTGTTCATGTAATTCCAGAAATATCACTTGATCTGAGTCAAGTGTAGTATGCTTATTAATCATTTTTACAAGATTTAAATAGAGTATGTAGCATGAAAAGATTTTTAATAATAGTCTCACTTTTCAACTTTACTTTTGGCTCCTAGGAATTTTACTAAACATTTGTCAACAATTAGTCACTGTCAGACTAATGAGCAGAAAGTTAGTCTCATTTCTCCTCAGTTCCTTTCCTTAGTGTTTCTCAAGGAGTTAAGCATTTTTCAGTGTTAGAGATATTACCGATTCTCGTCAAATATCAACAGCGTAGATTTGTCTAATTCCTCAGAAAATCCTACTGCATGTTAGATGAGCTTTCAGAATAGCATGCTACATAGTTTTTAGGTTGTTGACACCATACTGTGTCTACAAATGTGCACTACAAATAAATAATGCAAGGGATATATATATGTATTTAATAAAGAAGACAAATATAATTAGCTTCTGAGAGCAAGTGCTTGTTAGCATTAGAGTACTGCAACATTCCTGTTCATTTTTTACACTTCAATATTTAAAATTGCGTATTGGTGATCTAATGATCTACAAATTCACAACACTCCACATAATGAAAAACTCTACTTTTTTGTGAGCCTAAATATAAAGTTATTTATGACACAAAATATATTTTTATGAATTATGTTTCACTTACTAGTAGAAAAAAATAGGAAATTAAAATCACAATGGAAGCTAAAGAAGTAGTGTAAGTGCTTTACTTGCACAAAGAGTTAATGTAGGGTATCTCTTAGTACCATATGTGCTTGTTTTCAGTGCTTACCACCAATGAGTTGGTAAGCCAACAAGATTTGTTTCAACACTGTTTAAAGAATACTTTGGAAAACAATGTCTAAAATTGATCTATAACCCCATACAGGATATTGATGAGTGTCAGCTGAACATTACAAACATAAAATTGCTTTCCTAAAAGAAGAAGGGTTAACTCAGATGTTTTTTTCATCATAGATGAACTGGCACCAATGTAATATCTTCTGGCTTTCATATATCTCCGAGTGAATAATAGCTGGTGCAATGGGCCAGGTACAGTTGTCACATTCCAGTTCTGTGTTTGCAAGCATGCTCTTCTTCTGTAAGCTTAAGAAAGGAAGCAAGCAGCAGCCACAAATGACTGAACAATTGATAAATATATGAAAGAAGTGTGAGGTGCTTTGTTTGTGGTCAAAGTCACAAAGTCTTTGTTTCTCAACTTAATGGTTAGAAAGCAGTTGCACTTTAGGTATGTATACTTGCTATTTTTATAGATAGCAATACAGTTATACTCCTTTAAAGCCCTAAACTCTGAAATAAACCATTATGAAAAAAAATATTTCTAATTGGACAATGAGTTTATTTATTTATTTATTTGTTTTCTTCTACTTGACATAGTTAATTCCATTCTGATAGAGGTAAAAATAGATATCTTACTCTGTATTTTATAGCTTAAAAATTGGTGTATGTCTTTCATGGGCTAATAATAATAAGGGAAAAAAGAAAAACAAAAAAACAAACAAACAAACAAAACAAATTTAATTTTAGTAGACTTCGAATTGAAGTTATTACTCTATGTTCTACATGTAAAAAACACTGTTGTCTTTTAATATCTCTAGAGAAAAGAAACAAACAAACAAACAAAGGATTTTCGGTTTTATAATCTAAACCAAGTGTTGTGTACTGTTGCTAGTTTAGGAGAAGGAATTTATACCTGGATAACAACAGAAAGAGACACAACACAGTGAGCTAATTCTTTGTCTGCTTCTTGCAACTGAGAATGGTACTTAAGAGTATTGGACCAGAAGAAAATTGAGACCACTGCTAACAATCAGTTGTTAACCATCACCCTTTTCCAAGTGGTCAATCGTCATGAGAAGGCTGGCATTTGAAAGCACATAGGCTTTTATAATGGATGAATGAAGTCATATTGGCTATTAGGGAAAAAGTTTGCATATTTTATTAGCTGCTGCCTTTTTTTTTTTTTTTTTTGACATAGCTTTTAGAAATTACTTGTCTCTACAAGTTGTCAATTCAAAGTAAACATCTGTAAATATTTTATTATTTTATATTATTTTCATTGAGATGTCTATTTTATTAGTCAGTATAGGTTTCTCCTCTGCTTTCCAATGTTTTGCTGTATTCCTTCTTCCAATTATGTATTCAGTTTTGGCTCAAAATAAGTCAGACTAGAAAAATGTGAATACTGACACATAAAAATTCATCTTCCTTTCAGGGATATGTGTTGTAAATGGGGCACAAGATCATAATGACCTTTGTATTCCTTCTGATAATGGGGCAACTCTGATATCAGATCATCCAACTGGAAGCCAAAATTCATGCCAGCCACCTTCACACCACTGAAGCATTCACAGATCATCTGTTCTGAATGTTCCAAGGAAGATGAAGGATGCCAATCTGTACATTCCTAGGGTGGAGCCAGGGGTGTTATAGATACCTTAATTATCTTTAATTATCTTATACCTTAATTATCTTAATTATCTTATACCTTGCATTAATTATGCAAGAGGTCATAATTAATCCTGAACTGAAGTGACTCTTGCCATATTTATTTTGTTCTGCACAACGTTTTCCCTCTGTAGTGCCAATGCAAACTAAGAACATTAACCTACTTCCAGATTTTTGTCATCCATTGAATCCTTACACTCAGCTCATACCCCTGCAAAATGTTCAATGAGTTCGATGTTATCTGTTACATTACATAATGTACATCTGCCCTGACAGCACCAAATTCACTCAAGGCAAAGTGGTTACTTTTGATGTTGTTAGTTGCCATTCAATTCTTAGATAAGATGGCAAAGAGAAGTATTACTATAGAAATGACTATGGCATAAGAAAATAAGTCAAAAGGTGACTACTGGTGGTGACTATTGACTAAATTGTCAACAGGTGTCACTGGAGGGCCACGTGGATAGACTAGTTGTCTAGACTAGTCTAGACTAGCTAGACTTTTTGGCCTTAACTGGCCTTTTTGCAAGGATAATACTATTTTGGCAACAACATATTGACCAGTAGAGAAATTTACATCTGAGTGAGCTTCTTTACAGTTCAATAGAAACATATAGTTTTACAGTGTAATTTTGTTTCTCTTGAAAGTATCCTTACATAACAACAAAAGCTTTAAGCTCACTTTTTTATTCCTTTTCCTCTTTCTTTCTTTCCTTCTTTCTTTCAAGACAAGGAAGAAAAAAAAAAATCTGTGAAGTTCTCAAAGTGGTGAGCACTTATTTATCATTACCACATTGATTTAATGTAGTTTAACCCAGCTGGCAGCTAAGTACCACTCCATTAAGTCATTTGCTCCTCCCTACCCACCCCACTTACCGCCCCTGCCATGTGGGATGGGGGAGAGAATTGAAAAAAAAATATTAAAATGAAACTTGTGGGTTGAAACAGAGGCAGCTTATCAGAATAGAAAAGAAAGGAAAATAATGATGATAATAGTACTGCTAATAATACTGTGTACAAAACAAGCGAATCACAATGCAATTGCTCACCACCCACTAACCAATGCCCAGCCCATCCCCAAGCAGCTGGTAGCCCCCACCCTGGCCAGCCACCCCATATTAATTATGTCAGATAGTATGGAACACCCCTTTGGCCAATTTGGGTCAGTTGATCTGGGTCTGTCCCCCCCCCAGTTCCTGATGCATGCCCAGCCTGCTCACTGGCAGGACTGAGAAGGATGCTGAAAAGTCCTTGGCTTAGTGTGAGCACGGTTCTTCAGCAACTAAAACATTGGTGTGTTATCAATGTTATTCTCATCCTAAATCCAAAACATAGCACCATACCAGCTACTAGGAGGAAAATTAAATCTATCCTAGCCAAAACCTGGACGCTTGTAAATATTTTGTATATAATGCCAATATATATTATATATATAATTACATCATATGTATTACGGTATTTCTATTATATGGATTACAGCGTGTGTGTGTTTGTACATATATAATATATATATATTCTTCCTCCCTTGATGTTTTTCCTAACAAGAAAAATTATACCAAATCTCCTGTTACCCTTTTATTCAAACAATTCAAATCTTTTGAATCTGGTAATTAAAGATAAATTTCCTTTGCTGTTTTTACAGATGGCTGATATTTATGATAGGCAGGTTAACTTTTTGGTCATTTTTAGGTCATTGTTTTTGATTAGTTTTTACAATAAGTTACATTCCTTAACTTAAATTAATAAATTAATATTAAATTAACATTAATTAACATTTCTACCCTGTGTCCTTTTAGGTTTTCTCTAATATTGATGAACAGCTAAATACATTTCTTTTTCATTTGATATTGACCATTTAGTTGAAAAAAAAAATCGAAAGTATATTAATGCAATCAGTTTCATGTAAGTTCCATCTGTATTTACTAGTAATAAGAAAGTATTTCCAGCTTTTGCAGTCCTACAGAACAACTTTTCTTGAGAAAATAAGAATTTCTAAAAAGCAATCAGATGCTTTAGAAATGGAGCTGTGTGCTATAAGTGTGGAATAATGTACTATGTCTGTGTAGGATGAGTTAAATTTCTTCATAGCAACCATTCTGTTGCTGTGTTATGGTTTTATAGCTAAGATGATGATAGCACGCCAATGTTTTGGCAGTAGTTGAACAGTGCTTACACAGGGTCATAGCTATCTATTTTTCACACTCTGTCCTCTGCAGCTTTGGGGTGGGAACGAGATAGGCAATGTACACAGACAGGATAGGTGATCCAAATTGTCTAAAGGGTTATTTCATGACATATAACATCATGCTCAGCAGTAAAACTGGAGACAGAGGAAGAAGCAGGGTGGGTCTGGCTTCCAAAGTAGCCCTTGGTTTGAGACTGTCTAGGTATCAGTGTGCTTGTGGGGGGTAGTGAGTGATGTCCTTTGCTTTGTTTTTTTTTTTTTTTTTTTTTTTTTTTTTCTCTTCATCTATTAAATTGTTTTTATCCCAACCCACATATTATCTTGCTTTATTTCACATAAAGTGAAATTTCAGTGTACGTATTTTCTCTCTGTGTCCTGCTGGTTGGGGGTAACTGAGCAAGCAGCTGTGTGGGCCATTGGCTGCTGGCCAGGCTGTCTCATTCAATTGGTTTTCTATATGCAAAGCACTTTCATCTTGTTGTTGAGTGACTTTGGATTTGACTATTTAGACCAACAGTTGAAGAATATTTTCAAAACATATTTTGATGGAGTACACCAGACACTTGTTAATTGTTCCTCCAACACGCACAACCCTTTTTAATGATTTATTTATTTTTTTTTAATCTGCTTACTCTGATATTGTTTAATGACATTTATTATATTATTGTTTAATGACTATTTTGTTTAATGACAAGCTTAACCTGTGAACATTTGGAGAAGTAGTTACTGAGAAGACAGTAGAGCAATGAATGCATTCCTCAGTGTTTATTGCTGTCATATTTACTTATTTAAAAAAAAATCCACAACCAGAACAGTTGTCAAAAGCTTTTCTAATGGCATTTCTTATACAGTTATTGCTATTTACCATGAAAAAAAGACAATAGAATTGAATGTTGAATATATCTTCAATCTTGAATATATCTTTCAATCTTCAATACTTCAGATAATCTACATTGGCCTAACCTCATTGTGCAATAGTTTCAGAGCATTTTATACTGAACAAGGCAAATTTAAAAACAGTTAAGTGTCATGTAAAAATTTCAATTGGATTCATTAAAAGTATTTTCTAGTAGAATTTCATAATAGCTTAACTGAAGGAAAATTTGACCTCCCTAGTCCTTTGATAAATTTACGTTAAGAAGCTTTTCACTGCTTAGAAATATGCATAAAAACAGGTTTTTAATCTTGCTAATACACATCCTATTTTTTTTTGTTATTCTTTTCCCCCTAAGTGTTCTTATAAACATATGAGATTCAGGACATTTTCAAAAGGTTTTTATATATTTAAGGCTGGATTTTCTTCTAAATTGTAAAGAACACATTTTAGATTTCAGTACTAAAGCAGTATAGAAACAAAGCATATATTCTCACATCGCCTTCACTCTGACCTATTCTTTTGTACTGTATGTAGTAATGTTTCTGTCTTCACAACAGAATTTGAAAGAATCCATCAAGATAGAATCATAAAAGACTGTTTTCATGCTTAGGCATGAGTTAGAAAACTGGGTTAAAGACATTGTAATATGTATTAACACAATTTACTAACTTATATGGAAACTAGAAGCTTTTTATTTTATTTTATTTCACTACAATTTTCGCATTGCTCATCATATCTAGAGCTAAAATTCAAACGAGTCTCATCCGGAACTGGGTAGGGTAAGTAGCCTTAACAGACATAAATTTATTTCTGTGACCACTACTTTAGAGTAGCAGACCATACCTGAGAGCTTGAGTTGCTGAAAATTAAAATAAATTGTTTCGACACCTAGCCAAGCAAACTGTCCCCAAAATCTGTTTGGAATACTTGGGGATAAATCAGGAAGGGTAAGCATGGCATAAACGTATATGACAGTTTCCTCTAATACTCTTCTACCTTCCTACAATTTGTATCTCAGGGACTTCCTGAACTAACTGTGGTCTCTGTGTACTCAGTAATATCCAATGAATTTCATTTCATATTTAAAGATTTTAATATCTGAGCTCAGCAAATACACTTCTACAGTGGTAAATGATGTGTACAGTAAAAAAGCTATTAGAAAATATGAAGATCCTGCTGTATGTTTGCTGATTATTCATTGCTTTAACAATGTCCTACACTGGCAATTAAAAAATTTAAACAAAACAAAACAAAAATAAACAATTGTGCTTCAAACCATATTTTCTTGAATCTTACTTATATTGCTTATGCCATATTTCTGATCAGATGTTATACAAATCGATCATCTTTGTGAGATTTTTGCCTGCCAAATAAATTGTAGTAGGTTATACAGGTCTGGGCAGCAGTTGTAGAAAGGAATATAGACAGAATACATTTAAAATGAGACAATATAACAGAGATTTAGAAAGAAGCAGAAAAATAGATCAAAGTGCACTAACATTTAGTTTTTACAGGTTTCCTGATGATTAATTTCTCAGTATGATATCTTGGCTGTTCAATACATCTTGTTAACTTTGACATTAGCTTTTCTGGGCTGTGTCATCAGCTCAGAAATTAAACATTTTGTTTTTAAGAAAATATTTTAAAGGCAGAAGAGGAAACAAAAGTACTTCATTTGCACTGAAGAGTGTACCTCATTTTAAGATACACTTTTAAAATTTCTTGTAGTAGCTACATTTTAATGTGTGATAGAGTAAGGTTTACTCTTTCCTTATTTATATGTTTGCCCTGTATGTAAGGAAACAAACAAACAAAACTGTAACCTTTCAGCTTTATGATTATTTTTTATATGTTAAAAGTTGGTGCAATTTGCCGGTACTGAATTATATTTGTAAATTTTCATAGGATTTCCAAACACTAAGAAAATACTGTCTTTCACACACCAACCCTGTCTATTTATACTGGGAGATTTTAAACTAACCATTAGGATACAAATTTATAACACGCACACACACATAAAACAAAGCAAAACAACAACAACAACAATCCCAAGAGTTACTAGAGAAAATGATTTTGTTTGCTTCTTTGTTTGTTACTATTAAAAAAAAAAAAAAAAAAAAAAAAAAATTAAGAGCAAAACCGGGGGGGGGGGGGGGGGTTA
>NC_048893.1:130807262-130820746 GCF_011077185.1 Oxyura jamaicensis
TAAAAATAAAAAAAGAAGAAAAATAGGGCAGTCTTTTTCATTAGTTTCCTCTTATTTTTCTAACAACTTATAGTCTATTACATCATGGCATGGACCACAGGGATTGATTTTTGTGCCCATGTAGTTATGTATACCAAATAGAAAATTGAAACAAGAACAAAATAATCATAGAGCAGGTCATATTTAAACTTAGAAAGAGTCATGAACTAAAAATATTTGAAAATATAACAGAGTTCAAGTGTTCTTGATAGTTGTTACCACTGTTCTGCTCATCACTTAGAGCAGGCAACTTACTTTCAGCACATATGCCTTCATTATAGAAGCTTTTATTTGCAGCTGGTGTTGACATTGGAATTCAAATGTCTGGCTGAAGTGGAAGGGATGAGTAAGGAAGCAAGAGGAAAAAAAGAGAAAAAAAATTGAACACAGATAAGTAGCTCAGTGTCTAGTGTTCTCTTAACACTGCTTCAGGTGGGGGGAAAAAAAAAAAAAAAAAAAGGAAGGGAAGGACAAGAAACAAATGGAGGAACAATCACAGTTGAAATGTAGGCTTTCAGCCAGCCATCAAATTGATTTGATATGATTTAGGCCCAGGGACCAATTACGAAGATGAAGAATGGGCTTTACCTGTAGTGATATAATAACACTGTGTGGGAAATGGCAAAGGAAAACAGTGTTTTACTTTTTGGAATCGTTTAAAAAAAAATGAGAAATCAGTACACAAATAATAAAATGCAAATTGCTGCAGGATTTTTGTTATCTTGGTGATGGCATTTATCTCTAAAGCTGAAGGTGTAGTTTTCAGGACATAATTTATTTAACTTTATGATGCTCTTTTATTTTTCTTTGTCTTTTCTAAGTGAATGTAATTTAATTATTTTTTTCATTTTTTTTTTTTTAAAGTGAATTTGGTGTTGATGCCAATGGTATGCTCACTTACTTCAGAGAAAGTAACAGCAATGAAACATCTTCAAATGGAAACAAATTCACATTTTTTATCAATTAAGTCCAAAATAATTTCAGTGAAGTCAGGGGAGTCATTCAGTATTTTCATCTCAATAGTAAGCAGAGCAGAGTCTGTCCTTTTGCCAGTCTGTCCTGAGCAATAGGAATTAACAGTACTAGAAGCGACTTTACTCTCTAGGTAGGGACTGATTTCACCTAAACTTACCTAAAATGTAGGTGCCATTCTAAGCTGATCATCTATATTTCCTCACATGTCTAGAAAATTACTTTTATTAGAATTATACCAGTTCAAAGATCGTTGTCTAAAAATCTGAAGCTGCTTTTGGTGGCTTTTTATTTTTCCCCATAGTATCTGTTGGGGTAGTACTAATAATGTTAGAATAGACACATAAATTTTAAAGTAAAAAAATGTAAAAGGTGTTAATCAGACTACTGAATGGATAATGGACTTCCATATTCTATTAAAACCTAATCTATGGATTTTCATTTCACACACTATTCTTTGAATCACTCTGTACAATAAACTGGAAAATATTATTATTTCACTTAAAAACATAGTTACCAGACACAGACAGAGTATAAATCCCCATATCAAAGCAAAGCTTCCTTCCTGTTTTTTTTTTTTTTTTTTTTTTTTTTTTTTTTTTTTTTAGGATATTACAGTGACACATGAAGAAACTGTTCTGAAATCTTCACAGTGGCCACAGGAAAATAAAATAAAAATAAAAAGCTGTTAATGTTGTGTATTTCTTGATGAATAGTTACTTCTTGCCTGAAATTATTGAAATAGCATTGAATAAATATTTTGTTTTAGTATTCAGAACATGAAATAAAATATACACTCTTCAAGAAAAGACAGATTTATGAATTCAGTTTGTGTCATGTGGGGCTGACACTTTGCCTTGATGATTAGTTTAGAAATTAAGAAAATTTACTCTTGTAATTAATGAGAATCAGCAGAGAACTGTGAAAACAAAACAAAAAAATCTTAATTTGTCTAACAGCAGATATTCACTGACTGCAGTTTTACTCAGTCACCTTTCGGTACATTTGGAAAGAATTCAAAAACACAAAGATCAACCAGCTTTAGCTTGATGCTGCTAAAAGAGGTAAAAGTTGTTTAGGCTCTGAATATTAATTACCATGCTGCTTTTTAAAGCTTTTACAACAGCCACTTTCTCACTGGGATGTCATAGTACTGATTGAATAAAGGCTTAATTATAAAATATTATGGAACATTACAGTGAACTGCAGCAACAAATCCAGCAAGCAAATTATTCTTTGATAGTCCTAAAAATGAATAAAGGCATATTGGGAATATATATATATATATGTATATATATTTTAAAAAAGGACAATTATGGATTTGTTTTCTTTTTTTTTTTTTTTTCTCCATTTCCCTATTAGTATGAGAAAGACCATGTTACTGCTATTTTAACCACCATGCTTGCCACTACTAGAGTTTTTTGTTTGTTTGTTTTTTATGAGAAAGCCATATCAAATGCTATTTAGTAATAAAGGTATGATTAGTATTACTGTAATTGAAGTAGGTATTTTGCGAAAAATACAGAGTTCACGAAACACTTTGTGACATTAAATAGATATTAATAGTTGCCTTTAAATCTGAAAAAAAATATATTTTTTTGGATGCAAGGTAATTCATTTAATAATGGCTAATTTTGCATGTAGAAATGCAATATCGTAAAGTAGTCTATATAGCACTTGAAATTTAGCATTTAATCCTTTAAATGATACTGTTTTTAAATCTTGAGGTTGGATTTACATCTCATTGTAGAAATTTTACCACAGAAAAAATCATGCAAATATATCTGTGAATGTCCAACACATCTGTTTCTTCTTTTTGTTCACCTTTGCTTCTTTTCCACTTCTTTCATTTTCAGTCATTT
Source organism: Oxyura jamaicensis (assembly GCF_011077185.1). NCBI lineage: Eukaryota > Metazoa > Chordata > Aves > Anseriformes > Anatidae > Oxyura > Oxyura jamaicensis. Next base: position 130,810,136 of record NC_048893.1, read on the forward strand.
AATAAACCTTGTGAATTTTCTCTCTTCTTGTCACTGAAAAAAAATTGTCAGCCAGTGCAAATAAATCTGTTCCCCTTTGCCAAAGGAGTTCAAATGTACTGCAAGGTCTTTTTTTCCTCAGGGCCTCAGGTCTCCCCTGTAGTCCTTGCTAGGAACAGGAAGGCATGCTTATGGCAGGTTAAGGTGGCTCAAGGCTGCAGACAGTGAATCTCTTTCTCACTTTAATTTCAAACTGCTCCAGGACTGCAGTTGCCCTGAGTCCTGGGGCCCTCTTCTGGCAAATTTGCCTGAAATGATAATTTGCTTGAAAATATCAGTGAGTTCCTTCTCTGACTTGACGAGCAACTACCAGTGGCACCTAAATCACTAATGTCCACCTGAAAACATCCATATGTTGTAAGGTATTCTAATAGACTCCTGGCTTCCAGTTGTCTGGCAGGAAAAGGTCTGTGGGAGTTAAAGAGAGGGGTGTAAGTACCACATTCAATGTGGTAATTTGAACGTAACACAAAGTCTGTGAATGATGGGCATGGATAACCTTTCAGGTTAGCTGGTTTCAGAAAAGCAAAATTAATCTCAGTCCTAGTCTCTCAGTCATTTTGTTCCAAGTTGCAAGACAGGCAGCAAATGTGTCATGCTTTGTTTCTAAAATCTGATAAACACAGTACAGGAACAAAAAATAGCAGCACAGCTCTTCCTGCAATTTCCAGTGAAAGAAACAAAACCCGATTTGTTCAGATAAAATGTCTTGACCAAAGACTGAATTGCTCACAATTGACCTGCTATCTTCCTAATAAACAACCTTTGCAAAATTTTGAGTGTATTTTTTTTCCCTACATCGTTTCCTGATTCTTTTACTATTTTTTCATCCTTTTTCTTTTTCTGAGCTTGTCCAGCCATATCACGAGTATAATAATTTATAGAGCTTTGTAGGTCTGAAGAATTTTGGTCCATGTTAAGAAGCATTTAAATTAATGTGTTAGTGAGCATTGTTCATAGTGGAAGACTTGGTATTTCACTTATTCCTATATGCAGTCTTTGCATAAAAACAATTACCTATTTTTTTATACCTTAATAACATGAAGTTATCAAATGTTTAAAATCTTCAGACTATATTTATTCATTGATACATAATTATTTCAGAAAAGAAATTATGATCTTTCACAAACATAATCTCTGCAGTAGGGCAAAACAAACCAAAACCAAACACACAGAATGATTTCCACAAGCTGCACCAGAGACATATTATTAGGACTATAACTTTTTCTTTTTTTTTTTTCAAAAAAAAAAAAAGGGGGGGGGGGAGCTCAGAAGATCTAACAATGACAATATAAGGTGTGAATATATGTTTACCCTGTAGCTAACTCTGTCTGGTGAACTAAAATTATCCCTTTTTTTCCTTATAGGTTTTTTAAGTACTGGGGACCAAGCTGCAAAAGGTAATTATGGATTGCTTGACCAAATCCAAGCTTTACGTTGGATTGAAGAAAATATTGGATCTTTTGGAGGAGACCCAAAAAGAGTCACTATTTTTGGATCTGGGGCAGGAGCTTCCTGTGTTAGTCTTCTCACACTCTCTCACTATTCAGAAGGTAAGGATCTCCTGAGCAAAACATAGTAGTACAGTAACAGTAAAATTATTATTTTGTAAATCAACAGTACACTTTTAAAACAAATTTTTTTATATATACATACATATATAATTTAAGGAAAATTGCCAAATCATGTAGGCTGAATTAGAATTACACCATGTTTGTAATTTTTTGTAAAATGCCTACTACCTAGTATTCTGTATTTGTATTAATCAACCCAAATATTTTACATTAAAAATGCACGCTTTCATAGTAGAAATTTCATACAAAAACTGCCACAGGCCATAGATATATATATATATATTTTTTTTTTTCTGGATTTATCAACAGTCTCCACTGAATCTTCCATCAAAGAATCTGACATATTTAAAATTAAAAAGAGCAGTGACATTTTTCATTTCTTAAACATTCTTGTCTACCTTTCCAACATGTATTTAGATGCTTTCCTTACTAAACAACAACATAACTCAATTTCATTCAAAAACTATTTAACTCTCCACAAGTAGAACATGATCCTACACAGAGTTCTTAAAATTTTGGTAAGTGTCTGAGCTGCAGAATTTCTGCCCTCAGAAAACAACCAACCAACCACCACCACCAAACAAAAAACATATAGCAACAGTAGTGTACTGATTATTATTGGCAAGACCAACTCTGTAAAATAAATAAATAAATAAATAAATAAAGACAAGACCAATGTGATGGCTCTACACTGAAGGCTAACCATATTCTACCACACCTCTCTCACTCTCTCTTCTGAAAGGAAGAGAGTGAAAAAATATGAAGAAAAAATAGCTTGAGGGACCCCTATTTACTGGAGATTACTCACCAGGGCTCAGCACAGGGAGATTAACATAAATTATTGACTATTATTGATAGACTTAAACAGTGAGAAACTAAAAGCAAACTAAAAACATCTTCCCTCCCATCCAGCCTGCTTCTCCTTGGTCCCCTCCATGAACTGAAGATGAACTTTTGCTCTGGTGCCTGTAGCACCTCCTCTTCCTCCTTCTTCATTGACCTTGGTGTCTGCAGGGCTATCTCTCTCAACATTATCTCACTCATCTATCCCAGCTGCTGTAGCACAGCAGCTATTTTCCTTTCTTAAATATGCTCTCACAAAGGCACAACCAGAGTCACTCATTGGATCAACTTATTCCAGTAGCGGGTCCCTTTTCCAAGAGGGAAAATATGGAACTGGCTCTTACCTTCTTACCTAATATGGGGCAGCTTCTGGACTCTGCTTATAGTGCCTGCCCCTATAGCCCCCCTGCTACATAATCCTTGCCAAAACCAACCAACCAAACAAATATGTATCGTATTTATAACTCCATGTTACTCCTATCACAATCAAACGTACAGAAATCTATGTCAGAAATCTAAGCCACAGCTGTCATTTGTAGCAAGGCAGCTAGTAAACATATCCTATTTGAAAGTACATAGAATTATTCCTGACAATTCAGGGAATTGATAGAATACTGTGAAGTGAGTAACTGTTGAGTAATCCCTGCTAAAAGCAAGCAGATGGAACAATGAAAAAAATCAACTAATTGCATTACTGAAATTTTATACCCTGTGCAGTAAGTAGTCATCACAAAGGTGTAGTGGCCACAGCGCACTTTCCCTGTAAATGCTTCAAGGTCTTCAAATATTTTTGTAGCTCTTGCTGTCTTTGGCATTTCAAGAGCTTGAGTGTAGATACCATGTGCAGAAGAGGCTCAGGCTTTTTAGTTTAAGTATACAGTAGGCAATTTTAGTTATCTTCCCGGGAAAAAGAAGATGCCTCTGTTTCTCCAATAAGCTCCCGTTGATCTGCACTGCTCTGGTGTCACAAAGAAACTCTTCAGCCTGGGTCTTTTTATTTCAATACTTTAAAAATATAAAACAACCAGAACTATTCAATTTTGTCTTATTTTCTTCTAAAATATGCAAACATATTTTAATTTACCATATAAGTACTACTAACACTATATATATGAAGAAAAAATAATATATATATGCACACTCTCAGGTGATAAAGAAAAAATTATGTAAGAGGAGAAGGTTCAAGCCTATTAAATTGATTTTAGCAGAGCAGATTTTTTCAAATTATATGATGCATAGCTTCTGTGAAGGAAATGAGAGTGTGTAATTTTCATTTGACCTTTAAACTACTGAAGAGTGCATTTATGAGAGTCATTTACATGGTGAAGAGGATATGATTGCTTGTAGTTGCCACTCCTTTAAATAAATTTTTACAAGATTACCACTGTGCTAAAGCCAGGGAACTAGCATTTAAATTAAAAATACAAGAAAACTGCAGTAAAAGTGTGAGTTTTGTTCTAGAAACAGTAACATGAAACCTTCATGCTTTCTGTATATGAGCATCAAGAACAAGAGAGAGTTTAATTAGTAGCCTATTTCATATACTATTAAAAAGGAACAGTGAGTAGAACATATAGAAATTGAATTGGAATATAAGAATATGCATCATTTTGTTATTGTACAATCAATAAGTAAAGAATATAGAGAATGTTGATTTATTTTATTTTATTATTTGTAATATATAACTTGATTTGTATTTAAACAATTTGCATCTGCAGGTTTGTTCCAAAAGGCAATCATACAGAGTGGAACAGCCCTGTCCAGCTGGGCAGTGAACTACCAGCCTGCCAAGTACACTAGGATATTGGCAGATAAAGTCGGCTGTGACATGCTGGATACCACTGATTTGGTTGAATGCCTTCGAAATAAGAATTACAAAGAACTCATTCAACAGACCATCACTCCAGCCACATACCACATTGCCTTTGGGCCTGTGATAGATGGAGACGTGATTCCAGATGACCCCCAGATTCTCATGGAGCAAGGAGAATTCCTTAACTATGATATAATGCTGGGTGTGAATCAAGGGGAAGGTTTAAAATTTGTAGATGGCATAGTAGACAATGAAGATGGTGTTTCCCCCAATGATTTTGACTTTTCTGTCTCCAATTTTGTGGACAATCTATATGGTTATCCAGAAGGGAAAGATACACTGCGAGAGACCATTAAATTCATGTACACTGACTGGGCAGACAAAGAAAACCCTGAAACAAGACGGAAGACCCTGGTAGCTCTTTTTACTGACCACCAGTGGGTTGCTCCTGCTGTTGCCACTGCTGACCTTCATGCCCAGTATGGATCTCCGACATATTTCTATGCATTTTATCATCACTGCCAAAGTGAAATGAAACCAAGCTGGGCTGATTCAGCTCATGGTGATGAAGTCCCTTATGTGTTTGGCATTCCTATGATTGGCCCGACAGAACTGTTCAATTGCAATTTTTCCAAGAATGATGTCATGCTCAGTGCAGTAGTTATGACATATTGGACGAACTTTGCCAAAACTGGGTAAGTCTGACCTTCAGCATTCCTTTTGGTTGATAACATACTAATAAGCTAGTCAACATTCCATAGCAATGGCCTCAAACCCCGATTGTGCCGTAGTATTATAGCACTATTTGGTATGCATGAGGCAGTATGTAACTGGGGCTTATTCATATTTAATACATTCTTAATTAGTGTGTTCCCTCAAACTAATTTTTTTTTTTTTTCAGTAGCTCAGTGAGAAGAATAAAGCACTGTATTTTTTATTTAAAAATAGGAAAATTATTAAGAAAAAAACATCTCAGGGAAAAAGAAACAGCTCATTAAGATACTGAAAACTCAGAGGAAATGTCTTCTACTTGAAGAAGGAACTGTCACACAGATAGCAATTATCTCTTACAAAAGTAAATAAGTTTATTATTATTATTATTTTTATTTTATTTTATTTTATTTTAGTGACCTTCATAGGAATAGAAATTCAGGAAATAAGTGGATCAGGCAGACATTGGAAACATTTATTTATTTATTTATTTTCCCTCTGGTGGATGTAATGGCTTCAAAGCACTTCACTAGGATGAAGAAAAGACTCAGATATAAATTTTGCTTTGAAAAGGTTGAACATTTAAATTAATTCTGCTTACAAAATAGAGACATCAAGGTTTTGCTGAAATACACTTGTAAATATCAAGGAAAGAGCCCTCAAAGCAACTTAATCTGTGACTGCCATTAATAATTTCTGCCCGCTTTCTATAACATTCCTCTAAAGAATACTGCAGTGTTTTATTTGAACAGCAAGGGCTTTTTTGTTAACCTTGAGTCTTTGGTACTGAATTAAAACAAAGATACTTGTGGCACAAAGGGCTGTAAATCTTTCCAATGAAAGTTTAATGGCAGGATTGGACTCTGGAAACTGCAGCTTTACTGCAGTGCAGTGAATGGTATGCAGCACTATAAGAAAAACTCAGAGATGACTAGTGTGAAACACACAGCTCTAGCAGCCTTTAATGAATACAAACAATGTTTAAAGGAGGGAGATTTTGCAGACTGAACAAAAACCTTGAGCATGAAACAATGACTAAGAAATAATCAAATGCTTCAGGTCACTTTACAAGGAAAAATAAAGCTTTTGTTGCACTGCATTTTAGACAAGCAGGTACTTTCAAATACAGAAATCCCACAGGGCTACAACAAGAGTGAATGAACTGTGGAATATTTAGATGTTTTTGGAAACAGTAAGTCATCAGTTGGATGACTTGTTTGGACAAACTTAAGGACAAAAGCTTGGTTTATGGACAGAGAATGCTGCATGCTGGCTGTACTGCCCACTCAGGAAGACTATTTTACCATTATTATGTCTTTGTATGGATCGTGTCACATATAGATAGAGGACTTCATATTATTGCAAATAGACGTGTTTGGAATTGTTATGGAGATCTCCACAGTCTCACTGTTATATTTAATTTCTTTATGATTGTCCCATGTAGAATGAGTTGTATTTAAGCAATTTTTGAGGAGCTTCTCGCAATCCCATTACTAGTAGTTGCAAGCAGTTTACAGTTGTTGCTACATGAAAGCTAATTTCAGCAAGCTATACATACCATCACCCAGTTATGATTCCATGGCCATACTAAACCTACATATTATAACAGGTACTTCAGAAGAGCCATGAATCATTTCTGAAGCCTCCCTATAGTTGATGAGACAGAAATATAGCATTACAAACTTGTCATGTTGTAGACAGAAATATACATTATTTTAAAAGACCCCTAGATGTAACAATTCATTTTTCCCAGGTAAGCGGAAAGACTAACCCAAGATATATATTTCTTTTTTCTTTCCCCTGGGTTTATATGAACAATATAACCATTAGCAATATTTAATATAATATTAATTATTCTGGATAATTCAGGAGAATACTTGTAGGAAAATAATATTTTAAGATTGTATTTCCTCTGTAACCACTGGTACCTCCAATGGTAAAGGGAAGCTTGTAGCACTTCAAAACAACACTAACAGGGTACATATATCATAGAATCATAGAACCAGAGAATATCCCTAGTTGGAAGAGATCTATAAGAGACATTTAAGAGACCTATAAGGATCAACATGTCCAACTCCTGGCACCACACAGGTCTACCCAAAAATTCAGAACATATGACTAAGAGCATAGTCCAAACGTTTCTTAAACTCCAACAGGCTTGGTGTTGTGACCACATCCCTGGGGAGCCTCTTCCAGTGTGAGACAACCCTCTCGATGAAGAACCTCTTCCTGATGTCTAGCCTGAACCTCCCCTGTTGCAGTTTGACACCATTCCCTCAGGTCCTATAATTGGTCACTAAAGAGAATAGATCGGCACCTGCCCCTCCACTCCCCCTCATGAGGAAGCTCTAGACCACAATGAGGTCTCCCCTCAGCCTCTTCTTTTCCAGGCTGAAAAGGCCAAGTCACTCCTTGTATATCTTCCCCTCTAGGCCCTTCACAATCTTTGTAGCCCTTCTCTGTACACTCTCCAAGAGTTTCACGTCCTTACTGTACTGTGGTGCCCAGAACTGAACTCAGTATTTGAGGTGAGGCCGCACCAGTGTAGAGCAGAGCAGGACAATCACTTCTCTCAGCTGACTAGCAATGCCATGCTTATGCACCCCAGCATACAGCTGGCCCTCCTGACTGCCAGGGCACACTGCTGGCTTATATTCAGTTTGGCATTAACCATAACCCCCAGATCCTTCTCTGCAGGGCTGCTGTCCATATATTGAGAGCATATATGGAGAAACCATTTTTCTGTCTACAATGCCACATGCAATCTGGAAGCTATATGGTGTACTTTGAGGTCCTACAACTCTCAAAAAGTAAAGGGTTAGTTAGCTTTTTCTTTTTTTTTTTTTTTTCTTTTTTTTTTTTTTTCACCATTTATAAGATTAATAATTTTAAATTAATAATTTCCCTTATCCTGAATTGGGCATTTTTTCTGTTTGTTCCCATAGCAACACATATGAAAAAATCTGTTAAGTGACAGATTTTGCCATTTCATGTTTCTCTGTAGGTGGACCTTAAACACTAAAATTGTCATTTTTATTTATTTATTTATTTTTATGTCTCTGAGACTCTTTGAGTCTCAATGACTGTCCAACAGAGACAACGTCCTGGTACTTATTGTATAATTATGGCTCAGGTTGTGCATCCTTTTGATGGCTTTTTACTGACCCACTGTCACTGTTGTTTAATCAACTGCCAAAGCTAGGTTTGGAGGGCAGGTCAATCCTGTAAAATCACTAGGGCACAGCAAGAAAGCACAGCACAAAAACACAGTGCTTTATTGTGTTTTACTTTAAAGACAGTTGCTAGCAAATAAGTGGTGACAATTAAAGTGACTGTTTAATGGCATATGAGTCATGCTTAAAATGAATACTTAGAAGAAGCTTTTGCTTCTATTTGCTTCCATTTTTTACCTTGTTATTATTTTATTATTATTTTGTTTGTTTGTTTTTTACATTCACTGTTGTCTTAGCCTTTTAAAATATTGTTTCTAGCATGTCTTAGAAATGGGGAAATAATTTGTTACAGAGTAGGCATGAGAAACTACATTTGGGATATAAAAATGTCATGAATATATGGCTTTTCATTCCACTATGTGGAAAAATATATTTGAGATCTTCATTAAGAGGTTCACTTAAAGCTTTATTCTGCTGACAGTAGTACTATCCTACCATAATGGAAATTTTATATGCTCAAATGTTCAGCAAATGTTCAAATGTTTATATGTTCAAATGTTAGGGCCATGTTACATCCTTCACAGATATATCAACATAAGGAGAGTGAACAATGTGAGGGGTTGTGTGCCAGTCCTTAACAGATAGTCTGACAGCTATATGCTTGTGAAGAAGGATTTGAAGATTCATACAGTAGATAGGAAAACATGCTATCAGAGGCATCTATTGGGTTACTAAAAATTACCCTCTTTTGAGTAGTTACAATACTCTATTGTTGCCCTCATTCATCCAGCTCTGCCTGGGTTGGAGATGGGAATGATATAGGTTGGAAAGACATATCCTTGATTCCTTTTTAAATTGGAAGAATACCCCTGAGTTATTTTACTGACATTGATTCTTTGTTATCTAAGTTAATAAAGATATCTAAATTTGATATTCAGTTTAGCTTTCTAAAGGAAGACCTAATTAAATTTCCAATGACTGAAATGTTTTCAAATAAATTCTCTCTGAACTGTTTTGTGAGTTGCATTTCTTTTGATGTTTTTATCTGAAGAAATAAACATTTCCAACAGTAAGTCTGTTGGTCAAAAGAAACAGAGTACTTATGGTATGCTTTCTACAATATTTACAACAGCTGACTGAGAGCATGCAACAGTGGGACTTGGTGATAAGTGAGGAAAGGAGAGAAGGAAAAAAAAAAAAAAAAAAAAGAAAAAGGCATGCTTGTGTACCTTCTGTACCTTCTGTACCAGTGCTTCAGGCAGGAGTAGCTACATCACTATTACTATTGTGACAACTTGAAAAATTGGTGTAAGCATGAAGAAGGTCTACAGAGGGTTTTTTGTTGTTGTTGTTTTGTTTTGTTTTGGTGGTGGTGGTCGTGTTTTTTGTTTTGTTTTGTTTGTTTGTTTATTTGTTTAATATGGAGTAAAAAGAAAAGAAAGCAAATAAATTATCAATGGGCCTTTCAGTGTTTTAGAGACGGGTTCAATGTGCAACTGTTGAGACATTTTACTCTCTGATGAAGTCAGAGTATGTCACCAAAAAAATGAAACACTTTAAATACATTATTGTAACAGTTCCATTATGCTGACTAACAGTTAATGCTTTGCAAAAGCACATAAAAGATGAATGGCATTTTAACATGCCATGTGGAATTCTGAATAAGAAAAAAATTCCTAACATTTGACATTCTTCCAGTGCCAATATCACCAGGTATGAAATACTCAGTTCCCTCATTTGTCTTATAGGTCATCTAATAATTCACCTTATGAATAGGAATGTGTGTTACTCTTCAGTCAGCATTCATTGCAGACACATTTACGCTTGAGAGAAAATCAATGCTTTGAACGTACGTTTGTAGCCCATGAGGTGTGAATTAAATGAAAATAAACAGCAATATGTTAAATTGAGCAAAAGCAGTGTAGATTGAAAGTGGGGGAAAGGAAATGATAAGTGAAAGCAGATGATTCTGTGCATTAATAATAATACTTTAGACAGGACAAGAAAGACCACAATATATATTGCATACAAGCATTTAAATAATGGGGGCATTTTTTGATAGAGAGTATGTTTAAACTGAATCCTGTAAATGATGAAAATAAATAATCAGAGAACAAAGTTAACAATAAGAATTATTTTTTTTTATAGTAATAGGATAAATAAAATAAGTAATAATAATAAATAAAACACTGTCAACTAGTGGGATTGGGAACAATTATCCATTATGAGATCCATTAATTGAAGAAGTTCATAACTGAAAACATATTGGTCAGATTATATTTCTATCATAATGATTAGAATGGATTTTTAAAGGAGGATAGTTCAGCAGTCTTTTGTACCGTGCCTTCTTGAATTTAAACCTCAAGAATATCTATAAACACCAGTGATGTTAGAAGCTGAAAGAAAGAAAGAAAGAAAGAAAGAAAGAAAGAAAGAAAGAAAGAAAGAAAGAAAGAAA
>NC_048893.1:130820756-130853744 GCF_011077185.1 Oxyura jamaicensis
AAAGAAAGAAAGAAAGAAAGAAAGAAAGAAAGAAAGAAAGAAAGAAATCTGTAATTAAAATAGCGAATCAAATGTTTTGTCAAATACATAACTGTACAGTAGAAATGATTACATCTATATTTTATGTCTATAATACTGGAAAAGTATTTATAGTAGGATACTGGAAAAATATTTATAATAAGATAAACTTTCCAACATCACAAAGAAAGACTTAACGTGTCATAAGTTGTAACCTTGTGATTTTATCTCCAGTGAGCATAGAAGAAGGGCCAAGGAAAGTAAAAATCTTACCATGTATAATTTTGGTAAATTATCATAAGTCTGCAAAACTAACATCCATTCATTAGTAGATTCTTTGCTAGGACTGCATTTAATCATTTAATTTTCTTTTGGGGAAAAAAAAAAAATCTATAATCTATACATTCTCCAAATTCAGTGACAGTATTTAAACCATCGGTTCAGTTATTAAGTGATCACTCTAGACTTGTCAAAAGTACTGTTCTGATACTGTAAGAAAAACAATGACCTGTCTTTAGGACCAGCTGACCCTTTTTTTTTTTTTTTTTTTTTTTTTTTTTTCCCTGTGCGTTTTTTCAATGGACCGTGTCCATGCATAGCCATGTAAACAAGTACTGAAATACAGGATTATCCTCACATGTCTGTAACTTTCTCTCTCATGTCTGAAGGAGGATGCAGTAGAATTTGCTATTCCTAATAGATACGGTTAAAAAGAAGACATAGATTTGCTGAATGGAAGAGAGGGAAGGAAGGGGAGGTGTTTATTTACATGTTTTGTAAGCTGTAGGAAAAGAGAATGTTAATTTCAGAAACTTTTATTTGCTAAAATCATAATCTCCTGTCATGTTTATAGGTCCATTAAAAATAGTCTAAACACTTTGGTACTTTAAATTTAAACAAAGGTAAATTTTCCATTACCTTCAACAGGGCTAGGATTCCCCATCCCCTCTTTCACCTCCACCTGGGGAAGGAGAAGGGGAAAAGGATTAGTCCAGTCAGCTGGACTGCTCAGCTCCTTCATCTCCTACTACTGTGTATGAAGTATAACTCATAGTGTGAGCTAGCTTATGTCTTTTACAGGATCCTTCCTGGAGTCTTTTGTGCTGTGAATCAGAACAGCAAGTGGGGAGAAAACAAGGGGGATTTTGTGCTGTAGCTCTGCCATAATTTTGAGCTTCTGACCAATAAAGAATATAAAAATATAGCAATTTAAAAAAATAGTTTTACATGTTAATAAACTTTTTAAATTTTTGTTTGTTTTAGAATTTATGTGTTGAACCTGAAGGTAGATATCTTGTACTGAAAAAATATTTCCTCTCTACATTTGCCAAATCCTTCAGTCTGCTCTGTAAGAACAGAAGAAATAAATTTCTTTCCCTCTTGAATGCATGATACAATTTCTCAAACTAAGAGCATATTAAAATCTACTCCCTTACTGCTTGAAAATGGATATTAATCTTCTAGTTTCAGCCAGGATGAACAATTACTAAGAAAATAACTTTTTTTTTTTTTTTTTTTTTTTTTTTTTTTCAGAATTTACAGGATTTGTCTAATTTTTACTCTGTAAAATATCATCAAATAATATAAAAATAATTAAAAAGTAGCCAAAGTTCTAGAATTCTTAATTTATATGTTATTGAGATGGGAAAGATTTGATACAGGGTAATATGGGGGGAAAAAAATCCCACAAACATAAGTAAAACAAAGTACTAAAATTTTATAGAAATAAAATTCTTAGAAGAAAAAAAAAATAGATAAATTCTTTCAATTAAACAGGTGAATGCAGGAATCAAGGAATCATAAGATTATTAAACGCAAATTAGCATGTTAATCTAAGAATAGTTAAGGAATAGCTAAGAGTTAATGAATAACGAATGAACACTAAACTAGGCAATAAAAAAAAAAAAAAAAAAAAGTGCTTTAAAATCTGTCTTGGTATCTGTCTTGGTGAGTCTTGGTATTTCCAGGACATATATAACAGTATATTGGAAGAAAAGTAAAATATTAATATCATTTTCACACAAAATAAAATAATGCATATCAGAACAGAAAGGAGAATGGAAGGTTCTCAGAGTAATACACAGAAAGTGAATCATATATTCTCAGTATAATTTATCACAAAGTCCCAGAAAATATGCTTTACTACTATAGAAGATTCAAACTCATGCAGAACAAATTATTACACTATGATTGTTATTTTAAATCCTGTATTTGTCCATGACCAGACAAAATTTTTAACAAAATTATAAACATACATGTACACCAGAACACCAACCATATTTAAACGGAGTCCAGATGTTTGCCTTTATTTTAAAATGTTTTGAAAGAAAAAAAAAAAAAAAAAAAAAAAAAGGAAATGCATTATTTCAATTAAATTATTTCAATTAAATATTTGGGTTAACAATTTTTAAATTATCTCTGTGCTACTGTACCATGCTACTCTTATCTCTACTGCTACTTAACTACTATAAAACTTGTTGACAGCTAACATAAGTCTCATCCCTAGAAGCTGGGATAGAATTAAGTCTCACTGTCCTAAGTCTATTAAGTATAGATATTCAGTAGTACTGAGCACAAGGCAATTATCTCTTAATACAAATGATGGAATGATTTGTGACATAGAAATAGTTCAAAGGCTTTTTCCAAGAATAGGTCTCTGAACGAAGGGGTATTAACAGCTCAGTAAAGGAACAGAAAGACAAATTGTACCTGTTTACATGTATTAGCCCTGCTACTTCACATTTTGAAGTTTTTAAGCTCATATACAGCTGGTATAAATTCTCATGGCCACATGGATTTCCAACATTCCTACAGAGATTATAAGCTTATATTTATTGCTTGCAGCAGTGGAAGTAGTGGTACCTTAAATGAGAATGTTAATGTCAAATCTTGAGAAGACCTGAAACTATACCTTTACTAACAATTGGAGAAGATAATTAGTACCTCTTTAAGACTGCTTTGGAGTATAAGACTGACTCAAAGAACTCCAGATGAGCCTTTGAGAGCTGAACACATCCCTTTTTCTGTTTTCATGTAAATAAATATTACTGTCTGAGATACACTGTATAGTTTTTGTTTTTTTTTTCTTTTGTTTATATCATTAGCATCTGTTGTAAATTTGGGGACATATTTATTCTGTTTTTAGGTTAAGTATAGGATATAAGGATATAAGGATATAAGGATAGGATTAAATAAAAAAACAGAGGTTTATATTGCTGCTGTTGTTGTTGTTGCTATTTTTAAATAACTGTAATATTTTTTTTATTATTATTTTTGTAGAGATCCAAACCAGCCTGTTCCACAAGACACAAAGTTCATCCACACAAAACCCAACCGCTTTGAAGAAGTAGCCTGGTCCAAATACAATCCTAAAGATCAGCTTTATCTCCACATTGGCCTGAAACCCCGAGTTCGTGATCACTACAGAGCAACAAAAGTTGCTTTCTGGTTGGAGCTTGTGCCACACCTTCACAACCTGAATGAAATATTTCAGTATGTTTCAACAACAACTAAAGTCCCCCCTCCTGACATGACATCATTTCCTTATGTTACCCGACGTTCTCCTGGTAAATTGTGGCCAGCTACCAAACGCCCAGCAATGACACCTGCCAACAACCCCAAACATTCCAAAGACACCCATAAAACAGCTCCTGAGGATACAACAGTTCTGATAGAAAACAAGCGAGATTACTCCACAGAGCTGAGTGTCACCATTGCTGTGGGGGCGTCCTTGCTGTTCCTCAATATTTTAGCTTTTGCTGCATTATATTACAAGAAGGACAAGCGGCGTCATGAGACTCACAGGCGCCCTAGTCCCCAGAGGAACACAACCAATGATATTGCGCACATACAAAATGAAGAGATCATGTCCTTGCAGATGAAACAGCTGGAACATGACCATGAGTGTGAATCACTGCAGGCCCATGACACGCTGAGACTAACCTGCCCACCTGACTACACACTCACTTTGAGAAGGTCCCCAGATGACATCCCACTCATGACTCCCAACACCATAACCATGATCCCAAATACATTAACAGGAATGCAGCCTTTGCATACTTTCAACACGTTCAGTGGAGGGCAAAACAGTACAAATTTGCCCCATGGACATTCGACCACTAGGGTATAGCTCAGCCCTTCCACTTTACCTTCACAAGCCACCTGGAAGAAAGAAAATAAATAAATAAAAGAAGAAAAAGTTATAATACCATCCATTGAACAACTTGTCCAAATATAAAGTAAAAAAAAAAAAAAAAAAAAAAAAAAAAAAGTAAAAGAGAAGGACAGTTATTTTCTTACTGATCCTTCCCACAGAAACTCTCTGATATTAAAGATCAAGTACAAACCCTGTGAAATGTGAAAAGTGTACGTTGCTGTTACAATACTGCTTTAAGATCTCAACTCCTTTAATTGAAAGTTGAGTCCAGAAGAAATCACATAAAATGGTATTTTGAGTGTAACAAGCAGAGTCTTCTGGAACACAGAGCCAGTGACTGTACAGGTGTTTGTTCTTTTTTTTTTTTTTTTTTTTAAATAAATAAAATCATAATTAAAAAATTCTTTATGTGCCATACCATGAATGGCCCTTGTTAAAACAAAGACATCACCATGGGCTTTTTCCCAGCATATGAAGCTGTAATCCAGATGGGGGAAATAAATAGAATTTTATTATTAAAAACAAAAATAATAAAAAAAAAGAGAAGGACTGACTATGCAGTAAAATACGTATAGTTCTGTGCAAAGAGATGACTTGCCAGCCTGAACTATATTTAAAGAAACTTTGTAAAAATGTACATAGCTGTGAGTTTAAAAACAACAAAAAAAGAAGCTTTTATTGATGTTTTCAGTTTGAAAAGAGCTTTTAGAAAGATTGTGCGTTCAGTTGTGACCTATGTGTATATGCGTTACTCATATCACCTCTGTTTCCTCCAGGCCAAAGGAGGATTTACTTCTTAATTACTAGTGGTAAACAAAAATCATGAGGTTTTTCTAACATGTTTCATTTATATGAGGCCACGGTGTCATACAGAGGGTACAGTTGTCTGTGTGACCTGCATATTTTCTCTTACAGGTTACACTAGTGCATGTTAAAGTATTCATAGGAGATTGTTGCTTTTTTTCTGAAACATTTTTTTAATATATATATATAATTTAATTTTGTGTTAGCCTTTATTAAATTGCAACACAACAATGGATCGGAAAATGGAAAAAAAGATACGAAAAAAAAATATATATATTACTATAATAAGCTTGTTGAACTAAACCAAGAGACATCCAATAATGTATATACAAAGAGTCCAGTTTGTAGTTCTTGGTTATTGTGGTACATTAGGAATAGTTTTGTGCCCTGACAATATCAAAGAAAGCTTATGTTTTGGTCAACTTTTTCTGAGGAAAATTAATTCTATATTCACCAGCAGTTGCAGAGGGGTTTCAGCTGAGAGAACACCTTCTCAGCTTTACTAAACAAACAAAAACAATAAACAACAACAACAACAACAAAATGAAAGTGGGGAAATGGTGGCTTGGATGGATAGCTGTTTTTAAAAGTTTTCAGAAAGCGTTCAGAAATTATTATGGTTTAAAGAACTTCTTTGACCTGTACCTGACTTTGTCCTTGAGAGGAGCACCTACCTATCAGAAAATACTTTGCTGCTTTGTTACACAGCAATTACATAGTTGGTGAATATTATGGAGACAGAAGCAGAGAATTCATCAGATGTCTTGCAACTGAACGTAACCAAAAATTCCAGATAATATGATTGTCAGGAAAGACAAAATTCTTAGCTGATTATTCCCTTTTGCCCTTCCTTCACTGGAAAACTAAGATCCAAGCAGAGCTATCAAACAAGAAATGTAACAGTTTGATTCAAACAACCGATTAGAATGTGAAAAGCTAAAAAAAAAAAGTTGTCACAGATGAAGATCACTTTGTATTTTAGAACGTTACTGCATCAAGAGATCGTAACCAAAGATATTTGAACAAAATTGGTCTGCACTTGAACATGATTATCCCAGATGTATTTTGTATTATAAATTCATGACTAAGCTGCATCAATGTCATATGTCCCATAAGAATCTAACACAGGATGCCTTGTACCTCTTTTTGTTTTCTATACTTTTTCTTTTTTCTTTTTTTTTCTTTTTTTCCTAATAAGACATATTGGAATAGTCACTTCAACAAAAAAAGTTGAAGACCAAGGCCTATTCATCTGAATGACTGTCATAGCAGGCAGTAAAACATTCTGAAGGAAAGAAATAAAAAGAAAGAAATAAAAAGAAAGTTAATGACATGATAAAAACACATGTGGATGATATAATCCCTTATATGTAATAAATGCACTGCACACCTGACCTGGATACGTAGGTTAGAATGTGGTGAAGCAACAAGCCCAAAGTACTCGTAGCAAATGGAAAACCATCTTTTTCACTGATCCATCACATAATGTTGATTAATGCTGTCTCTATACCAGGCCATTTCCACCACCTATGTAATGCCTCAACCGAGATGCAGCAGCTCGTAACTCTTAAGAAAAAGAAAATAATAAAAAATTAAAAAAAAAGGAAAAGCAGAAAAAAAAGGAAAAAAAAAAAAGAAAAATGAAAAGAAAAATGGTAATGATGCTTGGCATCATCAGTTGGGTATGTTTGTAATGTGAATTACAGTATTTGTTTAGTACTTCCAATTGTCTTCTGCTAGCAATATGTACAGTACTGTGTCAGGCTTGTGACATTTGGGTTAAAAAAAAAAAAAAAAAAAAAAAAAAGTTCCTGTAAGTGAATGATTTTAGCTCTTAAAAGCAATTGTAATCAAGTTGATTTAATAATTTAATACATCTGGAATGATGTATGATTTATAGAGGGAACAGATTTATAGGGTCTTCATAGAATTCTATAATAATGATAACAAAATATACTTTACAAACTGTAAAAGAAAAACAAAAGTACTTTCCCAGGCTTATGTTCTTGACCTTAAGAGGTACGCAGGGTTTAATGGTTTCTTCTGTTATTGTTTTGCAATTTTTTTATTTTTATTTTTTTTTGCCTTAAGTAATGATAGAAGATATATATGGCTGGACACATATGTATAAACTTTTCAGCAGCATTTTTAATAATAAAATATCACAGTATTTTCTAATGCTTTGTGCAAAGAACTACTTGTTCATCTTTTTTTTTTTTTTTTTTTTCTTTTGGAAAGTCTTTTGGAGGTATGTTTTCCGCCCCATCTCCTCTTCATTATCTAAAGTAAATGATGCCTTGATACACAGTACAGAAATATTAAAGTAACAGAGGTTGCACTTTTAAGTTAGCTTTGAGCTTTCATGGCCTTTGTAGTTCTATAAGCCTACCAGTAACAGGAAAGAAACTCTGACTATGAAGATATAAGACAACAAGCTCCATATATTTATTAGCTGTATGCACTGCAACTCCCATTGAAGTAATATTTTAATTGTTCTTTTAGTATTTTCTATAGCACTGAAAAAAAGCTTAGGTAAGCAGCTTCCCATAGTGGTGTATTGCTAAGCAGCTGAAAAATGTTACCTTCCAAACTAAGGTTCAAAATAGTTCAGAAAATGTAATGCTTTTAGCCTCCACAACTTTTTTTTTTTTATTTAAAATTAAGCAAAATTATTTTTTTTTTTTTTTTTTTTTTTTTTAATATATATATATATATGTAGGAGTAGCAATATAAGTTACTCATATATATTTAGAGGATTTACATATATTGCAGGTATGCCAATATCATTTTTCCTTTTAAAGTTGAGTAAGCAAATATATATATATATTTTCTTTTATGCTGTTAAATTCCTTTTATCAGCCAGGTTTCCCTTCACTGGAAAGGTACATAGATATTTTAGCAACATTGGCTGGACATTGTTTGCTTTCTGTAATTATTCTGTTGAATAGAGGTACTAACAATAAAGTCTGATGAATTTTGAGTATATTATGGAAGAGTATTTGCAAAAAGCAAATTCTGAATGATTCATATCAGATTTTTGATATGAAAAATCAAGCTTCTGAGATAGAAACATATTATGTGCCTACTGACCTAATCAAGCAGCTTGAATTTTGAATATTCAATTTGTATATAAAGCTTTTGCAAATAAACTGCAGATTTAGACTTGTTCAGCAAATATGTTTAATTACAAGTAATCTCTGAAATTTCACAGCTTGTTTTGAGATAATTCATACACAAGAAAATAGGCTATAATTGTGTCATTTCTGTGAATTGTTCACCTTAAATTGCTGGGTGAACTCAATAAATAACCTTCTTTTATTTTTCTTTCCAGTTAATGAATTTCACATTAAAAAAAAAAAACAAAATGCTTCAGAATTTTGTTTATGCTAACTAAATATTGTGTTGTTTTCTTTCTTTACTGTCTGAAATATAAATCTGCAGATTAGTATGTTTCTATTTACACTTAAAAGTATGACAATTTAATGGTATTTAATATCACATAAAAATCATACAAAATAATACCATGACAATTATGTGCTTGTCTCAGATTTGTAGTTTTGCATCTGTATTATTTAATTATTGTCAACTGTTTCTCGTATTTTCATCTACAGCTGTTTGACATCACAAACCTCATCAACCTGAATCTCTCCAGAGGCCATTAGCAGCTGGTAAAACCTGGGATTTTCATCCCACTTGAAATTATGATATTATGATAATTAATATCATAAAAAAATTAAAATATTTCTCAGCTTCTCACATGAGACTGACAAGTAAGGTATTGACCCTTTATGAATGCAAATGAAAAGGAAGGGGTTTGGAAATGTCTAAATATCTTGCTTGAGGTGTAGCGTAATAAAAAACATTTCACTTTGGGATGCAGTTTTGATTCAAACCATTTTGTTTGGTGTTCAGCTGTGGCCACCAAGGCTCTCACTCTGTCTTCTAATAGTTATATTTTTAAAGGAAGTTATGCTTTTATAGTCTTTTATGGTCTACACAAACTAGTTTATCCAAATTCTACTGTGATAAAGAAACCCAAGTCACTCAGAGATTACATGGATGCAAGACAGTCATAAAATCAAATCAGAGAAATAATTTTGTCATAAGCCAAATGACCTGATACTCCCCTCAGACAAAATGGTAATTAAGGAGAACATGCATTAATATTCCAACAACTGAAATGTAAACTAACTATTTAATACATCCGGTACATTCTATTTATTTATTCCTTCATTTATTTATTTATTTAAATTGTAGATTGACTAATGTTTATATCTACATTTTCCCATCTTCCTTTTCTGCCCCTTTCCCATAAAAACAGCAACACCTTACCAGCCAGTTCTAGTCATTTCTGAAATATCCACTTACGTAAATGAGAAATTAAACTAATGTTATCTTCTTGTTTTCCCTACTACATGTGACTCTCAAATACTGAAAGCATAAAAAGTTCTTCCTCTACTACCTCTTTCCAAGGGATTGTAGTTTACCCAAACACTTCAGAGTAGTCCTATTCCCCAGATTCCAGGTTGAATTAAAAAGGAAAGGCTATAGTCAGAACAGGCATATATAGGATATATAAGGTTAGACTAGAGAGCAGAGTTAAGTTTCTCTCCAACAGCCAAAAACATGGCACAAAACCAAAAACAACAAAAAAACACTTTATTTATGCTTTATTTAAAAATAATGATAATAATAATCTTTTCCAGAGATCACTTTTTCTTCCCTCAGCTTGTGATATACAATGTAACACTTTTTGTTCTACCTAACTCAAGTTTCATGTCATCCCATATTCATCCCATATATCATGAATTCATCAGATACTTCCCTCAGAGGTACAGATATGTTTCCATTGCATTTTTTGCTGTCACATCAGTTATGTTTGTCACTGGACTTGTTCCATTCTGTGCTGTATGACTGAGAGTATTTTTTCATCTTTTTCCTGGCTCTGTTTTAGGTGTCCAAAATGTTCCACTAAAGGAATATTTGCATAACAATATCTATAATCCTTGAAATGTCTCAATTTGTATGGATGTCTGTAGTTTATGTCAGCCCAAGAGTTGTGGTTTGACATGGTGTATGTCTTAGTAGGAAATGTCAGTTTGAAACCAGGTCATCCTGTTACTCTGCTGTTTATATCATTGCTATTATTCATTGTCAGCATTTTTTTTCCTATATTGATCTTGAATCAAGGATAAGTTAAATTAGTCTCTCATCCTCTCGCCCAGCAGTATTTCTCAAATTAAGCTGCATCATCAGAACATACAAAATATTTCTAAAATATTTATAGTTCTTAAACCTTTTATAAAATATCTCCCATCAGAGCAAACTAATAGATGTCAGGCACAGATAGCCTTGTATGTCAAGAATTCATGGTATAAGTGGGTACTGGCTCCCACTTGAAGAGACTTGTTTCACATATCTGTGAAAATAAATATAGTTACCATTAACATGATTTAAAATGTCATTACATTGCAACAAATTAAACAAGACCTTAAGGTAAAACTCATAGAAACTGCAAGTACTGAGGACCACACTCATATCCTGCATTAGTGGTTATTTTGTAAAAGCAACAACATGCAATTTGATAGAAGTTGCATGACTGTTTAGTACACTTCAGTCACTGGATATCCGACTTCAGAAGCTAAAGTGGAATTTGTATATTTTAGGAAAATAAGATATTACAAAAGCATTTTTAATAGAGTTTGTGCTTTCAAGATTGCCTATAAGCAGTAGCAAAGAAATTGCAGGAAGAATGGTTTAAAATAAATAGGAATCAAATGCATATTGTTTCTAAATGAATGTGTCAGGCAGAAATATAATATTATATAAAATGGTAAGATATGAACTTAAAACAGTGTGATGGATTTCTATGTGGAAGGTCAACAGAAAAAAAAAATACTCACTCAAAAGATATATTTTTACAGGGACTAAAATGAAATCAGTACAGGTGAGATTATAATGATATTTTGACAGAAACATGGTATTATAATGCTATACCACATGGATTTAGATACATTGAACATAATCTATAGAGCTCGTCTGGGTATTGAGAAGTATAAAAATTAGATCCCAATATGCCCTACATTTGCCAGGCAATAGTGCTGCAATAGTAGATAATTCAGCAAAGTGGTACGTGCAGTTGTGTCAGGAAATGACAAAATAAACTTTCAAATCACTTTATTCCAACAAGGCAACATACCAGACTCAATAAAGAGGTAATAATGAAAGAAGCAAGGTACCGTTCCTGTCTGGAGAGCCATCCTCTATGTGGGGGCCAACAGAGGAGGATTATGCTCCAAATCTACTTTTCTTCTCATAAGGAAGGTCCCTGGAACAGGCAGTGTTCCAGTAACCATTTGCCCTTTCACCATCAAAAATGGTGTTTGTATTTATTAGAGGTCCCTCTAAGCTGAAGCTGGGATCAAGAAACAATAGTAACTGGTTGCTGTTTACCAGCATTTTTTTTCTTTTCTCAGCAAAGGACAATGAGGAAGAAGTAGGGATAGAGGAACAATATGCTACCAGCTTTTCCCAGTGCACAGAGAGAACCAGCCAAGCTCCTCACTGTTTGGAGAAGAGCTGTCATTTGCAAGAAAAGGCTATGGAGGCATTCAAGGGACAGTGACCAGTGAGAGAGCTGCTGGAAAACAGTAACTCATGGGATAGGTTTGTGAGACTTTAATGCCTATCTCTTCTCTGTTTTAATAAGCTACTGACAAAATTCTGTACTCTCCCTAGACTGTAGATTTTGCACCATTAATTTAGCAGAAAGTCAGTAATAGTTTGATTCAAATGAATCAGATTAAAAATTTCATTACCAAAAATTAGAGCTCCAGAATGTGTGAGAGCCATATTAATCAGGGTTGCTGGAATCTTCTGATCTAACTGCAGATGTGTCATTATATTTCCAAATCAGACACTTAAAATCGGAGAGGTCCGATGGGGGCACTCTGATAAATGACCAAGTGAACATGCAAATAGCTAAAACGTGTTGTTTCATTTGCAACAGCTCTCTAAATTATTGCTTCAATAAACAGTAAGTATAAAGTTACTTACCTTTTCTTGCTGAGTCTGTGGGATAAGAAGTAGTATATGCTAAGAACACATAGAATAACTGCCAGCAGCTCTCAGGCCTGCAACAGACAGATAAAGAAAACCAAACATAGTAATTTCTGGAACTTTGAGCAGCTGGAACCTCTTTTAGGAACCAGGTCTTCTTCAGCTTCTGCTACCAACACACTATCTAGACCATGTGTGTAAAGGATTTTCCTGTGGAGGACAATTTGTTCTTCTAGATGGCTGCAATCTATCTAGGGACTAACACAGATAGAAAACAGAAAAAAAAGCCCTCTTTGGGGTGGTCACAATATCTGAATGACTGCACTGGCAAAGCTGGTTTACAAACAACTTCTTGGCACTCAGCAGTTTACTAGAAGATGAAAAATAAATGTAAAACTATTTTCAATAAGCACCTTGTGAGAAATAACACCAACCACTAAACAGAAAACACAGACCATTTGTATTAATAAGATCACTGCATTTTAAAATAATTCAGCAATTTCCATAAATTCTTATGGATCTGGAATATCACACTTAATAATATGGAGCCTGCAAGTAATCCTGAAGGAGTTGGTAAACATGAAAAATTCGAGTTTGTGCTTTTATACTAAACTGACCATACATACTCTTCTGTTTTGAACTCAACATCTGGTCATATCTTTATGTGTCTCCTGTAATTACCCGTTTTTGATGCCTTCTTGCACAGTATAAAGGTTTGAACACTGAAACTTGTAGAGTTTTATTGCCATCTCTTCTCTTCTCAAAAATAGATAAATTAACCACGGGAAAATTCAAATATTTTTTTCATCTCAATGATTGTTTTAAGGATACAGTAAAGTTGTTTGAGAGACACAGCAGAATACATCTTTTTACCACTGTCAAATTCATACTGATTTTTATTACTACAAGTGAATTATTTCAAATTTTCCTAATATTACTTTTATGAGCAAGGAGGACGACACTGTCCCTTTTAATTTCACAGGAAGAGATTATTTAGGTCTGAAGTAGATGACTAATTATTACCTTATATATATATATATATATATATATCAGCTGTTAAGAAAATAGAATGAAGAAAATAGTACTTTTCCACTTCTTGATGGGGCATGACATTTGTTAAGACTGTGATTTTTTTAATGATTTTTTTTTTTTTTTCCCCTCAGGATAAATTTTGAAACCTATAACACAAATGCAAAAAAATGCAAACTGATTTATTGCTTTTCCTTCTGGGATCATTATAGGCCTCCACAAATTTAGCAATTGATTTCTGAGCTATTTCTGTGCTGTAAGATTTGAAACATGAAAATATGAAAGTTATTTCATTTTATAAGATACACTATTTGGACAAAGAAGGCTTTTGGTAGATATACCATTTCAATTATTTTAATAGGCAATCTGATGATTTATCTGCAAATACAGAACCTTTGTTGGCACTCCTAGTTTTTTTTATTTTTTTAATTTATTGTTATTATTATATTTTATATAGAAGTCTACACATTTAGTTCTCTGAGGCATGTTTCTGCATCTATCTCTACATACAGATATAATTATGACATATACATGTGCATGGTTATTATTTGCTTCCTGGCTGCCAGTTTTAAGTGTAAGAATATAAATCTTACTTTCAATGACTTATGACCATAGGATATGAAAAATACCAATTAATTTCACAGGGATTTTGGAATTCATCTTAAACATATATATATATTTTTTTTTTCCATAGATGTACACAAGCTTTTCTTCAGACTGACACACAGATATAACTGAGGGGAAGGTGAGAAGATAACTTTGATTGTCTATTTTCACCAATATAGTGAAAATAACTTCTCATCTATCATAATTCTGTTGCAGACCTCAGTTGTTCCTCAGAGAAAAAGAAAGAATACAATTCATCTACGGGAAAAAATAAAAATAAAAAAAAATAAAAATAAAAAGAGGTTATGGGTAAAAGTGAGTGATGCAGAATGGACATAACCAAGTCAGGAGGATGGCAGGAGCTACAGAAGAAAAGGGGCTGTAAACCACAGACACATGACAAGAAACTGGGAAGCGATATGAACTCACAGGCAGTTCAGAAGAAAAGCAGGAAGAGAGAAGAAACAGGAAGCCCATAATACTAAGAATAAATAAAAATCAGAAGACAATACATATGACAAAGAAGTAATATTGGACTGCTGAGTTGTGTTTACATTAGTATTTTATTTCAGAAGCATACTGTTAAAGCAAGCCTCCCAATTCCCATTTATCAAACTTCCCTCACAAATTAAACTTTGGATCCTATTAAAAGCAGTCTTGGAGCAGATGAGTTGGATTCATTTTGCATGAAGATACCTATTAAACCATATGATCTATGAGTGCACCTCATGCTTCTATGCAAATTCCTGAGATCTTGAAATTTTTGTTTTGGATGCAAAACAAATTATTTTTTAACACTTCCCCACAGCTTTGGCGCCAGTCTTTGTCATTTTTGTATTTAATGGGTCACAAGTTTAGGAATACTGGTTGTTGATTTATGTTAGACATTGGAAATATCTATTATAAAATGATAGACATTTCTCACTATATCACAGTTAATTCATCCTGCTGTCTAAGATCATCTAGTGGTACACTGCCTTTGATTTCAACTGCAAAGTGCCTCCGAAACTGTTGAGTCCCCAAACCATTTGCAAAATACATACTTGTCTTGAAATTCTGCTCAACCCTATGAAAAAGAGGTTGACTGTTGACTTTGCACAGCAGATTACACTGACAAAAAGATATTACTTTTCCTTTTTCTTTAAATATAGCAGACACACAACTAATAGAAAATCTAATTCTGCTCCTGGTGGTATAAAGATTCAACTGTGCACTGGAATTTACCTGTTGCCTACTTTTAGAACTCCAATTTTTTTGTTAAATATGTTAGTGGCAAAACATATCCCCTTTCTATTATGCTGTATGTTTCTAACACTAACCTAAAATTCCAGTCACAGAACGATGTTCTAAGTGGAAATATGCATAATAATAATAATAATAACAATAATAATTATAATAATAGTTGTTTTGTTGTTGTTGTTATATGCAACATTATAATAATAATTTAAAAAACTTCAGAACTTCATAGTTTATATATATGTTATTTTAAGGTCTAATTTTAATATAATCTTTTTACATTATCAAATCCAGTCACTGACTAGCATACATTTATTGTGTTATTCCACTCATTTTGGCAATTCTTTTTATTATGAGATTTTGGGAAGATTAATTATGAATTGCAGTGTTAGGCTTCAGTATTCCACCTTTTTAAATATCTTATAAGTAAATATTACAACCATAAACAACAGATTTTTCCCTACACTGTGCAAAAGGAACATATAATTATATACAATGGTTTATTTTCTGTTTCAAACAAAGTAAGCATTCTAGTACCAAAGCTGGGCTTTATATAATATTATTATATTCTAGTTATAAACCCTGGTGTTAACTAAGAACACAGGGTTCTAAGGAATAGAGAACACCACTTCCTTTACATCCATTACAATTATGTGATCAGATCAACAGGACAGATCTCCTAGGGTGTCTCATAATCTTTTGCAAAGCCTACATTTTAAGATTTTCTCAATTTAAAAGCATTTAAAACATATATTTTCAATCCATAAATTAACATGTAACTTTATTTATTTATTTATTTATTTAATCTTTATAAAACCTCCACAACATTTATACATTTATAAAAGAAAACTATTAAAGATATTATATTCTTGTAGAAAACAAAACTTACATCTATTTGGTGAGTGTGTTTCACATCATGTGCTAGCTGCCAATCTAAACACGTATTTTCTACTGTCTTTAGAAGTACAAATTAATATTTTAAAAATAGATTGTATTGAATAAGATATTGTTTGATTAGATTCAAAGTTTATAAATATTGTACTTTAAATCTCATTTTATTTCTCTTTTCACCTACTGAATAATCACTAGCTTAAACTTTTACATGCTTTCAAGATTTCCCATTAATGTGAAAGCTTTAGAACAAAGAATTGATATAAAACCACCCATAAGTTTAAAGAATCAAAGTAAAACAGCTCTTTACATGGTAATTCTTTATCATATTCTACATTCCTGATGAAATTGCATGAAAAAGTAATTTTAGCCTAAAGTACTGTATTTAGCCAAAAATTACTGTATTAAAAATGCAAGTGTGAATGAAGGAGTCAGAACATCTGACAACCTCAATTAAGCAAAATGTTCAAATTTATTTTTATCAAACCATCTCCATGAAAAAAAAAAAAAAAAAAAAAAGGATTACAGGGGCTAAAAATGCAATTGCATAAAATAATTTTAAATAAAACACCAAAACAAACTAGGGATATCCTCAAATCCGAGGAAAATATTTTATTTTCCTTATTGAGTAGTGGAAGTAATTAAAGTTGATCACTGTTTAGTTCTGAATCTCAAGTGCATACATAAGATTTACCACAACGTTTTAATCAGGTTAATTTTCTCAAAATCTTTTCTCAAAAATAAGGTTTGACCTTCAAATGGTAAACTGTTTCTACTGTGGAGATTTTTTTTTATTTTCTGCAGTTGTTTAAACATTTCTGTGATATCTTATCTGTAGCTCCTCTCAACACATTAACCATAGTAGAATAAAAAACAAAAATATTTACAATGACTATATATATATTATATATACTCTAGCAAAAAAATGGTATTTAGTTAATTGGAAGAAAAATAAACCTATTTAGTTTTAAGTCATTCCAGGAATATCATAATTTCTGTATATGGATGTCAACATATTTTTAGGTCTGCTTTTCATAACCCAATGCCCTATCACAATAAGATATTTTAAAGGAAGCAGTGCAAACAGAATCTTTATAAACTTAAAGTGTAGTTCACAAACTGGAAATAGAAAAACATTCTCAACAAATGTCAATAAATTTATGTTCCCACTTGTATATATCACTTGTATATATGCATATATATTTATATATATAATTTTCTTTTGAAACATTTGGAAAATGCATTTATTCTTTAATTCTCTCTTAATTCTCTCTCTTCTTATTAATACCTCTTTCCATGACACTTAATATCAACAATTTAGATGATCTGCACACTTAAATAAATGATATGTAAATACTTCAGGGCACAATTTTTTGCAGTTTTAGGAAATATAGGTAATAGGAAAGTCTTAGTGATTTGGAAAGTTGCTCCTACTGTTTGCTTTCAGGATTATTCTGCTTCCTCATTTATAAATGATCAAGATTATTGCACCAGGCAAGGAGAGCTCCTTCTCAGCTTTAGCTTCTCAGGCTGGGAATAAGGATGTAGACTGGAAAGCATTCAGTAGCTCTGGACTGCTGCATCCTGATTCAAATGCAAACATCCTTCAAGTCATCCACACCAGGGAATGAAGGAATAGTTTTCTGATTTTTACTGTATGTACCCTAGTAATACCTAGCCTGAGAATAAGGAGCAGTCGGATAGAGAATTGAGAGCATTTCTGTAGTTTTTTCACTCTATGGTCATTCAGCTATCAAGAAGGAAAGAAAGAATGGAAAGGCATAAGAGGGGAGTGAAACCCAAGGGGAAGATACACTTCTGCTGGAGGTAGGTCAGAATAGATATAACACTGTGTTTGGAGAAAGAAAAGATGGAACAGAAAAGATGAAGGGTTGTGCTCTGTAGTCTGCAGAAATAGAAGTAAAACTGATGGAGAAATTGAGAGGGCAAGACTGGGTGTTTAGGTAAAGAACTAATTCTGAATAATGAAAACTGAATTACTAATGCCAGAACCACTAACTTTTTTTTTTTTTTTTTTTTTTTTTTTTCCAGACTACTTTAAGCAAAAAAAAGTTTCTGTATTTGCAGAAGGTTAAACAAAAATTATATTTATGCCCAGGTATGATTGGAACAGTAATTTGCACAATTAAAACCTAGAGGCTTTAAGACTGGGATGAAAACTGCACCAACATCTGGATTGTTTCATAGCATTACAGCATGAGTGGCATCAAGCAAAAAGAGTGATCCAGTAAGGCACAGACTTCATCTGGCAGATAAGTCTCTGTTTGCTTGGTCTTCAGCAGAGCAGGCTAGGCAAGCCAGTAGCCTTTCTCTATGATTTCAATAATCGATGGAATCAGGTTTCTAGTGGTCTGTTCTACCAACAGTAATTTAAATGGCACCAAGGACTTTGGGGAGAGGAATTGAAAATGGAAGCTACAATCCATTTGGGGTGCATTAAGGACAACATAGCCAGCTGGTCAAAAAGATGATTCTCCCACTATTTTTAGCATTGGTATGGCATCACCTGGAGCATTGTGTGCAGTTCTGGGCTCCACAATATAAAAAGGATAAAGTACTTGAAAGAATCCAGAAGAAGGCAGCAAAGCTGGTAAGAGGGCTGGAAGGCATGTTTTATGAGGAAAAGCATTTGGGTTATTTATTCTAGAGAAAAGGAGGCTAAGAGGTGACCTCAGTGCTCTCTACAACTTCCTGAGGAGAAAAGTGGAGAGGGAGGTGCTGGATTATTCTCCCTGGTAACCAATGATAGGATGCATGGCAATGGCACAAAGGTGTGCAAGGAAAAGTTCAGACAGAATTAGGAAAAAAATCTTTACCATGATGGTGGTCAAACTCTCGAATAGGCTTCCCAGAGATGTGGTCACTGCCCCATGCCTGTCAGCATTCAAGAGGCATTTGGACAATGCCTTTAATAACATGCTCTAACTTTTGGTTAGCCTTGAAGTGGTCAGACAGTTGGACTTGATGATCTTAGAAGATCCCTTCCAATAGAGCCATTCTGATTCTAATTATGGACTGTCTGTAGCAAGTATGTCTTAAGTAGTCTTCTGTGAGCTCGGCATTTTTGTTGAGATTTCATAATGAAAAAGAAACTGTTGTTGGAACGAGATGTAAACATATAAAAGGACTATGACATAAAAACACTAAATAGGTGAAGAGAAAGTTTATATTTACAAAGGTGGGGTAATGGACATGTATGAAAGAACAGAAAAATGAAATACAGTGTATGACAGAGATCATGAAGGAGACAACAGAAGAATTTAAAACCTAAGACAAAAGCAGAAAGTTGAAAATAAATAAAATAGCAACAGATAAACAAAAGAGGTGAAAAAAAAAAAACTCCTTTTCAAAAAGCAGTTGCATTCTTCCTCTTATATTTATGTACCTGTTGTAGAAATGTTATGCAAAGCTATGTCATCTCTGTATTAGAAATCTTTATAATGTGTACATAATAGCAATAGCCATAATGGGTTATGAAATAACCCATTAGCCATAATGGGCTAAAGAAATGAACATGTAGTGAGAAAGTGCAAAAGTAATAATTTTATGCAAATTCCCACATTATGACTGATATATTCATGTTAGTTCTATCATTTTCTAGACTTCTTATATACCCATGAATTAATTGTGCAAGAATATACAGACCCTTTCAATTATTTTTTATGTCTTCTGTTAACATGTGGGCTGTAATGGTATGTGGGTGAGGTTGGTGAGTCCACAGATGAACAGCCTGATTTTTCCATTGACAAGGTGGGTGACTGTAGTCAGAACTGGAAATAGTAACTTTTGTTTGTTCTATAAAATAAGTCACTACGTTCTGTTCAGCTTTTCTAAACATACTTTAATGTGTCTTCATCATCACAGTCCATTATTTTCTCAAGCAGTATAACATTATAATGTCCAATACTTGTAAATCAGCTATTCCAATACATACTTCCCTTTTTTGGCTTACTATTCTGAATTCCATTCAGATTGATAAAATCAGTATTACCATTTCAAATATATACATTTATATATACATACACACACACATATTCCTTTCTAATAATTAATTTTGGAATTGTATGTGGAAGGGCAAATATCTGGTTCCTGTTTCCTGTATTGTATTTCATTTTTCAGTGCACTTCACCCACTAAGCTATACTATCTAACTAGTAATTAACTGTCCTAACCTTCCTTCTCCTTCATGCACACATGTGAATGTGACTTTTAGCCTAATCCTGTGGGTACCCATGTGTATATACGATAAAGCACAAATGTGCTAAGGAATACATCCAGAGGCTTTGGACATAAAGTATATGACTTGGTTTGTCCCAGATTGCTCACTGTCCTCCCACAACTACCTCAAGAGATCTACTAAATGGGTTCAGAGGTACTTCTTTGCCTAGTGCCAGAACGTGATCTGTAAGGAACAAAAGCAGCACTATCCTCTCTTGACTATTTTGGGGAGAAGAGTTTGTTGACCTATGCACGTGCAGTCACAGCTCTTGTTTCTGCAACGAGACAACAGACAAGCATTCTCAAGCAGCAGAAGATAAGACATAGTACAACAGTGGTAATTTGTCAGTATACCAGGTAGAAAGGACAGAATGTAGAACAGAAGCCTTGAGTTTGAAGAGACACCCTTATGCTATGAAGACATGTCAAGGACCCATGCGGTGGTCTGTCAAGGGTTCTCTTAGCCACAGTCTGGCTGAAAAACTTCCCTCCTAGCTCCCTAGGAGGATGAAAGCCATAGTTCCTTAAACTGGACTATTTTGAAAATACCTTATTTGTCCTTTTCCTTTTTTTTTTTTTTTTTCCCCCCACTCTTTTTATTATGTTTTAAAACATTCTTCAGAATTAGAGTTAAATAATATTAACATTACAAAATTACAAGCATTCATGTCAAAATTCAATCTTGAAGACAAAAAAGTGTTGTTAAACGTGTTCACTCAGCACACTTTGTTCACGCAGTTGTCATAATAGGTTTCCTCATACAAGGTCTAATGAATAATTAATATTTTGACATAAAACTTGCAAGAGCTAGGTGCCCATTTGTGACTTTGGAAAGCACTATGCATGCTTCTACAAAGCTTTAATTTCACTGGTTCTTTGATTATGGATTTATGAATCACTGTAAATCAGTTCCCTCGAAAAGCAATAGCAAAATTTCTGCTGAATTCAACACTGCTGAATCAAGAAAGATACTCAATCTCTCTTAAAAATAAGACAAACGTGTAGCAGTTGTTTCGTCCTTTCTAAACTGAGACCTTCTTGTGTGTGTATTTCCTCTCTGCTAGAATCTGAAAAAAAGAAATTGCTGGTGCTGTATTAATAATATGTTCTAATTTTAGCTTATCCGTGGTAAGAAATTTATAGTTAAGATCATATTTATCACGTATTTGTAGGATTTAGTTCACTCTGGCCAAAACACATCTCACAATATTTATATTTTTTTCACTTTTTTGAATTAAAAAGTATTACTAGAAGTGGTACTCACACTAAATCTCCAATTTTAATTCATGTAATAAAGTCATAATCTGTTACTGAAGACTGGGAAGAATATTGATTAAGACAAAACACCATACAGTTTCACTAATACTTAACTGGATAAAATACTGTAGAAACACCACATTCAGAAAAATAAATAAATAAATAAATCCCCAAGCAAAAGGAGCTGTTCAGATTATTTCACTGACATTGAAGAATAATTTATTCCAATGTTAGCATAACTTTTTTTGCTTGTTTGTTACCTCATCAAAGATTTCCTATTTACACAGGAAACCTCTTAGATTCCTACATATTTATAATCTTTTTTTCTTATTCACAGTAAAATGTGGTGATTCAAACTTGAAGGAAATAACAAAAATCACAAGATTTTAAATGTCACTTTAAATTTTAGTATATACCTGCTTCTGTCAGTGTGTACATTTCACAGTAAGATTCAATTCACATATAAATAACATATAATTGTCTGTAAAAATTGCTTACTCTATTTATTTATTAAAAAAAAAAAAAAAAAGGAGGGAAGGGGGAATGATAAAACGATGGAATTTTTATTATGCCAGGAATTTTTCACTGAATTGTATTCCTATTGAATTTTTCAGTATATTTTTCCAGAAATAAAACAATAAAACTTGGTTATCTTTGAAAAATATCAAATCAGAGTGACTTTGACTTTTTTAATAGTTGTTAAAAACAGTTCTCTGTTTCTGAAACAACATAATGTCAAGACAGATGAACTAGCAATTTACTCAGTTTACTCTGTGGATTGTAAACAGTAAGTAAATCATGTTCATTTGACCCAAAGAATTAAGCAACATGGATAAAAGTGCAAAATGTCATACCAAAGAAACACAATCATGATATTAACAAACTCACACTGTGCCACAACTTACACACAAGCACATTCTTAAAAGCTTCAGAACATCTCAGAACAAAGAGAGAAGAATAAAGGGGAAAAGACATTCAGTAGTTGGAGTATCTCATCAAATTGTAGTTGAAAAATAAATTTATTTAAGCCTCAAAATCGACAAAAGAAGAATAATCATATATGATCTGATACTAATCCAATAAGTGTTTAATTAATTGCTTTAAAATGACAAAAACAAAAAAATCAGAATAAATACATAACTGTCAAAGAAACAAGCACTTGTGCGTTTCCTGTGTGTCATGTTTAGAACAATAATTGGCCTCATTAACTACAGTATGTTTTCAGTTTATATTTATTTCACAGGTTCAAAGGTGGGTTTGATTTGATAAGGTTATTTATGCCACAATAGCATTTAATCCAGAAGAACAACAAAAGGAGCAAACTAAAACCAGTTTGTGCAGCAAGAGCAACAAACAGTATCTTTCTTATATTCACATTGAAATAGAATAAATCACTGCATTGCATTGAATGGAGCTTATAGTATATGAAGATTTGCCACAGAAGGTCTTCCTTGAACGTTTTTAACAGAGACATAAGTTTATTGCTTTTTTCTTCTAATACATATGTTAATGAAGACAATAGGATTGTTTCTACACTACTCTGTGTTTTGAAGGGAGTATAAATTAATTATTGAAAATGTAAGTTTCCATAGTACTCAGTTCTCAGATCAGTTTTTCCCCTTTTTACCTCCTCCACCGTATCAATATTAATGTACAGATAATTAAGGATATTCATGATTGTTTTACTTAGACTGCTTTACAAGAAATGTGTATTTTATTGATGCATATTAATCTATAAAATGGCGTGTAAGTCATTTGAAAACTAGCATAATTTTGAAAAAATGACTTTTTTTTCATGGTATGAAGTCAGTCTGAGAAGACATTAGGGGTACATCTGCTACATCTGTCTCTTCAATTTTGCAGCACTGCTGGTAATATTTTCCTTTCTGCTTTTTACCTTTTCACAATTCCATGGTCATTCTTCTATACTGTAATTTACACGTGAATGATACAGAACCCTTCCTTTTCCTCCCCTCCCCCGCTCCCCCCTCCCCTCCCCCCTTCCCTCTCCTCCCCTCCCTTCCCCTCCCCTCCCCTTCCCATCCCTTCCTGTCCTGTCTTGTCCTGTCCATTCCCTTGTCCCTGTCCCTGTCCCTTCCCTTCCCTTGTCCCTGCCCCTGTCCTTGTCCCTGTCCCTGTGCCTGTCGCTGTCCCATCCTTTCCCCTTCCCCTTCCCCTTGCCCTTGCCCTTCCCCGTCCCCTTCCCCTTCCCCTTTCCCTTTCCTTTCTGTTGAGGGGGATAACATACATGTTGTTATTTTAGTGTTATTTAGTGAATTTTTATTGAAATTTCACTATTTAAATTCACCTTCTATCAGAATACCTATAATCTCTTTTCTGAGCTCTTCAATTTCCTTGGTGTTTGCCTGCAAATTAAGTTGCCAGCCAAGATCTAAAATCATAGCAAGAAACAAACAGAGACAAACAGATGATCTTGAAATTTATCACAGAGAGTTATATTAAAAAAAAAAAAAAAAAAAAAAAAAAAACTTTTTTTGGGGGGAGGGGATGGGGGGCAGGAACGGCTGAAACTTCTCTCCTGTTTTGAAGGGGGAAGAAGACAAAATATATATATCTGAATGGAAGCAATTGCTCTGCTTGTTCTCCAGTCCTTCTCCACATCTAAGCTTCACGTCTTGAACCTACCCAAAGCAGAAAACTACTCTCTGATAAAATATCCATACTCAGTTCTTTAGGGAAGAGTATACTGCACTCCTTGTTACTGTGGACCTTTTGTATATATATGAAATTCAAAGCTTTACAGAAATATTTTCCCTTTCCCTGTCTCCTGAGATTTTTTTTTTTCTTTATTTAGACAAAACAGAATAAATTGCCTTATGGGACCTACAAGTTGTTTTGAAATCATCCGGTCTCCTGGCTTCCTTGATGATTTAGAAAGGAGAAATAAGACTGCCTGGCTTAACTTCTGAGCTTTTATGCTTTGTAGAATACATAGAAAGTGCATGAATTAACAGCAGGCAGAAAAAAATATTGGTTATATAGAAATTCTTTTCAGCTTTCTTCACCCTAATTTGTACTTCATCTTCCCCAGAAGGGATGAGACAGAACTACTTTATTTCCTACTGCTAAATAACTGCACCTGCACACTGTACTTAGAAACATAGACTACCATGTGGCTGAGTGGAAACCAAATAGAAAAGGGTAAAAAAAATGAACATAAAGGAGAAAATGAAGTTCGGTGTATTTTCCTTGGTATCTCTCGCTTGTATCTCTCACTTTTTTTTCAGTCACGTATCAAACAAGCTTTCAGGATTCACTCCATTGCTTGTAAAGGATCTATCCCTTTCCTGTCCAGAACTCATTTTGCAGTCTCTGAAGAAAATTGATGATCTTACTTTCTCCCAAAGAGCATTTCAAGAATGTGAACAAATAAAGTGTGTTACGCTGCTGCTAATATTTTAGTAAGGCCAGGTACACTAGCAGATAAAAAATTTGGGAAAATAATGACTTAGCCCATAGCTCTCAAATTTTGTCCTGAACAATCTCATAAGATCGCCTCTTGCCAAGGTGATTGGCTCCGGGGCAAACACGTTCTGCAGCGGAGTGAGGGATTGAGACAGGCAGGGCTTTTTTCTCAGCATCGAGGCCACTTGAAGCTGCTGAGGGAGCCACCAAGACCCGGCAGCCCTCGTGAGGGAGGCTGACGAGGCGTAGGCAGTGCCAGCAGCACCCTCTACCTGGCCATTTAGAGGCAGGCCCTAGGGAGCACGAGCGACCAGGAGTGCGGTGATATAAGTTAATAAAAGACGGGTGATCATATCATAAAAGGAAATCAAATGTGTTAGGGAGGACCTACCCCTCTTGAACCTTTGTTGGCTGGGACCAATGACTGCATTGTCCCCCAGGTGCACTTCAATAACTTCAAGAATCATCATCTCCAAAATTTTACCAGGCAGTGACGTGAGACTGACAGGCCTGTAGTTGCTAGGGTCTTCTTTCTTACCCTTCTTGAAAATTGGTACAACATTTGCCAGATTCCAGTCTAACAGGAGGCCTTTCCAGATTCCCAAGATCACTGAAAAATAATTGAGAGAGGTCCCGCGATGATGTCAGACAGCTCTTTAAGAACCCTGGGATGAATCCCGTCCAGACCCGTGGGCTTGTATGGATCCAGGTGGCGCAGCAAATCCTGCACATGTTCAGGAATGGTTGGGAGTTTGTCATTCCCACCATCACAGTCCTCCAGCTCAGGGCACCCTGGGTCCCGAAGCCCATGATTAGCATTGAAGACAGAAGCGAAGAAGGCATTAAATGTCTCTGCTTTGCCTACGTCATTGTCTGTGAGGAGACCTTCCCCATCAAGCAGTGGACCTATGTTTTCTTTGGTTCTCCTTTTTTTTTTTTTTACATATCTGACAAAAACTTTTTGTCTCCCACAGACATGGCCAGCTTCAACTCTAGTTGGGCTTTGGCCACACAAATTTTCTCTCTACAAACACGAACAGCACCCCTGTATTCCTTCCTCATTGCCTGGCCCTCCTTCCAGCAGCTGTACACTTTCTTTTTTTTGCCTAAGCTCCAGTAGAAGATCCCTGGTCAGCCAGGCTGGCTTCCTGCCCCGCCTGCCTGACTTCTGATATTTTGGAATTGCCTGATCTTGTGCTTTTAGGAAGCAGTGCTTACAGATTGACTAGCACTGATGGACACCAATGCCTTCAAAAGCAGTTTCCCAGGGAACCTTGCTGACTAGTTCCCTGAGCAGCCTGAAGTCTGCTCTCCCCATACCCAGGGCTGAAGTTTTGTTGGCAGTTTTCCTTCTGACACCATAAATTCTAAACTCAACCACTTCATGGTCACTATGACCAAGACAGCCACCAGTTGCCACGTCTCCCACAAGACCCTCTCTGTTCTCTAGCAACAGATCTAGGAGTGCACCTTTCCTAGTTGGCTCCCTTAGCACCTGCACCAAGAAGTTATCATCTAGGTGATTTATGATCTTCCTGGACTTGCTTGTGTCAGCCGTGTGGTGATCCCAGTTGATGTCTGGCAAGTTGAAGCCCCCATAAGGACAAGGGGAGTTGATCTCGAGGCATCTCTCAGTTCTGCAAAGAATAATTCATTGGCGTTGTCGTCCTGTCCAGGTGGTCTGTAATAGACTCCCACAACGACATCCCCTTTATTTGTTCATCCCTTAATCCTTACGCAGAGGCTCTCAACTTTGCCATCACCAACCTGAAGTTCCACACAGTCCAGCCCATGCTTCACATACATCGCCACCCCGTCACCTCGCCTACCCTGCCTGTCCCTCTTGAAGAGCCTGTAACCATCTATTGCAGCACACCAGCCACAGGACTCATCCCACCAGGTTTCACTTATGCCAATGGTGTCGTAGCTGTGGGACTGGGCCAAGACTTCTAGCTCATCCATTTTATTCCTCATACTGCGTGCATTTGTGTAGAAGCACTTCAAATGAGCCTCCCTACACGCAGCACCTTGTGGAGCTGACCGAAGGACCTCACTGGCACACAGTCCCTCTGATTCTAGTGCACCATCCCTTAGTTCATCAGTGGCTTGCCTGGCTTTATACCCTTCCCCCTTCAACTCTAGTTTAAAGCCCTATCTATCAGCCCTGCCATCTCCTGACCAAACATCCTTACTCCTCTCTGAGAGAGGCGCATCCCATCTGGTGCCAGCAGGCCTGGTGTCATGTAGACCTTCCCGTGATCAAAGTTCTGCCAGTTACACCAGTCCCGAAGCCACGTGTTAATGTGATGAGCCCACTTATCAGCATCGAGCCCCCCTGTCGGAAGGACAGAGGCAAACACAACCTGTGCCCCTGATCCTTTAAGTAGTTGCCACAAAGCCCTAAGGTCCCTTTTGATTGCTCTCGGACTTCTCGTTGCTACCTCATCATTACCAGTCTTAAAGACCAGTAGTGGGTAGCAATCAGTGGGCCGTACTAGATGCTTGACTTTCTTAGCAAAGAAAGCTCACCCGAGCCCCAGGGAGGCAACAGACTTCCCTGTGGGTTGGGTCCGGTCGGCATATCGGGCCCTTTGTCCCTTTCAGAAGGGAGACCCCCATTACAATAACCCTTCTTTCTTTTTTGACAGATGATGTAGCAATGTGGGGGGTAGGTTGCCTTGCCTTAGGCACCCTCTCCAACTGGAACAGGGTTTCATCTACTTCATTGTTCTGACTGTCGTGTTCTAGACCCTCATACCTGTTATATAAGGGTAGAAGGGAAGGTGAGGTGGGCAGGGACAGGGCTCGCCTACCACCCCGAACAGGAACCTGCCTCCATTCCCCCCTTGGCCTAGGTCCCCTCCTAGTGCCTGGCGGGATGTGGGAACTTTTGTCTTCAGCGTAGCAGGAGACACCTGTGCTGTGGCAGGCTCTTGAGTCTGTCTCAGAGAGGGTAGAGTACACCTCCACCAGTCAATTTCCCTCTCTGACTCCCTGATGCTCCTCAGCCTGCTCACCTCCTCCCAAAGCTCCACTACCTGTCTGAGCAGCTCTTCAATCTGGGCACACCTCCCACAGGCATAACGCTCGCTGCTGCTGTCAGATACTGACAGAAGATTCGGGCACACCCTGCAGCCCAAGACCTGGATGGCCGTGTGTTTCCCCAAGCCCTCAGTCTGCATAGCCACCTCGGTGACTGTGGCTGGAGAGGCCACGAGAGATGCAGAGGCCATGGTTTTCTGCCTGGTTGATACCATGGGTAGGTTCCTCGCAAGCAGATTACAAGTACCGAAGGGAAAGACCTCTGCAAAGTGCGCTAAGGAGCCCTTCCTGCCTGCACGCACTGCTGTGCAAACTGCCATGCCCTGCCCTTCTGACGCACCATGCCCTGTTTGCCCGTCCTGTTTGCTGCGCTCCTTGTTGTTCGCGCTCCGTAGGGCCTGCCTACGAATGGCCAGGGAGGGGGCACTGCTGGCTCCACCTACGCCTTGTCAGCCTTCCTTGTGAGGGCTGCCGGGTCCTGGCGGCTCCCTCGGCTGCTTCGAGTGGCCTCGATACTGAGAAAAAAGCCCTGCCTCTCTTGATCCCCCAACCTGCTGCAGAATGCGTCTGCCCTGGAGCTGATTGCCTTGGCAAATAATACAAGTTATTATTAAGAAATCACATGTAAATTGAGGAATAAGCATATTTTTACTTTTTTTTTTTTTTTTTTTTTCTGTTATTATAATCTTCACATCAAAATAAAAGAGAGAATTCCAGTGTTATAGCTTTTGCAGAGAAGCAAAATATTCTGATCATTTCTCCCTATATTTTCACATTTTTTGAATGTCTTCATAGGCAAAAGCAACACAGAGGTTAGGAAAATTCTCAAAGATCTTGGCAAACTTGTCACTTCTTTTATGTTGCATAAAGAAGAATTGCATTAAAAGGAAAGGAACCTTCCTGGATTGTAAGGATAAAACATTCTTCCATGATTCTGCTAGCCAAATAATTTATAAAGTGTTCCATATGCAAAACATCAAAGTATGCATCAAAACAAATAAATAAAAATCAGCTTTTCAGAACCTCTGAGAAATGCATCCTGAATTATTTGTTAAACAATAGTGTATACTAGTACATTGCCAAATTGAACATCATGTGGCTTTATCAATGCACCCTTAGTCACTTCCCTTAGGAATAAAAAGATTAACAATAGATTTTATCAGTAAGATTTTCGGAGGGTCATTTCTCTTGTTCATAATTATGTTTCATCATACTGCTTGTCAGAACAATCTCTCATAATTTGTCCATATTCAGTAATTAATATTTCTCTGTAACTGTCTGTGTTAAAGTATTTAATATACTTCTGTAAAAACAATCTGAAGCACTGTTGGATGTCTGCTGCTGAATTACACCACATTACATTACAAGCTACTAGAACAGTAAACTCCACTAATGTCTCTCAGGGGAATGAAATCAGGACACACCTTACTGAAACAAATGAAGTAGTGAACTTGAATTAAGTAAAGACACAAGTCATTAAACCTATCACTGTCTACTAAAAGTTATTTTCATGACTGAATCTGTAATAATTAAAATTGAAAAAGCATTGTGAACGAAACGGACATCCGTCCCTTCATCCTCTCCTTCACCTCATTCTAGACTGACTATATTCTGTGTATTGCGGGTGGGATAAAAAGAGAATAAGTAGAAACAATAACTTTTTATTTTTTCCAAAGTACAGCTTTTTTGTTGTTGTTGTTGTTGTTATTTACAAACCAACATATAGCAATTGTTTGTTTCTGATTAAAAAGGAAGATCTTCAAAGAGAAGAGACTATCTTGTAACTTACAATAGTTCTGCTTCAGAAAGAACATTCAAGAGGGCTTTTACTATTATTCCTAGGTAAATCCAAAGTATTTTAATATATTTTTGTTCAGCAACAGAACCAGAACATCCTAACTGTTCATATAGCTTGGATTCAATGCTATGTAGATAAAACCCCAGTGTTATCTCTACCCCCAACCCCCAGCCCCCCACCCCCGCTGGTGCTTTCCTTTTCTTTTGTCCTTAAATATACACCTTCATAGCAATGTTCCTGACAAAGTAGCTTCATTTTTATTCAATAGTTAATCATGCTATGTATGATTACATGTATTCTTGTTACTAATCTTTGTATAATAAAAATGTTGCTAGAATATCATCTGAAAGCTTGAACAGCACTTCTCCTAAAGTACTACCTCCTTTTAGTTATATTTACCTGACATTCATTTTTCTTATTTTTCTCTTTCAGTCGATGTTAGGGCTCAGTCCATCACATGTCTTCAAAATATGTTCAAAAACAGGTCTCCTATTCTGTCATGATTCATACTTGCTATTTTGTCATGATTTAAATGTGATCAGGTATTGAATGAAGAGCAGGAGGAAAGGAAGGACTGCCAGTCTTTCCAGCCTGTTTCCATTCTAACAAACACTTCCTACCACATTTGACTAGTCAAGCTTGCAGAAACATTAATTTCTGTGCCATGCTCCTTATTCCCCAGCAGACAGGTAGTGAGATGAAGTCATCCGAGAGCCAATAGCAACATGACAATTAATCATGAGAAGCAAGCATGAAGAAAATCTGTTTTCTATAAAAATCTTGAAAAAGTTGCAGAAAACTGCTCTATGTGGATGAGAAGAACATGCAGGTGTACTGTAGACAAGAATGATAAGAGGTCTTTTTTAAAGCACTTTTTATAAATTCAGGGAATTAAGCCCTAGGATGGAGCTGTGATTTTCTGAATATATTTTTGCCAAACTGCAACTATTTGAAAACAGTCATTTTTTTCTGGAAAAATTTTGCTTGTGTGTTGTACTGATTTATTCTCCTTCATCTCCCTGTTCTCATAAAGAGGCTCCCGTCTAAATAATAATTAAAATTTCTCATAAGGAAAAAAAAAAAAAATCTGTTTTGCTTTGTGATTGTTGCAGGTTATGCACCTGCATTAGAAGAAAGGATAGAATGCCTCCCTCCCCCCCCGCCAAAAAAAAAAAAAAAAAAAAAAAAAAAAAAAGATGGTATGAGGGAAAAACAACATTTTTTTACCAAAGTTTGTTCCAGACAGATCCCAAGGAAGAGCCCCAGAAAGCTGAGTCACTCACTCTTCTGTGGACAGCAAAAAGCTGAGCAGCTAGTGTCTGTTCAGGTAGGTGGGTATTCTCCATTCTGGAAGTGTTTTATGTATACCAGCCTCATGCACACAGAGATATATTAAGTATCAAAAGACATTATATTAGGAAATATATTCCAACAGTACATATTTGTGTAATCTGCTACACTGGGGCTACAGGTAAACCAATAGCCTGGCTCTGAGTGTTATTCCTGGTGTCCATGATAAAGTGGAGCCATACTCTCAGCAGCTTAGAATATCCCAAGGATTTCCCACATTTATAGTAAATAGGTATTCATTTAGCCATAGTGTTACCTACCTCATCAGCATACCTTAAAATAACTGAGATCTTAAATTCTACCGCATCATGGAGATAATAATTTTGTATATTATATTTTGTCTACATTTCTCTCTTTTTTTTTTCTTTAATTTCCAACTGAAATATTCGTTCTCTGTTGTTTAATCCTTATTTCACGTTGCTTCTATTTTTATTTTTTTTCCATCTAATTAACATTTCACATCTCTTAACTTCTTTTATAAGTTTAAGTAATTTAGTCCTATTAGCACTTCAAAAATCAGAGTGAGAACTTTGAGTAGTTTGCTTAATTGTATGAGTAGTTAATTTCCCATTACTTAGAAACTCATACATAGTAAGCGGTCTTTAATGTTTTAAAATTTCATATGAAGATTACAGCATTAAATAATTATTTTTTTTAATAATTGATTTTATAATGTTTGAAATTAATTATAAGAGGGAGTTATCATAATGTATTTTAGTACTTGTTTTTATTAAAGATTTGCCTGCAACTAATATGCCATAGTTTCCTTAAAGTTATATCTCTTCATCTAATATATATACTCTGAAAACATAGCTATCTATCATAGTCTTCTCTTGAAAAAGAGAGAATCTCTGTAAGAATGTTCCAAGGCAATTCATAAATTTGGCAGCATTTTTTAATATATATCCCCCAGGAAAAAAGCCTTGTCAAATGTCTAACCTAAATCTGTATAACAAATTACAGATATTGTTTTGTCTTCTTCTCTCGGAGTTCTTACTTTGTAGCAGAATTATTTTAATTTTACAAGGAGGTTATTATAAGGTCCTGAGCACACAGATATAAACTCTCTGTTCTTTAACCTTTCCAAGGAGATGCAGTGCAAGCTACCAAGCTAAAACAGGCAGAGGTGTCACCAAAAAAAAAAAAAAAAAAAAAAAAAATGTCATGAAAAAAGCTTTGCTCCTCTATAGGAGAGAGAGGAAGAAGGAGAGGGAGAGAGTAAGGTGAAATGGAAGAAGAAAAGGAAGAGGAAGAGGAGGCCAAGGCAGAAAGAGGAGATAATTCCAAGCTAATTCAACTAGATCCCCAGATTTTTAAGGTATTTAAATTACAGGTCAACTTAGACCATTTCTGTCTCAAGACCAGACTGTGGATGCATGTATATCTTGCTGTAATCAATAGGAATACTTATTTAAATATCTTTTAAATTCATGTCCAATGGCTCTGGTTCACAAAGAAAGGCTACTTAAAATCCAGCTGGAATACAAGTCACTGTCTCTCCAGTTCATCTTGGTTCTTCTTGGTTGCTGTATTGCCTCTTCAGTTTTCTCTCTGACAGATTCTGAATTTTTCCCTCTGTCACATTTTGAATTAGCATAGTCTACAGCCTGGTGTATAAAATAAAATAGAATTAAATGGAATAGAATAAAATAAAATAAAGTAAAATAAAATAAAATTGGAATGGAATACAATTAGAAAATATAACAATAAGAATATTAGAATAGAATTAGATAACAGAACAGAACAGAACAGAACAGAATAGAATAGAATAGAACAGAATAGAATAATTAAAAAAAAAAAAATGCTGGTTTTCATTTAAAATGGCAGAATGTATCAGAACATCTTCAGAAGACAGCCATGTGCTAAGGAGAAGAATGCATGAAGGAAAGGACTACACTGGAAGAAATACAGTGTAGTCCTTTCTACCTCACAGGAAGACATCTCCAATAAGAAAAAAATCTGTACTTGAGAAAGTAATTTAGCATAAATGATGTAAGCAATACATTACTGTATTAAAAGAAAAAAAAAATAAAGAGAGGAGAGGAGAGGAGAGGAGAGGAGAGGAGAGGAGAGGAGAG
>NC_048893.1:130858744-130874772 GCF_011077185.1 Oxyura jamaicensis
AAAGAAAAGAAAAGAAAAGAAAAGAAAAGAAAAGAAAAGAAAAGAAAAGAAAAGAAAAGAAAAGAAAAGAAAAGAAAAGAAAAGAAAAGAAAAGAAAAGAAAAGAAAAGAAAAGAAAAGAAAAGAAAAGAAAAGAAAAGAAAAGAAAAGAAAAGAAAAGAAAAGAAAAGAAAAGAAAAGAAAAGAAAAGAAAAGAAAAGAAAAGAAAAGAAAAGAAAAGAAAAGAAAAGAAAAGAAAAGAAAAGAAAAGAAAAGAAAAGAAAAGAAAAGAAAAGAAAGCTGGAAAGATTGAAATGATTGTGAACAGAGACAGTGAAAAAGATACTTCTTTTTTTAATTAATGTTTTCATATTTGCATTTTCAAAATTATTTTTTCCACTTTGAAAATTATTAAAATAAAATATTTTCCCTCAGAGAAGGAGAAAGGCATACAACTTAGGACAAAGGCATACATTGTCTAAACTTTGATAGTTCTGAGGAAAAAATAAACACAAAATCACCAACAGCAAAAATCCCACCACAACACAGATGTTTCTAAACATCTCACTTTTTATCTTTTACCAGATTTTATCTAGTTGTTTTTTTT
The DNA here is from genome assembly GCF_011077185.1 of Oxyura jamaicensis. Classification (NCBI taxonomy): domain Eukaryota; kingdom Metazoa; phylum Chordata; class Aves; order Anseriformes; family Anatidae; genus Oxyura; species Oxyura jamaicensis. The sequence continues at coordinate 130,859,330 of NC_048893.1, forward strand.
TTTTTTTTAAATAAAAATAAAAATAAATATAACAACTAAAGAATCACCTTTTTGTACATCTCCACTTAGGAAACTAAGTCCTATTGAGTTCCAATGAGTGTCTGTGTTTGATACTGTCCCACTGAAGTCACTGAGTGCAGGATGAATCCCTTTATCCCTTATACACTTTGCAAATGCATGAGTCACACACCATGCAGCTAGGGAAGTGAGGCCATCAGCCAGATTTGTCAGGATTGAAGCCAACATTGCTTTGTTGATCCACGATCCGCTCATAGGAAGAGTCATAGAAGAATGCAAATCAGTCCTTGCCCTTTGCTAAAGAAAAAAAAATATAAATAAACAAAACAAAAAAAAACAGTGTAATGTTTCTAGATGCCTCAGTTCTTTATCAGTTAAAAATAAAAAATAAAAAAATATTTCTCATTCACTATTTATGACAGCTTTGATATATGTACTTAAATGTCCCCTTCATTGTTTCCTCAGATAATATTTAACAATCTTGATAAATAAAATGCACATAGAAATCATCTATTAGTCTTGATATTTAAGAGTCTTCTAGACGGAACCTAATTATATTGACAGATGCTGTTACAGTCATTTTTAAAGTAGTATAGTAAAGAAATAGAACCGTATCACAGCTGCTTATCTGCTTCAAGATATATTAATCCTCACTTTATGCAGATAGATAACTTTAAAACCAAGAAAAATCAATTTAAATTGAGCTATAGAAATCAAGTGTAAAAATGGTAGCACTGCAGATAGTACTACTGTAGATGTATTTATTAATAATAAAAGCAGCAGTAAACAATTATGAGATCAGACTCATATTTGGGAGAAATAATTTCACAAGACCATGGCCTGCTTGTACAAGTTTCAGTTTCCATGTACCACGTTTCAACAAACCAACAGGGGAGGAACACTTGCCTTGAATGAACATCCCAATTGCCATGGAACATTTTCCCTGACTATGTTAATTAAAAAAATGAGCTTTTTAGTGACAGAGGAGCATTATGTTCAGTGTTTAGAATTAATCCAGCTCTGAGCTGGATTAACTGGTCCACAGATTCTTTGGGCAGACCACCAGAGCATAGAGGACAATCTATATAATGGAACTTCCTCAAATTATTTCCGGTCCAGATATATTCTCTTGTCTCTTCACACTTATGAACTAGAAAAGAGAGAACTTGAAGCCTGCTGGCAAATTAGCAGTTTCTTTTCCAAGCATCACAAGTGCCAAACAATGACAGAGTTACATGGATATCTTGATTTTGCTTTCAGCATTACCTGTTTCTCAAAGCTAATTATTTATCCCTCCCAGCTCTATAAAATTGCCAGATCATGAACTCCTGTAACCATTACAGGAGATTCATTAATCCCTTTAAGCTAATTAAAGACAGAAAGTTAAGTTACAAGTAAATAAAATGGTTTGAGGAAATTTATTTTATTTTCCTCTATTTTTGTTCTAATTTTATACTTTGGATAGTGATACATACTTGAACACGCTTAGTATTTTACAGGTAGACAAGAGTGCTATGCCTTCAGGACCTTACCTTTTCAATACCATCCTTCTGCTCCTTAGAATAGGGAAAGTAGGATTAAATGAATTCTGTCTTGCACATTAGCAAAGACAGTATTTCATTCTTTACCATCCCCTTCTTCTCTTATACCCGCTGAATCTCAGGGGGCTCAGAGGAGGACCATGGCTGACACTAGTGAGAAATCTAGACACTGAAATCTAGACACAATCCTCCCTTGGGGAAGGTAAATTAATATTGTCTGATTTTCACTAGAAACATACTGAGAGAAACAATACAGAGAAGACAAACATATGCAGTCCCTTAAATAGCGCAAATTCAACCCGATTTTGTCATGAGCTGCTGTGGCGATGTGGTTAATTCCCTGTGTTGGGGACATTTTGACATCTAATATAGTACCAAAAATATAGGTTCTGTACGCTGGTATAAAATCAGCTGGAAAAATACTGTGATATCAATCCACTACTATAATAATAATAATAATAATAATAATAATAATAATAATAATAATAATCTTACTAGTGCTAAGTGCTATTTTTTGCAAAGAGCTTTAGCTTCCATTGAGCTCTTTGCTCAATGGAAGATAGGAATAAAGGAAATATATATATATATATCTTATTTATTCTTCTAGTCTTCATGCAAATGTGATTAAGATCTTTAAAATAATGCACCAAAAAGGTTCAAAATGGAAACTGAGAAAAAGCAAAACTTACTAAATTGTAACATTATTTTCTGGTTGGTAAATTGCTTGTTGGAAAAGATTCTACTAAATCTAATAGGAGATGTCTGATAGAAAGAAGAAATAATGGAAACTACCTGCACTCAGTCAGTTTTCTTTAGTATTTCTAGGCACCATGGTAATAAATGACTCCATTAGAATAGAAGCAGGTTATATGCATCATCTTGTCTGCACTCCAAATTCACAAGCACTTTTTTTTTTTTTTCTACTGCTCTTTCATTAAGATTTTCTGACAACAGAGGAAAACAAATCTTCAACTTGAAGTGAATTATGTTTGTAGCTAAATTGTTTTCTTGCAACGAACAATGTGTAAAGTATGATTTTTTAATCTTACTACTTGAATTGCTTGTCCACTTTAGTCCAGTGAAATTTTAGTCAGGCCTGGTCAGGTAGAAGTGATTTATGCTTGAAACTAAATTGTTTGCTCGCAGCAAGACAATGTGTGAGCTATGATGTTTTACTCTTATCACTTACATTGCTTGTCCACTTTTGTCCAGTGTAATTTTAGAAGTAAAGCCATGTCAGTCAGGCCTGGTTGGGTAGATATGTAACAGAACTCATCTGAGGAAGGAAACAAACCAAAAACAAACAAACAAACAAACAAAACAACAGACAGTACCATAAAGGTTTAACATTATTTTTTAAATTATTATTTATTTTCAGCTGTGACAGACTGCAAGCAAAGACACTATTGGATTCTAGTCTGTTTCTGTGATATAGTAAATTGCACAAAATAAAATATTATTTGACAGACAAGTGCATGTATGTCCCTTTCAATCTCAGCCATTCTGTGATTCTGTGACTTTGAGTCTTGGAACTCAAACTCAGCTATAAGTTTCACTACCTTTTCTTGTTTCTAAATAAAAGGGCTAAGGGATGCCTAGCGAGCCCAGATAATTGACACAGTATTTGGCTTTTACCTGCAGTACCAGATTTCTTTTGGAGAAACCACATTAACAGTGAAGTTGAAGAGTACCCTAACAATTGAGTAGCATCGTCAGCTTGGGGACCAAGGTTTGTGTTTGGTTCTCATAGCAACATATTTGCATTTATTGCACTGCTAGTAAAAGATCTGGTCATCATTTGAGGAGCATCTGAGGACAGATTTGAATATTTAAGTCAAGCAGAAGCCTCCATATTGGTGGATGAATTGTTTCATGTGGCTAAAACCCTATCGATACCAGAGAAAACAACTTGCATTAGCTGAAAAGGCAGAAGAGTCCTTAATGATGAGAAAGCACTCTTCTAATAAGACAGCTATAATTTAATAGAAGCAATTGACATAAAGCTGGTTGATTATGATAGTATAATATGTTGTTTCACATTACTTTGTGCAGCTATAAACCAAAAAATGAACAGCAGTAATGTATGACACTTTAGCTGATTATTAGTAATGTGCCTGAAAAGGAACCATAGTATCTCTTAATTAACTCATTATTTAAATTTTACTCTTAGAATAAAAATTGCCATCAGTACTTGTGAATTTATCCAATATAGTGATCTATCTATGTTGCTTTAAGCAGATTGAAAGAACATCCTCCTTTCCAGAAGCAATTGCGGTGGTATGCATTTAAGACCCCACCAAACAACCCCCCCCCCCCCCCCCCCGCCCCCCTTCGCAGTGTGTAGCTCTCATGTGTTGAATGGGTAAATTAATACTCCGAGGGGAAAAGCACATAATAAGCCCTTTTGAAACAACTTGAGTAGCACTGAATAAATTCTAGTTTTAGTTATGTTAATGAGTTTGAAGGGACAGTGTAGAATCACAAAAATCCTATAACAATGCTGGTTCACTATAGCTAGTTGAATATCCCTTTCATAACTATCAAAAGCATAGCAAAGAAAACTATCATTTTCTTATGATGTAGACCCTCTGCTGATTTTAGCCTGCACCACGGCTCCTTCACAGTTGCTCTCTTCCCCTGCTCCACATGGGGTCCCTCCCACAGGATGCCATCCTTCCCCAACTGAGCCTGCAAGGGCTGCCCACAGGCAGCAGCTCTTCAAGAATTGCTCCCACATGGCTCCGTACCATGGGGTCCATCCATCAGGAGCAAAATGCTCCAACATGGGTCCCCCACGGGCAGCAGCTCCCCCCAGATCCCCTGCTCCTGCGTGGGCTCCTCTCCATAGGCTGCAGCTCTGGCCCAGGGCCTGCTCCTGCGGGGGCTCTCCAGGGGCCACAGCCTCCTCCAGGCCACATCCACCTGCTCCACCGGGGGCTCCTCCACAGGCTGCAGCTTGGAGATCTGCTCCATGTGGGACCCATGGGCTGCAGGGGGACAGCCTATCCCACCAGGCGGCTCTACACAGGTTGTAGGGGAACTTCTGCTGTGTTCCTGGAGAACCTCCTGCCCTCCTTCTGCCCTGTTCTTGGCATCTGCAGGGCTGTTTCTCACTCCTCACTCTCCCAGCTGCTGTTGTGCAGCATTTTCCCTTCCTTAAAGCTGCCCAGAAGCCCACCAAACTTCTCACCCTAACTCAGCTCTGGGCAACAGTGGGTCACTTTTGGAGCTGGCTCTGCTCTGACATGGGGCAACTGCTGGGCTCTGCTCACAGAGGCCAGGCCTACGGGCCCCCTGCTGCCAAGCTCTTGCCACGTAACCCAAGATGGACAGCCATCTGCTGATACTCAGTTTTAAAGACAAGCAAATTCTCATTATGTGACATTATAACAGATACTGTGGAGGGAGAGGGAAAGGGAGAAAAAAAAAATAGTGGTTAGGGAACAGCAATATTTTATGGTAAAGGTCTAATGACCATTAAAGTTATTTATTTTTTCTATATACAAAATAAAATAACTTCAAAAGGAACCATATTATTCCTGTAATTAAATCATTTTAAAATACAATATATATATATATATATATAAATAAAATAATGTTTTGCTTGATAGTTTTTACATGCAATAGCGAACGGACAGATATTAAATATCTTTTTGTCCATCCCCAATATACTTATTGACATCATTCATCTTATTTATTCAGTCTTTATTTAACATGCTTATATAGTCAAGTTCACAAGGTTTAATAATGATTTCTTACATTAAGGCATTTCATTTGGCATTCTAATAACTCTTTCCTGTTCTTCAATTTTGAGTTTTATTTCCTTTAATATGGGTGCCTGGAGGAGTGCATAGAAAGGTTTTATAGATGATGTCCTGACAGTTGCAGTTATGTTAAAATCTCCCATTCACTATTACATGGTATATCCTGAGTTGTATGAAATACCTTTTGTTTTGTCTTGTGTTGCACTTGTGCTGGGGAGTCAGTAATCTGTAGTTCTTTTTTTCTTTTCCTTCTCACTTTGTGTTTTGGCAGTACTTTCAATTCAGCACCCACCACCAACACCTGAATGAAACTACCAGCTTTAGGACCTGGAGGAACACAGAGAAAAAGAGCATAACAGCAGGATAATTAGGTAGAAATTAGGAATGTGTATAGCAATTTTAACTACATTATCAAGATTTATTTTTCTGTGACAATTAGAACTAGATTAATAATGATTCTTGAATTAGTTCAGATTATAGGAACAATAAATTATTGGCTTTAGTTAGGTATAGGTGTGTGGCTTCATTGCTCATAAACAAGATTTTGTGCTCAGCCCACACATCATTTTGGATCCAAGCTTTGAAGTGTACAGTAATAAAATATATATTTGAAAATGTTTGGGATGGACCTGACTTCATTGTTCTTTCATAGAGCTCTGTAGTATGGTATGGGCATTTCATTACTGTTCTAAATTATAAAGATTAAGTGCCTTCCATGTCAGGAAAACAAACAAACAACAACAACAACAAAAATAGACAAACAAAAAAACTCTACCACAACTTCATTCCAATAGGAAAACCTTGTGCCTAAAAAGCTGATGGCTGTATGATCACTTGCATCTAGAAAGCTCATAGAGGTCTAATTCCTTTTTAATTTATGCCAAGTTACTGTCTGAATGGCATCTAAGAGCAAGCAGAGTTCTACAAGCTGATTTTGGAATAGATAAAAATAATCTTCTTATCCTGTTTTAAAATGTGCTGCCTTCTGAAATGTATTGAATATACTGTATTTAAGTTTGTGTAAGTAGAACCACTCAAGTCTCTTTTGATTTTAAAGACAGTTTCTTTGTCTTTAGAAACTTAATTGTTTTGCAGCTTGCTTTGATCCTTGCTCAGAGAAAACAAAAACAAACAAACAAAAAAAAACATATAATATTATTGCCACAATTTTTTAACTCCCTGTCAGAGAAGTCCATATTATAAAACTTTATGTACTCTTACAGTTTGACTTGTATGAATACAGTTTTGGCTACGTAATCCTTTTACTGAACTATGTGATATATTTAACAATATTTAGTTCTATTTGAAATTCCACTTGTCTGACAAGAGGTATCCTTGGTGGATAGATTATGCCTGGAAAAACTAGTTACTGGCATCATACTGATTCATTGTATATCAGAAATAGATTTTCTGAGAAGTTATCAAAATTTGCTAGGCATTCTACTAGTTGAACCATTTTTAGTCAGACTGCTTGCATGACCTCACAAGTTTTCAATAAAAAAAGGATAATAGTGGCATAACTGGGGCACTGCTTGTTTATTTTATGGGTGTCTTCTTTTATTTTGGTCTTCTCCATTATTAACAAGATATCCAAAACATCAATATTTGGATGTCTGCATACTATTGCATAACTCCTTAATTCAGATTTAACCTTTAAGGTCTCCGTTCATTCCTCTTCTAGTTTAACTGTCCCAATCCTCAAAAGGTATTTCATGTGCTAAAAATATAAAAAATAATTTCAAAGAGTTTGTTCTCCGTATTCAGTTTTATTTATTTATTTATTTGGTGTGGGCATGCCATCTTTATGACAAAAGGATATATATTTTTTTCAGAGAAGAGCTTCTTACAATTACTTATCTAGAAAAAGTAAAGTCTATATGCCTTTTTCAAAGTTAGAACCCCTCAGAAATCTGAAGCAAGACAATAAAAAACAAAAATAAACAATAAAAAAACATTACATACACACACACAAAACAACCCCCCACACAAACAGCTACATGAATATCCAGAACTAATCTTTTTGTCTGACGTGTTAGGTGAAAAGTTTAGGGTAAAGGGATTATGCCAGAATGCAAATATTTTCTACTCCACATATCTGACAACATCCATGATTAGAAAAATGTAAATATTCTTTAAATTATAAGATTTAAAGTATTGCAGGTGTTCAGGAGCTTCCCCTGTTCCAGTGCAGTCTGGATTAGTCCATGGCAAATGGAAGGGCTGTGCTTCCACCCTTGGGGCAGTCGATTCCAGTAGTACTGAATGCCTCTCCACATGAAAGCAAACTGTGCTCTGAAGTCTGCTGCCAAAGGGATAGAGAAAAATCCATTTGTGATATGAATTGTGGCATACCACTTGGCTCCCTTTAAGTCCAGTTCATACTGAAGTTCTAGCATATCTGGCACATCAGCACTTAGTGGTGGCGTCACTTCATTCAGGCACCAAAGTCCACTGTTAGTCTCCACTCACCATTAGATTTTTGCACTGGCCATATTACCATATTACCTATTAAAGGGTGAATGTCCGGCTGATCACTCCTTGGTTGTCCAGTCAACAGATCAGCTCATTAATGGGAATCAAGGGGTCTTGGTTAGTGTGATATTGCTGTTGGTACACCATTGTGGTAGCGATCAGAATGTGTGAAGTAGTCTTTTTCAGGGATGCACAGAGCCTCCAGCCCAGTCATAATGGAGTGCTTTTTCCACTCATTCCCAGTTAGACTCACTTCAGGCTCCAATACAGTTAGCTGTATTTCTGACTTCGGAAATACAGATGGGTTCTGCCCCTTTATAACTTTTCTCTTTAAGTTGGTGGAATTCTTGGGAAGGTTTCTCCACAGCTAAGATGGAGACCTATAGGGATGTGATGGTTTTACTCGAGTGGGCAGCCGAGCTCCACCACAACTGCTCTCTCACTCCTCCCCTCCTCAAAGAGGAAGAGGGAGAAAAGACAACACAAAGAGCTCGAGGTTTGAGATGAGAATGATTTAATTAAGGAAAGGGGAATGGGGAGAAAGAGAAACAAAAGAAACAACAAGGCCGCACGGAAGCACAGAGAGAAAGAAAAAAAAGTTATTCTCTACTTCCCATCAACGAGCGATGTTTGGCCACGTCCCGGGAAGCAGGGCCTCAAAACGCGTACCGGTTGTTCAGGAGAGACCCTCCCCCACGAGAGCCCCCCTTTTATTGCTGAGTGTGACATCAGGTGTTATGAAATATCCCTTTGGTTGGTTTAGGTCAGCTGCCCTGGTGATGTCCCCTCCCCATCAATTGCCCACCCCCAGCCTGCTGGCTCTTGGGGGCCTGGAAGGAGTTCTGATGTTGTGCCAGCACTATGCAGCAATAGACACAACACTGGAGTGATACCAGTGCTGTTCCAGCTATGAGTGCAGAGCACAGCACTGTGTGGGCTGCTGCAGGGAAAGGTGACTCCATCCCAGACAGACCCAACACAAGGGAAGAAGAGTGACTTCATACTTCTGGAGTTGTCTAGTGAATTCATCCACTGTGTGTGGGTTCCCCTTGGTCTTTCCAGGTTATTACTGCCAAAGAGCTGGCATATGAGGATGATGCACTCTGTACAAACTTCCACCACATAGGTTGTATAAACTTGACTTCATGTGCTTCATGTGTATCTCTGGATATCTGTTTGTTGTCTGGGTTTCCATAAATCACCTCCAGCACTGCTAATTCCCACAGGTACTAGATAGCCTCCTCCATGGTTGTCCACTTCTCTGTCTGACATACAAGATCTTCCTTGAATGGATACTTTTCCTTCACATCTGACAGGAGATGCCTCCAAAGGGTGAAGATTTGTGCTTCTTTTCCAAATGCTCTGTCAATGCCCCGTTCCCTAGTGAGGGAACCCAGATGCTTGGCTTCCCTCCCCTCTAATCCCAGGCTATTGGCCCTGTTATCCCAGTGCCAGAGTAGCCAGGTGACAATGTGCTCACCTGGACAATGGCTGAAACCTTTTTGCATATCTCGTAGCTCACCCTGGGTTAGAGATCAGGTTGTTTTTCATGCTTTTATAATATCTTTCTCTTCATCTTCCTGTTCCTCTGATGGCCCAGCCACTTCAAAGTAGCCTGCCTCATTTTCTTCCTCCCCCCTCTGACTAGGAGATCCTTTGCTTTCTAAGCCACCTGACTTTCTCATCTATTGTTTCATCTTGCATATAGAGTCAACTGCTACTGACACGGGTTGATTCTCTAGCCCAACCTTGGGGTCTGTTGAAATGACCTGTCACTGGGGTTGCAGTAATGTTGATTGCAGCTTGGTAAGCACTGGCCAAATCCCAGCACGTTTCAGTGATTTGTGTCTCTTTGGAATTGCCAAGGTAATGACACATCTTTTTCAAGCATTCTGCCAGGTTTTTTTTTTTTAGGATTCTTCACTTGTTCAGGGGTGAAGTTCCAAAGCACTGGAGTTGTCCATTGCTCTAGGTGCTTGTCCATATCCTCCCACACTTCCTGCCACTCATAACTACTGTGCCTCAGAACAGACCTCTGGCTGACATTCTTAAGTAGTTGCTTAACCTTAAACAAAACCTGAAATATATTGAGGAGACATAACAATAGGAACATGCTCGTTCAAACATCCCAAGGATATTCAAAGTTTTGAAGAGCTATAGTAACTAGCCTGGACGAGATGGAAGAGGGGAAGGAGAAAGGGAGAGTGAAGAAGTGTGCAAAAATGTCCCACACTGTCCCACCCCCCAGATAGGCTCCCTAAGGAGAAAATTTAAATTGTATAATTATTAATAGCTTCTAAGATATAGTTTCCAAAGTATGGAGGTGATGGCAATGCTGACTAGAAATACCAAATTAGCTTAATGAACAGTTATTTTATCATATTATAAGCCAGTGTCACACAGTACAGCAAAATAATAACCTTAAACCATCCCCTAGAAATGATAAACATCAAAACAGGGAACACATACAGTAAGGAATGTGCTATATAACACAATTCAGAAAACAAAAAAGCAGACCTGAGATCAAAAAAATCAACACTGTGATTAGTAACTATTAAGGTGATCTAATGCTTATAACAATTTGGTTGCTGTAGGTTGAGATAAAGACAGTTTAATAGGACAGAAAAGGAAAAGAAATATTATTATTATTATTATTATTATTATTAATAGTAATAATATGTAAAAAGTAGGTGATGAACAATGTAATTGCTCACCACTCCATGACTGATGCCCAGCCCATCCTTGAGCAGCTGTCTCCCCCATCCCAACCAGCCACCCCCTATTAATTGTTCAGCATGACAACTCATGGTATAGAATATCCCTTTGGCCAGTTTGGGTCAGCTGTCCTGGCTCTGTCCCCTCCCAGCTTCTCGTGCACCCCCAGCCTCCTCACTGGCAGGGTGGTATTAGAAGCTGAAAAATCCTTGACTTAGTGTAAGCACTGCTCTGCAATAATTACAACATCAGACTGTTATCAACATTGTTCTCATCCTAAATCCAAAACAGAACACCATACCAACTTCTAGGATGAAAATTAACGCTACCCTAGCTGAAACCAGGACATGGTGGGTTTTAGGGTTTGTCTTATTTTAGGTAACTGATCCATAGAGATACTATTTTTTTGTGACAGTTTTGTTATAAAGATTAACATTTTTGTGGCCATGAATTAGAAAGTAAACAATTGAAGTATCTTATTAGCAAGATTTTTATTTATTTATTTATTTATTTATTTATTTTAAGGCTATTGCTAGCGTATAACAAATCTTCAAAACAGATGACAAATATCAAAAGTGAAAACAAAAGATATGTTAAAGGTTGGTATTTGCACAGTTTAAAGAAATTAAATGTTAGTTTCTAGCTCAGCCACACACACACACAAATATATTTCTAATTCCTCTATAGTAGCTCTTGAAATAAGGCTTCAGAATAGCTTGATAAAAGCTTAATTAGAATATTAGAATGGCAATTTATACAGCTTAGCTTAAGAAAGGATTTGGGAAAAAAAAAAGAAAAAAGAAAAAAAAAAAAAAAAAAAGCTCTTTCAGTTTAAGATGAATTTAAGATGAATTTGGGAGACAAGTTCTTCATAAAATTATTTAGGATCTCACTAACAATGTCAGATTGATTAAATTTAATTATGTGGAGCAATATATATATATTTTAAAAGTACGTGGAAAATAAAGAACTAAAGAACTAAGATGAAAACAATTTGGAAAGCTGAAGATCTTAGAATTTATAAACCTTGAGGTAATGTCTGTTTTTGTCAAGACACAATAGAAAAATAATCTGACTTGATACCCAACCATAAAGCTATTCCTCAAATTTCTCTGCAGTGTCTCCATGACCTCACTCTCCGCTTCTTTTCTGTGGCCTTTCAGCCCACTGGAGTGGGTTTACATGGCAAGGTTTTGGTAGCAGTGTGCTGGAGGGGTGACCTCTGTGAAAAGAATCCAGAAGCTGCCCCATGTTAGATAAGGGCCAGTTCCTGTTGGCTCCAAAGGGACCTGCTGCAGCCCAGATACAGGCTGCAGTGATGTTGTTTGCTCCTCTCTGAGAGTATATTTAAGACAGGGGAAAAAAACTGCTGCAAAACTGCTGGGAGAGAGAGGAGTAAGAAACAGTCTTGCTGACATCAAAGTCAGATCAAAAGGAGGGCAGGAAGTGCTCCAAGCACAGACCAGCAGTTCCCCTACAACCTGTGGAGAGGCCCCTGGCTGTCCCCTGCAGCCCATGGGTCCCACACAGAGCAGATCTCCACGTTGCAACTCATGGAGGAGCCCCCGGTGGAGCAGGTGGATGTGGCCTGGAGGAGGCTGAAGCCCATGGAGAGCCCCCACAGGAGCAGGCCCCGGGCCAGAGCTGCAGCCCGTGGAGAGGAACCCATGCAGGAGCAGGGAGTCTGGGGGGAGCTGCTGCCCATGCGGGCCCCATATTGGAGCAGTTTGCTCCTGATGCAGTTGGAGCAGTTTGCTCCCTGTGGTACGGAGCCATGTGGGAGCAGTTCTTGAAGAGCTGCTGCCTGTGGGCAGCCCCCACAGGATCAGTTTGGGAAGGACAGCATCCCATGAGAGGGACCCCACGTGGAGCAGGGGCAGAGAATGACTTTGAAGGAGCAGTGAAGACATATTATGGACTGACTGCAACCCTCGTTCCTGTGTTCCTTTGCACCACTCAGGGGGAGAAGGTGGAAGAGGATGTATTGGGGGAAGGTGGTGTTAGTTTGTTTTTCAGTTTCTCACTTCTCTAGCTTGTTAGTAATAGAAATACATTTTATTAATCTCATTATAATGAGTCTGTTTTGTCCATTACGATGATTCTTCAGTGATCTCCCTGTCCTTATCTCAACCCTTGAGCCTTTTTCATCATATTTTATTTCCCTTTACCTTTGAGGAGGGGCAGAAGAGTGCAGTTGTGGTGGAGCTCAGCTGTCCAGCTGGGTAAAACCACCTCACGCACATTTGCCAGACTGGATGCCCTTTTCTAAATCTGTTCTTTTAAATCAAATGTATAATCCTTGTTTTATCTCTTTTAGTCTTAGTTTCCTAATATGGAAATATTAGTGTCCTGGCACCTGAAGAGACTATTTCATCACTTAATGATTAAAACAGAAAGGGTTCTTGTAGACCTAGAATATATTAAGGGTTCTTGTAGACCTAGAATAAATTATGTTCAGTGAGAGCCTCAAGGAGATTCTGTTGCAGTTCAGTGAATCTTTGCTGAGACTTTTTTGGACAGATATGTTAGCCAGATTTGTCTGTTGTCACTGGCAACAGACTTTCCATACATCTTTTCTGAAAACCATACCACTACTTTGAGGATATTGAAAGTTTTCAGGCAAATAATGCCCCTTTACCAGTGCTATTACTGATCCCACAAATCAAGATAAGAAGGAAGATAGCACCGTGCATCCTGAATATAATAATATTTACGTGAAGATGTAGGTCATCCCTACATAAATAAAAGTGAAAAATTAAAGTGAAAACTAAAAACTTGACCCAACATATTATCTCTCATCTTCTGGTGAGAAGTCCTTTAATGTCAGGTGTTTTTTTGTTTGTTTGTTTGTTTGTTTGTTTTGCTTTGTTTTGTTTTGTTTGCTTCTTTGGTTTTTGCTTTATCAGATAATTTTTACTGGTTGAGATGAAAGATTTCAGAACTGGAACAGTTTCAACTAAATTGTTTTAGAACTGTGAAGCAGGAATGAAAAGGCATGGGATACACAGGATGTAAGATTGGATTCCTGCCTTTTAATAAGCACGTTATGTTGCCATAAAAAGAAACACCAAATATATATTTGTTTTCTTTCAAGTTGAGGTCTTCTAATTCTTCTCCAAGATAAGACAAAGATGGCAGGGAAGAAACAAAAGAGGATTCTGAGATTATCTAAAAAAAGGATATAATAGTGATTAAGCAGAGAAAAAAAGTAGAATGGGGTTAGTGTCAGGGAGGAGGCACTTGGGGCTGATGTGAGCAAGAAAAGAGCAGATTTCTCCAAATACTTCAAAGATACCAATCTCAATTCTTTGATCCTGTTGAAGCATGATGTCATATCATGTAAACATCACCTCTTCTGTCTCTTGGATGTGTTCCCTTGTATTTGATGATCAAATATTCATTTGCTCTAATGTCTTTACAGTATCCTGCTCCAGGCTCAGGAGCTGTGCTTGACCTAGGGCACACACTTCAAAAAAGTAAAAAAGTAACTTGACACATACTTTATATTCAGTAACGATCAGTCCAATGGTGGAGAATTCATTTCATTCTTCATGATTTGTTTGAATAATTGGATATGTTTATTTCTGAAAATCTATGTGAGCTCGTATAGCCAATAATTTTAATTCTAGCCAATGGTTTTAATTAAATCACTTATAGTGATAGACTGGGAAAGTTATCATAGGTGTTGTTAGAAGGCTGTCACCAAATTACACTATTAATGTGCATTAATAAATTGGATAGAACAAATTAACTAAGAATTCTGTGTAACAACATGATTGTCTAATGTTTTAGTGTTCCATTTATTCTTTAGTGTTTTAGTGTTCCATTTATTCTTCTCTAAATCCTTTGTTTCCTATTTTTCAAATACTTCATGTTCTATGGATAGCAATGGCTTGACTTAGCTGCCTAGGAATAGGTGCAGTGCAAGCTGAGTTGTTGCAGAATATTTTATGCAGAAATCTGTAAAAAAATATTAAAGATTGCTATGAATTGCCTATGAATTAGTGTGTGTATACAAGTGGATGTGTCTATAGTGAATCACCAGCAGAAACAGCTAAAGAAGACTAGAAGGTATATGTTAGGATCACATGTGTGATTTCATTCACGTAAAGATGGAGTAAACTGATAAAGATGAAGGACAGGACTAAAAAGAAAAAAAAATTGTATGGCTTTAAAGTGTTCTTGTGGTTGAACGAAGGAGGCAGATGCCCCTGACTCCTTAAATGTCTTAGTGGTTTCTATAGTGGTTTCTATAGTGGTTTCTATATGGTCCAGACCATGGAAAGAATCTGCTGTGAATATCCATAGTCCTCTTATTTGAGATGAAGATCAGACAGGTCCAATATGGTATCATTGTGGAAAATGTCTTCTAAAATGAGAGGAATAGTATGATTAAAAAACAGGTGATCAGTGTAGTTACTTGTGTTAGTTATTAGTGACTGCAATTCAAGAAGCAGGAGACTGAAGTTAAGAAGTTGAAAAAATATGTAGATGGTTACAAAGGGAGGAAAACCTATTCAAAAGACTACTGAAAGTGTTGCTGTGAGGGATGCTCAGCAGGTTCTAGTGTTGGCAGAGATAAGTTGTGGTAAAAACCTGAGCATGTAAAGAGGCAAAAATACAAAGGGAAACAGGACCAGGAAGTCTTAGTGGCAGTGTTGAGTGAAGACTGGGATCCAAAAGAAGTAGATGGAAGTAACTGGGGATCAAGTGGAGATAAAAATGAAGAGTGTAATCGGCCCAAACAAGCCACAAGCCTCACTGCCAGGCACAATCGTGGAGTGATGGCGACTCAGGGCATGTCGTCTTCCAATTCAGAAAATTTGACTTGAAAAATTCTGCTGTTTTTGCTGTATTCCAGTTGGCTGGTAACAGACAGTAGTGCTTTTATATCCAAAAAATGCAGAGAATAATAGATTTTCCTGGCATTTTT
>NC_048893.1:130874872-130969234 GCF_011077185.1 Oxyura jamaicensis
TTTTTTTTTTTTTTTTTTTTTTTTTTCTTTCTCACTGTTATTTTGAATTCCAGTGACTTTTTTCCAGTGACTTTTTTCATGCCTTGTTATTTTTCTGAGTAGGTGCTGAGAAAATAAATGTTCCATGTGACTTCTTCCATCTGTAGATGCTTTTTCTAAAAAAACAGCAGATTGTATTGATGGCAATATTCAGGAAAAAAAAAAAAAAAAAAAAAATCATCTGCTAATGGCATTGTTTCTGTTTGTATGTTCTCCAATATCATGTTCTTCTATCTGCTCATACTTAACAAATAATTCTTTTTGAAAAAAAAAAAAATATTTTAATACTTTAGAAAACATATAAGATCTATTGTGTTTAAAATAAATAAATAAATAAACAACTTTATTTGTAACCTTTTGCTGTTTTTTTCTTGAAATTGTTAATAAGTGCCACAGACCTACTTAATGACTTTATGAGCACCTTTATATTGAGTAAAATAATAGAAAAAAAATATAACTGGAGATGTGCAAAGCACTCCAAAATAGTCTGAATTATCAACTTTCAATGGTCCGAGAAATAGATTAATTATTCTATCTTCTCATCAAATCTTAAATCTTCAGATTTAGATAAAATAAATGCTATCCAAAAACATAGGATAGACAGTTCTAGAATTAGGAGGACATTCTACTTTAAATGAGTGGGGATCATAGAATGCATCTTGAGTTTTCATTGTACAGTAAAATGCATCAAGAATACACATGCTGAAAACTTTGAAAAAAATACTGAAAAAAAAAGTCCTCCATGGCCTCTTTCTGATCCAGAAGCTGATAAACGAGTTTTTATTCTGCAGCGGATTTTGAAAATTAACTGTGTAAAAATAGGATGAATACTTGCATCTTTACTATCTAAAACAGTTTTCTTTCACAGAGCCTTAGTGAAGAAAGTGAAAATATTTTCATTTTAGTTTTTAGTTATTTAGTATAAAAGGTCTCAACAAAAAACAGAAGGTATGGCTACCCACATTATATTTCATTTTGATAATATTAAAACTTAAATATTTCATCCTGGCAAGTCAAGAGACCTTAAATTGAATATAGAGGCTTCCAATCTAATAAGTGGATCAGTTCTTCCAGATGGCTCAAACCAGAAACCTCCATAGGAAGTCCTATAGCAGGAACCACTGAAATCAGCAGAGGATGAGCCTCATAAGAAGCAATGCAAGTGCATAAATGACCAGATCTGCCTGAGATAGCTTTCACTTCCAGTAACTCCACACAACACAGTGCCTCTCCTGTCTTGAAAGACCATCATAACAGATAGAATCTAAGTCATGGGCTAAAAGAATTCAGTGGACATTTTATGGACATTTAACAAGAGTGGTCCATAGACTACAGGAATGAAATCTGTATATTAATTGAACTGTGGCAATTAATGAGGATGTATTGGAAAGTGTGGGACCTGAGCATAACATAAGTGGTATGGAATACAAGGTGGATACTGTCAGGGATAGAGCTAATTTTCTTCATAGGGGCTTGCATGATGACATTTTTAGGAGTTTTGATGAAAACTGGTGATAACACACCAATGTTTTTAGTTATCTCATGGTACTGTTTACAGAGTCAGGGACATTTCTACTTCTCAGGCTGCTCTGCCAGTGAGGAGGCTGACGGTGCACAAAGAGCTGAGAGACAACACAGTCAGGACAGCTGACTCAGACTGGACAAAGGAATATCCCATACCACATAGTGTCATGCTCAGCAATAAAAGCTGGTGGAAAGCAGGAGGAAAGAGGGGGAAGTCAGAGTGATGGCATTTGTCTGCATAATAAACCATTACGCATGATGACCCTGCTTTCCTGGAAGTGTCTGAACACCTGCCTGATGATCGAAGTAGCAAACAAATTCCTTGTTTTGCTTTGCTCGTGCATGCAGCTTTTGCTTTACCTGGCAAACTGTCTTTATTTCAACCCATGAGGTCTCACACTTTTGCCTTTCTGATTCTCTCTCCCATCCCACCTGGGAGAGTGAGCAAGCAGCTGTGATGTACTTAGCTGCATGCAAAGGTTAAACCACAGCAATAGAGAAAGGCAGTATGGTATCAAATTGCTTCTTGAAGCTTGGGTGACATATAATAAAAAATAGCCAATATAATCTTATAAAAGATCAATCACACCAGTATGTCTGAAGAAATACCTGTCTTCCTTGGCTTGATTTTGGCTGGGGGAGATTTAATCTTCTTTATAGAGGCTCTTCTTTATAGATGCTGTGTTTTGGATTTTTGATTAAAAAGACAAGACACTGATGTTTGTTTGCAGTCAAGCAGTGCTTGCACAGTGCCAAGGACCTTTCTGCCCTACCAGAGGGGAGGCTGGGGTTGCACAAGGAGTTGAGAGGGGTCACAGCCGGGACAGATGATCCAAACTGCCCAAAGGGATATCCCATACTGTATGACATCATGCTCACTAACGAAAGCTGAGGGAAGGAATGAAGAGGGGGGTATTTGGAGTGATGGCATTTGTCTTTCCAAGAAGCTGTTACATGTGATAGAATGATGGTTTCCTGGAAATGACTGAACACCTGCCTGCCAATGGGAAGCAGTGAATGAATTCCTTGTTTTGCTTTGCTTGTGTGCACATCTTTTGCTTTAACTTGTAATCCATATTTATCTCAGCACATCACTTCTCACACTATTACCTTTCCAGTTTTCTCCCCCAGCCCACTTGGAGAGAATGATTGAGTGGCTGCATGGTGCTAAGCTGCCTGCTGGGTTAAAGCACAACATTTATGGAATTCCCTTCTGAAAGCATTTTCATAAGAGTGGAGGAAAAGCATGCCTTTGGGTGTTTTTACCTGTTGATTATGGAACTCGTAAGAAATACCTGAGTTGCCCATATTTTTCAGTCAGTGAGTTTCAACAAAATACTTCTACTCCTCAGGCTCTAATTGCTAGGCAGGATACAAGAAGGGACTATTCTCCACTTGTCCTTTAGGAAGACTAAAACAAATGTAAGCCTGACTTTTTAATGTGATGGAAAGGACAGCTCCAATTCAATCTGTTGGTTCACCCTAGTGTGGTTTAGGCTTAGACTATATCCATCAAAACCTTTAAAAAAAAAAAAAAAAAAAAGAGCAGGAGCTGTACTTATAGAAAAAGTAATACAAGATGTAACACTTATCAATGACTATTAACTGGTTTATACATATCTTCATATATAAATATCTCACAATATCTTTTACAGATGAATTTGAGGATTTAATGATTTAATCTCACACACACTTTCAGATCTCTGCAGTGAAACTGTCTGTGTGTTTTTAGTCTCTCTGAAGAAAGGCACTTTAAAAGAAGTTTCTCTTATCTTAGATGTTCACTTTACAGCAGATCAATCTTTGGGATCCTATCCAAAAGAAACTTTATTACATCTAAATAGGCATCTCCTGGAAAACACTATCAGTTATGGTTACATTTGGTCCTAAAATTTTATAGTGTTCCCTCTGAAGCCAGTGCTAAACTTTCCTTATTCTCTCTCTCTCTTTTTAAAAGTATTTTTTTTAATGGTATAACTTGGTCACCGGCTTAGAGAATGCTTTTATCCAATCTTAAATCTAAGAAATAAAATTGATCCACTAGTACTTTTAGCTTGTCTCTCTGTTAAATGCCAAATGGTTTCCTATCTGACTTGAAACCATCTTTGGCCTGCTATACTTTTAAAAATCGCAAAAAATCAGGTATCATATCACTGCCTTCAGTTCAATGTCTGGCATATTTTATTTGTCTGTTTTAGATTCTACATTTATTTCTACTAATGTTCTTTACAGTCACAAAAATAAATAATTTCATTATTTGATATTTATGGTCTTTAACTGTAGATTCATTATCTACACAATAATGTCCACATTATATTTGTCCATCTAAAGTACTATTTGGTATTATTATTATTAAAATACAGATATTTTCAAGGAGATCCAAGTCACACAATATCATTCTAAGGGCAAATAACATAATTTAACATGTATGATGATGCCAGTCCTAGCTGGGATATCTATGGATACTCTCCTAGGTATTCTACAGTGTGATGTGGAAATGTTAGAAAATGTCATGAGATATGGTTTTCAAGATGAAAGACAACACTATACTAATAGAATTAACACAATGATTAATCCTTCTTAACAGTTTGATTTCACCGCAATATAGATGTCATAAGGAACCTAGTTTTTATGTAGTCTAAACATCAGCATTAAAAAAAATAAAAAATAAAAAATAACAAACAAAAACAAAACAAAACAAACAAACAAAAAAAGAAAACAGTCATGTTCTAGACTTACCATAACAGTAAATATGTCAAATCTGGTATGTGTATTGATAGTCTAAATCTGGGGATATTGTAAGCACTGTGCATTTTCTGACCAGAGTCTCACAAAGAACTATACATATATATACATATATATATATATATGTTAATAAAGATTCTGAGAAATTGTCAATATTTCTCTGATGAAGAAACATCTAGCTTGAAATACAAGTAAATGTGAAGTCATAGTCTTTATCACTGTTAAGTCTTCGACATTGCACAAGTCAAAATAGCCATATCTGTGATCTTATACATTCTATATGTGCTGTGCTCTTTCTTATGTGACAGGCTAAGAGCACAAAGCAGACTAATAACTCACAGTACAGATGGTGTCACACTGAAAACTGTGCTGGAACTACAACAACCTATACATATAGTTTGGGGATTCTGTTAAAACTGGGATAATATCTCTTAAAATTTGCAGTAAAAGCTGGGTTATCTAATGTTGAATTGGTGGAAATTACCAGCAAAATCGACATGAGATTCTGGGTATGATCATATAGAGCAAGTTTAAATTGCCTGCAGTTATTTAAGTAGACCCTCTATAGGGTCATAGCAAATTTACAATTACATCTATAAACTAGAATTTTACTCAAATGGGAATGTAAATATTATTTAGCATGAATTGTTACACTTTTTGAAATGCTAAATTGAAATGTTAGTACAACTAGGCAAGAATGTTGTTCATTTATTTATTTATTTACTTATTTATTGTGGTGCATAGATTTACTGTTGAGAAAACACTCAAGGATTGAATGAAATATACTTAACAAACAAAATGATTGCTCCCCTCTGAAAGGGGTTACTTAGAATAACACAAGACAGCACACTGTGCACAATAGAACTAAAAAGTTAAATCATTCAGACAATAACGATGGGATTATATCCTTCCCAGAGAAAACTGAGGTACTACAATAGTCTTTTGAAAAATCAGATTCAGCAAACAGGACTGATTGAAAGCATGAATAGGATATTGACAATGCTAAGAGACATACATCATACAGTAATATAAAAAATGATACAATTCGTAATTCATTCCTACCTTAAATTCTGCATCTAATATTTTAAAGAGATATTTCAGAACTAAACACTTAGATAATAAATAAAAATTTCCACTGGTGAAGAGGATGAGGTAAAGGGCTTTATTCAGTGAAATGATGGAAAGGCTTAGATTATTTGATTTGGAGAAGGGATAATGGAGAGTAAATGTGACAGTAACATTAAAGTAAGGCTAATAGAACTGCAGGATTAATTGTGTCAAATCTCTTTATCTGATGCAAAATATAATCATGTTTTTTTCAATATGGTTCATATAACATTTGTAGCACTGAATGCTTGAAAATAAAATCTGGGACTGACATGGTAGAAAAAAAAAAAAAAATGAATGTATGAATCTGTATAAGAAGGAATAAGGATAAATGCATCTCTCACCTGGATTCTTGTCAGCATAAACATATCCAAAATAAAGAGTGACAATCACCATAATTTCTATTTATGTCATTTTGTAGGAAATGTATACTAACAAAACAATCCTGCCAAGAAGTCTCTTGATAAATTCATAGAATCATGGAATCATTTAGGTTAGAAAAGACCTCTAAGATCATCAAGTCCAACTGTTAACCTAGCGTTTCAGGTTATGTAAAATCAGGTAAAGATTTGATAAAAAACACCCTCTTAAATTAAAGATTAAATTGTAAAATGACTTTAACGTTCTTGCCTTTCCTAGTTGTGAAGTCATTTCAACTGAGAAAAAGAGTATTTGAAACTGACAAGAAAGAAAAACAATTATTGAATATTTCTCTATTATCTTTACTAAAGTCAGAATATTTCTTTAGCTTCATGAAATGCTGCATCTCCTAGATTTGCTTCCAAATGGCAGGTTTTATTAAATCTTTCAAGAATCCAAAAATGAATTCAAGTTTATCTGATTGGAACACCTTAGGGAAGTGAGCAGGTACATTCTGTTTTGGCATATTCCATGCACTTTTTTTTTTTCATGTTCAAATATCAGTAGCCTATGATTAATATAGGATAATGTAATGGAAGTGACTGCATTTCTTAAACCATGAGAATTAAACAACACAATGCAAACTGATAGTGTGCTGCCTACTCTCAGCAGTGTCTCTGGGTGGATATGTAAGTTACCATAATGGCCACTTTACAGTAAAACTGGTCACTATACCATAAAACAGACACCCACCTATTTAGACATAAATTCACACTTAAGGTTTTTGTATACAAAGTTCCTGATGGATGCTGTATGTAGAGTGTCCTCTCTTTTAAGGGCATCTGGTCAAGGTCTTTTACAATGGTCAAACACCTTCCCAATGCAAAAAAAAAAAAAAAAAAAAAAAAAAAAAAAAAAAAAAAGGTTAATAAGAAAAGGAAGAAGCCACAAATACATGCAGAGGCACAAACCGAATTAAGGGATGATGAGACAGAATTATGAGAACAAACCTGGTTTGATGCAGTGATTTATAAGAATATGTAGAATGTGAGAATGTTTATTTTTCAGTAAGGTTTCTTGTCATACAGGGATGAGAAGGGGGCAAACACATATTAAATCTGATCAATTACTCTTAACGAAGACAGCAAGAAACAAACCTGATCAGCCACACTTGATGAGCAATCAAGAAACTGCTGGCAAACTTTGAAACTGGAAAGGATGTAAACCTGATGGTTCAGGATGTTGAAAGAAAAAGGTTTTGAGTTTTTGGAATCATTTGCCAAAACCTGAACATAGAAAAAATCCTTCTGCCTCTAGCTGAGCATTTGGTTTCCTCTGATCAGACTAAAAATCTCAACAGGCCGCTTTTTCACGATTAAACCAAAATTGTCACTAAGCAAACCAGTTCTAAAGTCACATCCTTCCTTTTTAAAAGAAATGGGATTGTCATTGTCCTTTGCTTTCTAGTAATATTTACTTCCTCTGTTGGAATCGTTTTGCATACTGTTAGTAAAATTATGTGTCCTGCTTTGCTCCAAAGGGGAAGACAAGCTATGGAGTGATGTTCCTATGATTCTTACAGTCAGATCTCTCTCCTAAAGGGGAAGAAAAATCATGGAAGTAAAGCATTAAATGTTACTTGACCATCTATTTCAACTCAAAGTCCAGTCACTTTAATATACATGTACATATATAAATTTTGCTTTAAACATCTTTAGAAACTGTTTATAGGACTTTTTTATTTTTTAATAAACTATAAGCAGACAATATAGAATAGTTTTTCACAAAGAAAAAATGCATCTGATTTCCTTAAGCATCTTCATAAACACTACTTGTATATATTGAAAAGAACTATTTAGATCCATTCTGTCAAATAAAACTCTCCACAAAAACAACATGAGGCACTGATTATCTGAGCAGACATATATTTAATTATCGTTCTCTATGCTCGAATATTTTTCCTTGGACATGTCTGATTTACTGGCTACAGCAGTATCTGGGGAATGTGGGGAGAAAAAAAGAGTATGAATGTGTCACCAGTTAAAACAAGACTGATATTAATCATACATTATCCAAAGTTATATCCTAGGAAATCCAGCATTGAGTTGTTTGATTGTTGGTTTTGTTTTGACTTTTAAATTATCTAAGAAAATGCTGTTCTGTGTACATGTTTTATGAGAAATGGATTAATATAATATACTTCAGGATACCTCCTCTTGAGAAGGTGAGTGGGGTGAGTGGGTAATTACAACTGGTCATTTTCATCATGTAATGTCAAAGCGTAAATTTCAACAGTTCATTCCATCAGGGGAATTTACCATGTTACTGTGGTGGTTTTACCGTGCTCGGCAGCTGAACACCACAACCGCTCTCTCACTCCCCCTCCTCAGATGAGGAAGGGGAAGAAGTAAAGGAAAGAACAACTCACGGGTTGAGATAAGGATAATTTAATTAAAGGGAAAAAATATTATTAAGGAAATATTATTATTAATTAAACAATTCAAATAAAGGCAAAAAAGGGAAAGGAGAAGAGGGAAGGGAAAAGGGAATAACAAAACAAAACAAGTAAAGGCTATGTGGAAGTGCAGAAGAAAGAAATTACTCTCTGCTTCCCACAAATGAGAGATGCTTGACCACGTCCTTGAAGCAGGGCCTCAACGCACGTAGCTGGTGTTCAGGAGGAGGACAGACGTTTTTGCAACAAGAGCCCACCCCTCCCCTCTTCTTCCTTTTTCCACCTTTTATTGCTGAGTGTGATATCATATGGTATGGAATATCCCTTTGGTTGGTTTAGGTCAGCTGCCCTGCTCATGTTTCTCACTTTTTTTTTTTTTTTTTTTTTTTTTTTGCCCACCCCCTAGGAGGGTTAGAGAGAGTCCTGATGCTGTGCCAGCACTTCTCAGCAGCAGACACAACACTGGTGTGGTACCACTGCTGTTCTAGCTACAAGTGCAGAGCACAGCACTGTATGGGATGCTGCAGGGAAAGGTAACATCCCAGCCAGATCCAGTAGAGTTACACAGATAGATAAGTTTTTGGAAAAGGTTAAGGCAAATTTTCCCTGAAGGAAATTTATGAATCATTCAGTATCTTTTAGAGTTGCAACATGAACTATATAATACAGGTCAACAACAAAAGACATACAAATCCAAAGTCTGTCTGTAACAAATTCTTGGTCCCTTGACCAAGAATTGGTCCCTTAATTCCTACTAATTGGTGAATTCTAGCTTGGTGAATGCCCCCTTTTGATGTCCCATATTAGCCCTAATTTGAAGGCTTGTGGTGATTTAACATTGTTAGATAGAAAGGCACCACCACGCTGTTCTCTCACTTCTCCTCCTTTGAAGGATGGAGAGAAAATATGATGAAGAAAAAGCTCATGGGTTAAGATGAGTACAGGGAGATCACTTACCATCAGGCAAAACAGACTCAGCATAAGGGAGATTAGTATAATGTATTGCCTATTGATAACAGACTAAAGCAGTGAGAAACTAGAAGCAAACAAACAAACAAAAAAAAACCCTTCCCTCCCATCCATCCTTTTCTACCTTGTTCCCCCAAGTGGTGCAGGGGAACAAGGAATGGGGGTTGTGGTCAGTCCATAATGCTTCATCACTGATGTTCCTTCATCTTGATGCTCTTCTGCTTGTGGAGTCCCTCCCACAGGATGTCATCCTTCCTGAACTGATTCAATGTGGGCTTCCCACAAACTGAAGTTCTTCAAGAAGTGCTCCAGCATGGGTCTGTACCACAGGGTGCAGTCCTTCAGGAACATATTGCTCCAGCATGGGTTCCCCACAAGTGGCTGCAAGACCTCCTGCCCTACCCTGGACTCCTCTCTACAGGCTGCAGCTCTGTCCTGGAGCCTTCTACTGCAGGGGGCTCTCGATGAGCCTCAACCTCCTTAAGGCCGCATCCACCTGCTCCACTGTGGCTTCCTCTGTGGCTGCAGTGTGGAGATCTGCTCTGCCATGGTACCTATGAGCTGCAGGGAGACAGCCTGCTCCACCATGGTCCTCTACATGGACCACAGGGGAACTTGTGCTTTGGCACCTGGGTCACCTCCTGCACCTCCCATTCTTCTCCACTGATCTTAGTGTCAGCAAGGATGTCTCTATCAGCATGTACTCATGTCTCTCTCCCAGGTGTTGTTCACAGCAGTTTATTTCATTTCTTTGATCTCTCACAGGGGCACAACTATCATCTCTTACTGGCTCATCTTTGGCCAGCAGCAGGTCTCCTTTGAAGCCGGATGGAATTGGCTGTTATCTAACGTGGCAGAAGCCACCTCATCACAGAGGTCACCCCTGCAGCTCCGCTGCTACCAAAACTTGATCACATAAACTTAGTATAGCTCCATATAATGCCTGTCTCCTTAACTGATTCTGTGCATATAGTTTTCCTCTAGTAAAGTAAAAATATGTTTTCTGTTGTGGTTTAACCCGGCTGGCAGCTAAACACCACACAGCCGTTCACTCACCCTCCCCCCTCCCTCTTTGGGATGGGGGAGAGAAACGGGAAAGTGAAGCCTGTGAGTTGAGATAAAGACAGTTTATTAAGATAGAAAATAATAATGATAATAATAATAATATGTACAAACAAGTGATGCACAATGCAATTGCTCACCACCCGCTGACCGATGCCCAGCCCAACCCCGAGCAGCCGGCCCCCCACCCCGGCTAGCCACCCCTATATATTGTTTAGCATGACGTCAGATGGTATGGAATACTCCTTTGGCCAGTTTGGGTCAGCTGTCTTGGGTCTGTCCCCTCCTAGCTCTTGCTGCACCCCCAGCCTGCCCGCTGGCAGGACAGAGTGAGAAGCTGAAAAGTCTTTGGCTTAGTATAAGCAGTGCTCTGCAGCAATTAAAACATCAGCATGTTATCAGCACTCTTCTCATCCTAATCCAAAACATAGCACCCTACCAGCTACTAGGAGGGAAAATAACTGTCCTAACTGAAACCAGGACATTTTCTTTTGTCAACATTGAGTGAAAAATAATAATAATAATAATAATAATAATAATAATAAACAACACAAAAGAAACAAAAGAAACAAAAACTAATTCAGAAACACCCAAAACCCCCCAACAAGCCCCACACCCCACCTACAACCAACTAATCAAACCAAACAAAACCAAAGAGTTCCCCGGCCCGGGGGGGGGGCGGCCCCCACACACACACACCCTATAAACAGCAAATTATCATTCCATTCCTAAAAAGACAGGATTGTCTATATTTTCTATTTAAATATAAGGATAAAATGGAGATAAAATGTTACCCTAGTACTTAGGTTTTATTTTGTCTTTTCCCCATCAAGAATTTGTGTTCCTGTTAACTATATACTGTCTGAGACATTCAAAGCTTCCTAAAGAAGTTGATCAATTCATTTTTATACATAAATGCATTTTTTCCTAAATTAATTAGGACTGGGTTCTCCCTGTATGTATTGTTTGGTTGTTAGACATGAATTCATGCTTAACCTCACTGAGAAAGCTTTCAGAAGGACTGGGAAGGAACAGAGTGATCTAACCCACTTTACAAAGACAACATGATTATAGTCATATTAGGAGTTTTAAAGATCTCCAGCTTGCTGCAAAGTCTAATCATATACAGGAAAATCCTTTCACTGTGATATTTGTGCCACTTACAGGACAGCATTTACAGTAATTAGGCAGGCCAAACTTAATTGTATTCAATGTCGTAACATAAGGGTAATTTCTCAATGTAAAAAATTCATGAGAAAAAAAAAAAAGTGAAAAAGTATTTATGAATACAGAGTCTAAATACAAGAATATTTGATATTCATGGTTTTGTTTTCTTATATGAAACTGAGATAAGTATTAGTTATTTTATTCCCTCTTCTGAGTGGCCAGCTCAGTACTGAAAAATTGTGACCTATTCATAAACTGAACTATATTCAACTACTGCTTATTGATACATTTGGAAAGGTCATTATTCATCAACTCTTAGGCAAGCATTAATGCATGTAAGTAGTCCATTGAAGCATTCTTCTGAGACCCTCTGTTTTTATTTTGAAGCATGTTTTCTCTACATATTTTTCACATGCCCTCTCAAGGGGGCACAACCCATCAATATGTTGTACTGCTGCTGGATTTTGGAGTTGACCCCAGCGAAATACTTCTAAGTGATTTCCTGGCAAGCATTTTGTTGCACTGAGAGCAAGTGCATTCTCGTGGATCTTATGGAGACTTCAGTCCAACTTTTTTTCCTTCATTCCACAAAAGCTTTTCATGCTTCTCAAGCAGAGTCACTCCTTCCTACTAGAATTGCGTTCAACACTTGATGTTAACAAACTCTATGCTTCCCTCTGCAATAACTGTAGGAATATAATGAGCTTCTGGCATTGTATGGTGTCACTAGTGTCACTATCCACTCCATTAAGGGAGTTACGGATAGTTACTCAAGAAGACAACATTATTATGCCTGGGATTTTGTTTTCCTGTTAAATAATCTAATTAGGTTCACAAAGGAAACAAGTCTGCTTTAAAGTGGAACACTGACTAAATGAAGGTCTGAACAAAGATATATCCTTCCTAAATACTATTTAGTAATATTAAATAAGGCTGTGACCAACCTGCTCTGAGAAGAATATCTTACTCTCAGATAATGAATATGCAGAAACCATTAGCACTTTGTGAATTTATAATACTATAATATATATAATGAAATGAAAAATGACTAAAACTTCACCATTAGTTCTTCTCTTGGTTGTATTAAAAAAAAACCCCCCACACCACCCGAGGGGGGGGGGGGGTGTGCTAACTACACTTCTTGTGTATTCCTAGAGACAGATCCAAGATTGCACGCATGCATGAATATTTATGAATAGAAACCCTGAGCTGAAATTATTGTATGTTATCTGAAATATAGTAATGTCTAATTGTGTATTTTCTTCATCCAACTGAGAGTTAGAAAACCATTTCTTAGATTATAATTATTTTTCCATTGTTTTATAGAAAAATACAACTTTTAAGTCTAATTCCCTTTTGAAGCCTACTTCAACCCTTCAGTTAACTTGGCTGATGTCATCTGAATTACAGTTTAGAACAGTTAAGTATATACCTCAAAAATTACATTTATGTGATTGCACATCCATTGAACAGTTGTTAAAAAATATGGTGGCACAGGCTATGAAATAAAGAACCAAAAGGATATATCATGGGCTGTAAATATTTGAGATGCGTCCTAAATATATTCTAATAATAATGGAAGTTTTCGTCCATTACATGTGAGTAAGCAGAGAATGGTCATATCCAGTTTAGAGGAACACTTTAATTGTATCCAGCTCTAAAATAATCTTTTTTATTTTTTCAACCCAAATTTATTCACAAAATTAGAAACTATTTGACTTTTCTCTACCTGTCTATACAGCAATCTATAATACTGTTCAACAGAAGACCCCTCTCCAGAAAAAGGAATAAAAAAACTATCTTTCAATGTGTATTTTTTTTTTTCACTGCAACTATAATTATAACTGAATTGAAGTTATTTTCTTTCATATTACATCTAATATTTCTTTTATTGGTCTTCCCTTATCTTGGAGAATATATATATATATATATATTTGTGTCAGTCATCTGTCATTGATAATAGATGAATTTTTATTTCTTATTTATATGGTGACTCCACAGATTACTGATGAATGATATACAAAACATTGCTGACCATTAACACTTAGGACTGCCATTAAGCTGTACCACATTGATGGGTACTGTGCTGCAAGGTACAAGAAACAAAGACAGTAGTAACTGTTTCTTTCAAAAGCAGAAATTTTTCAGACCTTTTCTCCAAGCAGGAAAAGATAGGTATTCAGGCCCATCACAATTCCTGTAGAAATATTTACACAACCATGGTATAACTAGCTGCTACACTTGCTGGAAGCCACAAGAGGAGATTCTGCTGGTTTAAATATCAATGCAATTATACAATCATGAACTAGAACATACATACCATTGTTAGAGATCTAGCTGCTACATAAGATGGTCATACTATCTTTTTCCTCTGTTTTTCTAATGGCAATCCCATAATTCTGGCATTCTTTCATCTACAGTATTACAATATAAGAGGTAACAAGAACTCTCAATTTCAGAGTAGGTTATAGTGTAATGCATAAGTTTTATTTCTGAGAAATATGGAGTTAAATATCTTCAGACAGAAGAAGTCATTGATACAGAAATACTGTATAAATACTGTAACCTCAAGACCGGTACATATTAATGCTGAAGATGCTTTTCCAGCTGAAATTTCCAAGGAAATTGGAAATTTCCTTGCATTGTCTGAGTGGCTTGGTTGGCTTTGCATGTGTTAGATGACTAGTTGGATTATTAGATTCAGGCCTCAGAGGAAGCACGCAGGACTAATCCAACCCCCTCAGATATACGAAAACAGATATAATTCTGCATTTCCCAGAACCAGGAATTTTAGGTGCTAAGAGAAATATAAGGTGTCAGTTCTCTCAGTGGCCATATGCCAGCTAAGTAGTTCAATAAGTTTTCCTAAAAGTACACTTTTAAACTGAAGCATGTTAGGAGATTTTATCATATCTCTGTTTTTGTTTGTTTGTTTACTTGTTTGTGTACTTTCTTGTTGACATAAATATCTATACTTGACCGCATTTAATCAACAGAAAATCAGTGCCTTTAACTGCCTCTTTTGACATGGTCTACTTGATCTCTTAGATACCTACATTAGGATAATTTTTATCTTGCTTGTGTCAATTTCTATCTATTATTTCTAAGGGGATTGGATGATGACTAGCTGAAATGTGACTTTGCATTTGATCAGATTAAGCCTATCCCTAATATTTACTTTAGTTATTTCCTTATCATTTAAGGCCTATCCCTTATTCTGGTGGTTGCATCTTGACAATTTGAAGTCCTCTACTGCATTGGTAGTAATAATGACATACAACTAGATATCATTGTTACATAGAAGAAATTGTATGCCTTCATTCAAGAACTGCAGAAGCAGTCCTTGAGCAGCCTACGTATGATGACAGATTAACTGGATAACAGAAAGCCTGCCTAAGAAAATGTTTCTACAATCACTCTAAAAGGTCTTCTACCCTGTATCGACATTTAAGATTGCCTATGAAATTGCTCATTATTTCTACCAGCAAATTATTTTTATTATTATTAGTTCACCAAACTCAATAAATCAAGGGATTTATGACATGTATTGCTAGTATAATGAGTACTTCCAATTCTATTACAGTTGAACATTGTAAGCTTTTTATTATATATTAATAAATAGTAAAGCTAGAGACCAGACTGAAGAAGACATTGGATTTTCAAACATATGAAAACTTGTATATGGTGTTGAAGACTTATATATAGTGTTGGCATATAATAAAGTATAAATAAATAACCTTGTACTTAAAAAAATGTAATATTGATGGAGAAAGTCTTGATGCTACTGCTATAGGAAAAAGATCTTTGTAACTGATAAACTTTTGCATTGAGAAATGGGAAAAAATAAAAAATAAAAAAACTATGCTGTTTTGCTATTTTTTTTTTTTGAATTACATTTTCAATATAAAAATTCTCAGTGGAAATTTAGTTTCATGAAAAAAAAAACTAGGAGCAGTGAAAAATAAAAAAAAATAATTTATTTATTTTTTTTGGGGGGGGGATATTTTGGGGGAGAGAGGAAAAAATCATATTTTATATTTCATAATATTAATATTTTATAATTTTGTATTTTTCTTTTTCTAATTCAAGTACTAAAAGTTCAAAAGTAATAAGAAATCCCCATGTGTTAAGGTCATTTTTTTAACTTAAGCTATATAGAGAAGTACTTCAACATCTTTTCTCTGATGAAGACTCCAGAGATTAGCAAGGAGAGTCACAGAATGAAAAACAGTTGACATCCTTGAACAGAATTACTAAAAATGTGCTGCTAACATGCTGTACATGGTACATGATGAGTTAAACTGTCCTTAGTTGTTACTAACAGTTATACAATTCCTATTCTCTTTTCTGTTCACACATGCCAGCCCTTAAAGTTCCTTAATAAATGTGTACCCAATTCTTGTTACACAGCCTCTCAGTCTTAAGATATTATTTATTATCCTATTTTTTAAATCAAAGTCAGTTAAGTTTTGAATGTTTTATAAAATACCAGAGTATTTTGGAGGGATGTATTTTTTGGGCCATAAACCTTCACAGAATACCAGTCAGAATCAGTTTCTTATCATTCCCCACCCCTCATTATCTGATCCATGGTAAGGACATTCCCCTCTGAAATAATAAATTTATAGAAAACTTAAGTCCTTGGTTTTGATCATTTAAATAATATTTTTAACCAGAGATCTTCCACTTCTCTGTGGGAGATATTCACCATTTATTTGTTAGCAAAGTGAAGGTCTGCTTTACAGACCTGGAAGATCTTCTTTCATACTTAAGCACCTTTGGAACTTTTTAGGCAAGTCTTTTAGAGATGGAATTTGATATCAGATGTTGCTCAGCAATCCTACCAGTTCTGCATCCAAAACATTAGTGTGTAAATAAAAAGGAATTCATTCATAAGTCCCCCAAAAAAGTGATAAAATTGAGGAGTAGAAAATGAGAAAAGATCATTCATTTTCTCTCTTAATTTTTTATCTGATTGCTCTATCATGTTATATTAGTAAAGTCAAAGAGAAAGAAATAGCTCTTTCCTTGCAGCACTGACATTGGAGTGGAACAGATTAAGATCTATGTCTGGTATACTACCTAAGTGTAGCACTTGATCTTTGAGCCTTTCAGGATTAAGTAAAAATAAAATAAAAATCTGACAGTGAAAAACCTGCAAAAATGTCTGTTGTAAGGGGTATGCATTGGTCTGATACAAAAAGAAGAGTTCCACAATTTTTTATTTCAGAGCCTTTGCATGTTTAATACAGAGATAAATACCGCTAGATTTCTATTGTGTGCTAGCTGTTTACCAATTAATTATAGTGAAAGAAAAGTGCTAGTGTAGATCAGTGGTCTTCAAGCTTGGTTTAAAGACTTATTCAGATAAAGTGTGTCTGGAGGCCTTCAGATGTTCACCATTTAATCCATTATCTTCCACAATACAAACTCAAAGGAATCCAGTCAGAATCTGTTGTAATGTTTTTAATGACAACAGTACTGCAATGCAGCAAGATCAAAGGGGACTGGCATTAAAAATGTTATCTAAAACGATCTGCAGAGTTACATGTAATTAGCCAAGACATGATGTCCACATTTTAAAAGGTCATCTTCATATGTTTGTCAACAGATACCTAAAGAACTTCTGTGATGGTTTCGCTCGGGTGGGTGACCGAGCTCCACCACAACCGCTCTCTCACTCCCCCTCCTCAAAGAGGAACAGGGAGAAAATACGATAAAAGGGGCTCAAGGGTTGAGATAAGGATGAGGAGATCGCGCAGTAATTATTGTGATGGGCAAAACAGACTCAGCATAGGGAGATAGTAAGATTTATTGCCTATTACGAATGAGCTAGAGAAGTGAGAAACAAAGGAAAGAAACCAAAAGCACCTTCCCCCCCCCCCCATCCACCCTCTTCCACCTCCTCCCCCCGAGCGGCGCAGGGGAACGGGGGCTATGGTCAGTCTATAGAAATTCTTCTCTGCCGCTCCTTCTTAGTCACTCTCGTCCCCTGTGCTGTGGGGTCCCACCCACGGGATGCAGTCCTTGCTGAACTGATCCAGCGTGGGCTTCCCACAGGCAGCAGCTCTTCAAGAACTGCTCCAGATATGGGTCCGTACCAGGGGGTCCATCCCTCGGGAGCACACTGCTCCAACCTGGGTCCCCCACGGGCAGCAGCTCCTGCCAGGTCACCTGCTCCTGTGTGGTCTCCTCTCCACGGGCTGCAGGTCCGGCCCGGAATCTGCTCCGGCAGGGGTCTTCCACAGGCCGCAGTCTCCGTCAGTGCAGGGCCACCTGCTCCACCGTGGTCTGCTCCACGGGCTGCAGCGTGGAACCCTGCTCCACCGTGGTACTCCATGGGCTGCAGGGGGACAGTCTGCTTCACCATGGTCCTCACCACAGGCCGCAGGGGACTTCTGCTCCTGTGCCTGGAGCACCTCTCCCCCTCCTTCTTCACTGACCTTGGCGCCTGCAAGGCTGTTCCTCACTCCTCTCACTCTCCCAGCTGATGTGTGGCGCAGCGTTTTTTTTCCCTGTCTTAAATCTGCTCTCACAGAGGCGCAAACAACATCACTTATTGGCTCAGTTCTGGTCAGCAGTGGGGCCCTTACCAAACATGGGGCAGCTTCTAGATCCTTCTCACAGAAGCCACCCCTATGGCCCCCTGCTACCAAAACCTTGTCACATAAACCCACTACAACTTCACACACACTGAATTTGGTTTCTTATAATCTAATGGTAGCTTTTGTTCTGTATTGGCATCTGGCTACCTGTTCTTTGCCAAGGCATTCTCTAATATACAGCATTCAGATTCTTAAATATATTCCAGCTAAAATAGGATGTGATCAGTATAACAATATTCACTTGTATAAAATATAGTATTGAGTACAAATATATACATTCTCTGAATGTCTGTATATATCTAAATATGTATATGTAAATACATATGCACATGGATGTAAAAAAGAGCCCATTTCTTTTTTTTGGCTTTTCTAGTCTGTTCATTGCCAGGCTATTGTATTTGGCATATCTCACAATCAATAGGTTTTACTCGTCAGGATTGTAACAGCTATGTATTCTTTATAAATAGTTTTCTCCCTGTAAAGCAACAAAAGTAACCATAACTAGTTCAATCACATCAAGATATGCAAAAATTGAAAATGCTTTCTAGATCTGCAGGTTCATATTCATTTGTGAAGAGAAAAAAAGAAATAGTAAAGTCACATTGCTATGTCTTGTTATCCTTGTTATCTTACCCTATGAAGTAGAAATATATGAAGAGTTGAACAATTAATGGTAATGTTCTGCATCTGTGTAATTAAGACTAAAAAAAAAAAAAGAAAATAATAATAATAATAATAAAAAAGCCATTTGACAATTTATACTCATAGTATCAAGGCACCAAAACAGCCATACATAATTCAGCTAAAGCTAAAAAAAAAAAAAAAAAAAAAAAAAAGAGTCTATCTCCCCACTGTGTATAGCCATCTAGCCTAACTTTTTATGTTAAGTTTATAATCTTAGTCTATTTAATCTTAGACACTCCCCTGCTGAGTGACAGAGCTCTGGGAGGAGGTGAGTAGGTTGAAGACCATCAGGGAGTCAAGGATGGAGACAGACTCCTGGAATCACTGCCTACCTTCTGTGAGACAGGCCCATTGGGCTGAAGGGACACACAATATTGAGGATTCCCTATCTTGTCTCCACCCAGCTGCACAGAGTGACCTAATGGATAAGAGGCAATGGCAACAACTTCCTGAGTGGTGTGGCAGGCACTTCGCCTCAGTGACTACCCCTACCACCAGCACCACCCCCAGGTGCTTGTGTGCAATAGGTTTGAGTACCTGGAAATGGAACTGAACAACATTGAGGAGCACAGTTCATCTGGCTGGAGGTGTCATTGAGGTTAATTTGGCATATACCCTGCATCAAAACAGTTCCCACCTGGGGGGGGGGGGGGGGGGGGGGGGGGGGGAGGCAGCGGAAGATGCAGCATTGTCATAGGAGACTCCCTTCTGAAGGGAACAGAAGACCCAATATGCAGACCAGACCTATTTCATAGGGAAGTCTGCTGCCTCCCTGGGGCCTGACTTAGAGATGTGAAATGAAAGATTTCTTCTTTGGTGAGGCCCTCAAATTATTACCCATTATTTATTTTTCATGTAGGCAGCAATGAAGTTCCAAGAAGTCCAAGGGCAATCAAGAGAAACTTCAGAGCCTTGGGAGAACTGATTAAGGCATCAGGAGCACAAGTAGTGTTTTCCTCTTTTCCTCCAGTTATAGGGAATGACAAGGGGAGAAACAGGAAGAGCCAGCAGAATCAATACCCAGCTCCAAGCCTGGTGTCACCAGCAGACCTTTGGGTTTTTTGATCATGCCTGACCGGGATGAAGAGGCACACAAATATTCTATAAGCTACTGGAAGAAGTCATACAATCATTAACCCTTGTTCTCCTGTGGCATTCAACTTACCAGATTTCTGCTGGAAATACAACACAGCAGATAGGAAACAGTCTAGAAGGTTTTTAGAGTGTGTGGAAGATAACTTTGTGAAAGATGATGAGTAAGCCAACTAGGGAAGGTGCCCCACTGGACCTTTTTCTTGTGAACAGAGGACTTGTGGGTGATGTGAAGGTTGGAGGCTATCTTGGGCATAGTGATCATGAATAAATAGGTTTTGATTCTTGGAAAATTAAGGAGGGAGGTTAGCAGAACTGCTGCCATCGACTTCTACATGGCAGACTTTTGCCTGTGTAGGAGACTGGTTGACAGAGTCCCTTGGGAGCCAGTCCTGAAAGGCAAAGGAGTCCAGGAAGGCTGCACACTCTTCAAGAAGGAAATCTTAAAGGCTCAGGAGCAGGCTGTCCCCATGTGCCAAAAGACAAGCAGGTAGGAAAGAAGACTGTCCTGGCTGAACAGAGATCTATGGCTAGAGCTCAAGAAGAAAAGGAGAGGGTATAATAGAATTACAGAATGGTTTGAGTTGGAAGGGAGCTTGAAGATCATCCAATTCCAAAAGCCCTGCCATGGAAAGGGTCACCTCCCACTAGACCAGGTTGATCAAAGTCCTATGCAACCTGGCCTTAAATACTTCAAGGGCTGGGGCATCCACACCTTCTCTGAGAAACATTTTCCAGTGCCTCACCACCCTCTCAGTAAAGATTCTTTTTCTTTACATCTAATCTAAATATACATTCTTTTAGTTTAAAACCATTATCCCTTTTCCTGTCAGTACACTCCCTGACAAAAGAGTCCCTCCCCAGCTTTCCCGTAGGCCCCTTTAGGTACTGGGAGGCTGCTATAAGGTCTCCCCAGAGCCTTCTCTTCTCGAGGCTGAACAACCTCAACTCCCTCAGCCCATCTTTGCAGGAAATGTGTTCCATACCCTTGATCATCTTCATGGCCCTCCTCTGGACTTGTTCTAATATGTCCATGTCCTTGTGCTAGGAACCCCAGAGCTGAAAACAATAGTACAGGTGGGGTCTCCAGATCAGAGTAGAGGGGGAGAATCATCTCCCCCTGCTGGCCACAGGGGCTCCCCCTGCTGGCCACACTTCTTTTGATGCAGTTTTTGATACAGTTGGCTTTCTGGGCTGCAAGCACCCATTGCTGGCTCATGTTGAGCTTTTCATCAACAAACACCCCCAGGTTCTTCTCATTGTGGCTGCTTTCAATCCATTCTTGCCAAGACAATTGGTTCTGGGGCACATGCATTCTGCAGTGGAGCAATGGATTGTGGTATGCAGGGGGTTTCCTACACTGAGGCCACTTAAAGCTGTTGAGGCAGCCACCAGGACCAGGCAGCCCTTGCAAAGGCAGCTGGCGAGGCTTGAGCAGAGCCAGAAGCATCCCCCCCCTCCCCTCTCTTGTACCAAGGCAGCCCCTTGGGAGTGCCAGCAACCAGAAGCACAGGCAAACAGGGTGTAGGGTGTCAGCCAGGGTGTGGCAGTCCGTGCAGGCAGGGCAAGCAGGAAGGGCAGAGCATCCCTCCCTCCTCTGGAGACTAATTCACCTATCAGCTGCCTCCCAGAGAGCAAATCTAGCCATGGTCTCCACCAGGCAGAAAGCTCTTGCCAAAAAGCCTATGGCAACCCAGACCGAGGGCCTGCCCAGAAATACAGCTGTTCAAGTCTCCATCTGCAGGGAGTGCCCGAGCCTGTTGCTGCCAATGGAGGGAGGCAGAGATACCACCTCCATGAGGTGCGAGCAGGTGGAGGATCTGGTCAGCCTGGTGGCAGAGCTCAAGGAGGAGGTGGAGAGATTAAGGACTATCAGGGATTGTGAGCAGAAGTTAAAATGGTGGAACAATTCCCTGCCATCCCTGTCAGTCTGACCTCATTGCCAGGAAAGGTGATGGCACAGATTCCAGTGCCTCACTACCCTCTGAGTGAAGAATTTCTTCCTAATCTCTAATCTAAATCTCCCATCGTTTAGTTTAAAATCATCCCGCCTTGTCTTGTCATGATCTGATTGAGCAAAAAGTCACTGTCCATCTTTTTTATAAGTCCCTTTTAAGTACTGAAAGGTCTCAATGAGGTCACCCTGGAGCCTTCTCTTCTGTAGGCTGAACAGTCCCAGCTCTATCAGCATTTTGTTGTTGTTGTTGTTGTTGTTTTGTTTGTTTGTTTGTTTTGTAGGAGAGGTGCTCCAGCCCCTTGACCATCTTTGTGGCCTTCCTCTGGACCCTCTCTAACAAATCAACATCCTTCATGTACTGGGGGCTCCAGATCTGGACACAGTACTCCAAGTGGGGCCTCACAAGGGCAGAGAAGAGGGGGAAAATCACTTCCCTTGACCTGCTGGCCACTCCTCTGTTGATGCAGTCCAGGATGCAGATGGCCTTTTGGGCTGCAAGTGTGCGCTGCTGGCTCATGTTGAGCTTTTTGTCCACCAGAACCCCAAGTCCTCTGCAGGGCTACTTTCAATAAGTTCTTCTTCCAGTCTGTACTCATGTCCTGGATTGCTCTGGCCCAGATGCAGCACTTTGCACTTGGACTTGTTGAACCTTATTAGGTTTACATGGGCCCACTTCTCAAGCTTGTCCAGGTAATGATTCTATGATTCCAAAGTAAGCTGTATGAATTATTCTTTCTGTGAATGGAAGAGGAAGCCTAGGTGATAATATCAGTTTCTTAACTTTTTGACAAGCTAAAGTGAGATTCAATGAATCCCAAAGATAGAAGGTGGGTAAACAAATTAAATAAATGCAATTTATTGATTTAGAGTATGATTAAACCAAGGAAGTTAAAGTAGATAATAGATGTGAACATCTGTGGCATTAACTTTCTTTTTTTCAAAGCATAATGAAGAGAAAGAGAAAGGAAAAACCTTCTCACACAATGTATGAGTTTTCTTAGTTTCTCTAGATATAGAAGTAAAGGGCTGCAGAATACATGTTCTGCATAGGCCTCCATCAGCCTAAGTAAGATGAGGTATTTAAAGAAGTCAGTGCTTCTATTTGATGAACAAATTATTCAGCTACTTTACTGAGAAATATTTCTGCATTATTTCAGTGGTAGAAATTAGCTTTCAGTACTTTCAGAAGTCCTGGTGTAACAGCATATATTTTAATTCCCTTGCATGTAGTTTCCAAGGAATCTCACTGAATATCTCTTTAACAACACCATGGAGATAATCCTGAATAAAACAAAATTTAATGATTCACCTGTGTGTGTATTATTTGTCCCCATCTCCCTATGCTGAGTCTGTTTTGCCTGTGTCAGTAATTGTTGGGTGATCTCCCTGACCTTATCTCAACCTTTGAGCCCTTTCCATTGTATTTTCTCCTCCCTTTTACTTTGAGAAGGGGGAGTGAGAGAGTGTTTGTGGTGGAGTTCAGCTGCCCAGCAGGGTAAAAGCACCACATTATGACAATAGTTCTGCAACAAAGCAATTGATGGTAATGTGTGTTTATAAAAGTTTCAGACCATCAGGATTTCTGGCATTCTTTAGAATTCTATTCCTCATCTCAATATATTTTTGATCTCTTAAAAAGCTAACTTTATCAGAGAGCTCACATGACTATATTTGTTTTGTTTTGCTTTGTTTTTCTGAATTAGAAGAATTCCTATTTGTGAACCTACCTACACATCATATAGTCAGACTGCCATGATTTGAGAGTTAGTACTTGAAATCCTTTGATGCAATTGATAGCAGTGAAACAATCAAACAAAACACATTGCTTGTGTGGTCCTGTTACTTGCTTTTTGAGACACATTCTGTGGTTTCAGTTTTCAGTTCTAACTGCAATGACTTACCTAATTGCATATTATATTCTAATTTTCCTAGGGCACTTGCTAATTATTCTGCATTAACTGAGTATTTGAAGCCTATTTTAAAT
The DNA here is from genome assembly GCF_011077185.1 of Oxyura jamaicensis. NCBI lineage: Eukaryota > Metazoa > Chordata > Aves > Anseriformes > Anatidae > Oxyura > Oxyura jamaicensis. The sequence goes on from NC_048893.1 coordinate 130,898,623, forward strand.
TGCTTATTGAAAGTAAGTCATGTTCTTGCCAGTTGCTTCCTCTTTCCTTCCTTAACACAGTATTTGCAGTTATGGATGTACTCAAAAGCACTTCTTCATTTTAAGTATACCAAAATAATAGCATAATTATATCTGTAGTTTAACTAGAGTATTTTCTGCTACTATTGCTTTCCTTTTCAGGATGATACAATACAAAGTGTATAAAAGGTAGAATTTTTTCTACTAAAATTGGTTAATTTTATTGTGTTTTTCCATATTTATGTGGATTTGCATTATTCAATTTTATTTTTTGAACTAATAACTGAGATAGTACAAATAATAACGTATACGGATACATATGTATAATGTAAAATGAGTTCCCAAATCTTTAACATAGTGAAGTCTATGTTGGAAATTCACTCATTTTCAAGTTGGCTGACATTAGATATACTCTCTATAATATATCCTTTCATTCCTTAAAATTTCAATGATGTTTGATTCATATTCTCAGCATCCATAGTAAATTTAAGGACTTGTTTTTGTCCATGTTTTTAATGTTACAAGTTGTTTTTTGTTTATTAGTAGAATCTGATAGAAGAATGAGCCCTTTTGAATTATTGCTGTAAAGGAATTTACTTTCCAAAATAATTTTAGTAAATTAACGTTTACAAGACTTCTTAGTATTAGCATAATGTACAAAATTCTGATGAATAACACACCTTTAGAAATGTGTACTGAAGTTTATAACACCATTATTACACCTGTTATTTTCAAATTTACGTGTACCACAGGATTTTTAAGACACACAAAAGAATTCGTCCCCCTGTACTCGGTTCTGGTGAGGCCGCACCTCGAGTACTGTGTTCAGTTTTGGGCCCCTCGCTACAAGAAGGACATCGAGGTGCTTGAGCGGGTCCAAAGAAGGGCGACGAAGCTGGTGAGGGGCCTGGAGAACAAGTCTTACGAGGAGCGGCTGAAGGAGCTGGGCTTATTCAGCCTGGAGAAGAGGAGGCTCAGGGGCGACCTTATCGCTCTCTACAGATACCTTAAAGGAGGCTGTAGAGAGGTGGGGGTTGGCCTGTTCTCCCATGTGCCTGGTGACAGGACGAGGGGGAATGGGCTAAAGTTGCGCCAGGGGAGTTTTAGGTTAGATGTTAGGAAGAGCTTCTTTACTGAAAGGGTTGTGAGGCATTGGAACAGGCTGCCCAGGGAGGTGGTGGAGTCACCATCCCTGGAAGTCTTCAAAAGACGTTTAGATGTAGAGCTTAGGGATATGGTTTAGTGAGGACTGTTAGTGTTAGGTTAGAGGTTGGACTCGATGATCTTGAGGTCTCTTCCAACCTAGAAATTCTGTGATTCTGTGATTCTGTGATTCTGTGAATATTATAAAGTATATACTATATGATCTGTGGATATCGTAAATCATAAAAGAGATATTGTATTATTTGTAAGAATAGATTTTTGTGACAATAGTGTAGGCAAATCTTTTAAAGCAAATACAAAAAGAGTAACGTAGATACTTAATTTTAAGGGATGTTTATCCATGTTAAAAATCACATCTCTCCTCCCTAAATACTTACATAAAAATCAAGTAATTTGTCATTGTTTTCAGTTTTTAACAGATGACATAAGAATGCTAGAACCTTTTGTCTTTAGGTATTCTTGACAGAGTGGACATGAGAAAATATTATCAACAAGGATTCTGGGTAAACTGTATGTTTAAAAAACAATAGCAAAAGACATGCATTTATCTATAGGCGTGGGGATATATGATTAATAAAGACATTGGAGGCTTATGTAAACAATCTAACATAGAAAGTGAAAATTAGTTTAAACAATAGCCCTTCTGTGTAAGATAGGAACACATCTATACATGTTAGACCAGGTACAGCAGGCTTGTGTCCACAGTAGGGGACTCATTACTTTAATGTAGGACCCCAGATGGGACATTGCACATGTGGTTGAAGTGATGTAGTGGTTTCACACTGATGGCTAACAAAACACCACACCACACCCTTCCCCTCCTCAAAGGAAGAGGGTGGGGAGAAAATAAGATGGAATACTACTACTGCTACTACTAGTACTAGTACTACTACTACTAATAATAAAGACTTAGGGGTTGAGATAATTTAATTAAAGGAAGAAATAAAGAGAAAAACAAGCAAAGGTTGCACGGGGGCAAAGAGAAAGAAAACAATTATTCTCTATTTCACATTAGCAAGCAATATTCAGACACATCTTAGGAAGTAAGGCCTCAATACGTGTAGCAGTTGTCTGGGAGGACAGCCATTTTCTTAATGAGAGCCACCCCTTCTCCTTTCTCTTTCCCACCTTTTATTGCTGGGTGTGACATCATAGTGTATGGCATATCCCTTTTGTCAGTTTAGGTCAGCTCCCATGGTGATGTCCCCTCCACACCTTTCACCCACCTCCAGCTTTGGGGAGGGATTGAAGAAAGTCTTGGTGTTGTGCCATCACTGCTCAGCAATAGACAAAACATTGATGCAATACCAGTGATGTTCTAGCTGCAAGTTTTGCTCCAGCAGAGCACAACATTACATGAGCACAACTACAGGGAGAGTTAACTCCATCCCAGCTATACCTACTAGGAGGGCGTGACCAGCCCCCAGGGTCCATGTGGTGCTAGCGGGGCAGGGAACATCACTCCTGTATGTTGGCTGAAAGCATGTGGACTGTAGAGATCCTGATTTGTGGAAAAAAAATCCCTACAGAAGATAATAACTCCATAAGGAAGACAAGACCAACAAATAATGCAAGAAATGACCATGAGATATGATGACAACGTGCTTTCAAACTTTATTTGACGTGCATCATTTATGTAATCAGTTATCTACAATTCTGAATTCATGTTCCTTTTCTTCCCTTTTCCTCCACTGTACCAGTTCATCTGAACCATTAACATCTTGACTGTAATTATTTTGTTCTCAGTTTTACTCCAGAGAAATTCCATTGATTCCTTTTTTTTTTATTATTTTCTTTTCTTTTCTGATTTATACCAGGAATATAAGAGGAAAATGAAATTCAATCAATTTGTTATTCATTATAACAGAATGAGGAAAACTTTGCTACAGCCTTTTGACATAGTCTATTCTGCTATACCTTCAGGAAGTTATTGCAATAAAATAAATAAATAGTTAGATAAATAGATAAATAAATAAATAAAACATCGCCTTCCATTTTTAATGTGTGGTTTAACCTTTCCAGCCACATTAACCTTTGCATTAATATTAGTAGTTCAATCCTATTACTCATAAACTACTTTTACTTAAAATTTTTATTAGGCATGTTTTACTGCTTCTATTATGTGAAAATTCTTATTAATTTATGCTTCCACATTCTTGATCCTACTAAAGAAGGTGATTTCCATTAGCGGGACTCTGCTTATCTTAGTTCTGGCATGCAGAATTGCATTTTGTCTACTTGTTTGCCAAAATTTATCAACTGTCTAACTGATTTGAGCTCTGTATGCTAGTGAATCCCATGATGGAAAAAAGCTTTAATTCCAGTATTGCATTGTGTTCTTTGTTTGTTTGTTTCTGTTGGACAGTTAGCAAATATTAATTAGAGAAGACATAATAAACAAAATAAAACCAAAACAGGTGCCTTTGTGCAAAATTTAAAAATATATGTATTTAATATTTTAATGAGACACCCAACAGTTTTTATTAATAAAAATCAGATTTTCTGTTAATTTAACTGTAGTCCTACAGGGCCATTAACTTTTTGTCTATTTGACACTCATGATTATAAAATTAGTTTTTAAACTTGATTGCTGGTTCACATCCCACATTTCAAAATATGGATATTTTAAAACATGTAGCCCAACCTTCTTTCCAGTTCTTCCATAGTTTACAGATGTAAGACATGAGTAAGAATAGATACAGTACCTTTCAGAAATATGAGTTTTAAATGTCATGTAAAATATATATATATATTTGTTTATTAAAATGTTATATATATATATAATTTGATTTCTGCATGATTTTATTTAATATCCTTGTTATCAGTAATCTATCCTAACATCCCCCCCCCAAAAAAAAAAAAAAAAAAAAAAAAAAAAAAAAAAAAAGGGTCAGGAGCAACTTGTGAGATGAACACTTCTTTTGATAGGGAACTTGGCATGTCAAAGCCAAAGACAAGTTTTCTGTCTATGAACTAGCAACCTTTTAATATAACTAAGCAACTATTGAATTATCTGCTCTATATGTCTTGAGACTTCATCTGAGTCTTACAGAATACTCTGGATCTGACCTTTTCATGCATGATAAGTCAAATGTGGTGACATTAAAAAAAATCTGTATTTTTATTATTTTTTACATCCATCACTTCTCAACACTGTATGAAAAATTATGTCACCTTTTTTCTTCAATTGCAATAAAATATTGCAAACATTTATTAAGATCCTACGAGGCATGTCAGTGCAGAAAAAGATGTCATATATTTTTGTTCAACTGATATGCTTTACTACTTCACTAATACAAACCTAGTTCCTAACTAAGTGAGGTTACTGCAGATTTTTATCTGAATTTCATGTTTCAAATGCTAGATCCACTAAAATCAGAAAAAAATCTTATTTATTTTCCCACATAAATATTGTATCAGACATACATTTATAAAAATGAATTGAAGTTGAATTTATGTCACTTGTAGACAGATATTTTCAAAAGCTGACAGAAGGAAGACCATATGGAAAGAGATTCCAAGAGTGATATGTTAACTGGGAAATTAAAAAGCATTAAAAAACAAACAAACAAACAAACAAAACAAAAAAATAAACAGAAATATATACACCTGTTTAGATGTAGGTAAATGAAACAGTAATTTCTATAAGACCTTCATGATAATAATATGAAATACTGTAAATACATTCTTAAAATTATTTTTCTTTCCATTAGTCTAAGTTTTTTTTTCCTGTGTTCTTCAGTGAACATACTTTAATGAAATACTCCACTGTGGATGAAGATCACAAGTTAGACATTCTTGTCTTTCAAAGAAATAGAGTTAAGATGAATAACAATTCTTTTGATTGACTTATGAAACAATATTTTTATATTGTGATTTACCTTTCTTGTCTGGTCTAGTCTTGCTCTGCTCCTCCCAGTTCAATTGTACATAGAAATAAAACCCCAAAAGTAGCAGTGATACACTAACTTTGTTGTTTAATAATAATATCAGACAGTCTATGTATCAGTCTAGCTTCAGTCATAATGTTAACCATGTAGTTATATACGTAAGAACATGAGTGAGAGCTTGGTAATACATCAGCAAAGTTAGAACACAAACGCAATTATATCATATATTTTTGTGATTAAGAAAGCACTGGGGTACTTTCTTATTTTAATATTTGTTCCTATACTCACTTTGACTCTTATTTAGTCAAATCTGAGTTTAACATGAACTTTACAGAGTATAGATGATAAAATATAGATGATCAAAATGTATTCTGTTTCCTGAATTTGTACTCTGTTTACATGGCAAGGTTTTGGTAGCTGGTGGCTGCAGGCCTCTGTGAGAAGAACCCAGAAACTGCCCCATGTTAGATAAGGGCCAGTTCCTGCTGGCTCCAAAAGGACTGCTGCCCAGACCTGAGACAATAAGTGATGTTGTTTATGCCTCTTTGAAAGCAGATTTAAGAAAGGGAAAAATGAAAATAAATAAATAAATAAATAAAATGCTGCACAACAGGAGCTGGGAGAGTGAGGAGTGAGAAACAGCCTGGCAGACCCAAAGATCAGTGCAGGAGGAGGGCAGGAGGTGCTCCAGGCACGGACCAGCACTTCCCCTGCAGCCTGTGGAGAGGCCCCTGGTGGAGCAGGCTGTCCCCCTGCAGCCCATGGGTCCCACATGGAGCAGATCTCCAAGCTGCAGCCCGTGGAGGAGCCCCTGGTGGAGCAGGTGGATGTGGCCTGGAGGAGGCTGCGGCCCATGGGGAGCCCCCGCAGGAGCAGGCCCTGGGCCAGAGCTGCAGCCATGGAGAGGAGCCCACGCAGGAGCAGGGGACCTGGGGAGGGGGAAGCTGCCACCCCTGGGGGACCTGTGCTAGAGCAGTTTGCTCCTGATGGATGGACCCATGGTATGGAGCCATGGTATGGAGCCATGTGGGAGCAGTTCTTGAAGAGCTGCTGCCTGTGGGCAGCCCCTGCCGGCTCAGTTCGGGAAGGATGGCATCCTGTGGGAGGGACCCCATGTGCAGCAGAGACAGAGAATGACTGTGAACGAGCAGCGGAGGCAAAGGGCTATAGACTGACCACAACTCCCATTGCCCATTCCCCTGCACTGCTCAGGGGAAGGAGGTGGAAGAGGGGTGGGGGGGGAGGTGTTTTTAGTTTGTTCTCTTTGTTTGTCACTTCTCTAGCTTGTTAGTAATAAATAGCATAATGCCCGAATCCTTATGCTGAGTCTGTTTTGCCCGTGATGATACTTAGTGGGCGATTTCCCTGTCCTTATCTCAACCCTTGAGCTCTTTAAGCTCTTTACATCATATTCTCCCTCCCTTTTCCTTTGAGGAGGGGGAGTGAGTGGTTGTAGTACAGCTCAATTGCCCAGCCAAGTAAAACCACAACAAAATTAATTTATTATTATTATTATTATTGTAAATAGCAGTTGAGCAGTATAGAAGTTAAAAAGAATCTCTTGAAGTAGTTTAGCTAAAAATATTGGGAAAAATATATGTTTACCAAAAGTTGCACAAATAAAGAACAAGGTTTAGTATTGAGAATGCATTCACTTCATTGTTCTAGAACATGGAATAAAATATCTTGCTGTCTACAGTATTTCTAACATTTTTGTTTCTCATCCTTCCCTTTCTAATTGCTAATGGTACAGATGCTACTTTTGGGAGTGACATGATTTGAAAAACATATTTTTAATCTAAAAGGTGTGATTTATGCAAACATTAACAGGCTTTGACTTCAGAAATAAATGTTGTGAAGTGGTAAAGAAAATGATTATGGTAATTGTAAATATTTGAACATTTAAAAGTTGACTAGGTATATCGAAGCAATATATTTGCATCTGTTCTTTTGAATAAAAATTGCTCTTTCTCTGCTTTTGGAAGGATGCTGTGCCATGCATTGGGACCATGCAAAGAGAAAATCTAGGTCTCAAAAGTTCAATTTTCTAGCCAGTCTGCAAAAACATGGAAAGCTTTTCAATGTTGTTGTTTTTCTGTTTGTTTGTTTTCCATTGGTGGGAGTGGGTAGGCAGGAGGAAGGGGAGAGCGGAGGGATGGGGCAAGCACTTGCTATAATTGCATAACACATTCCCATCAATTATTTCCTTAATCTTCTAAGGAAGATTTTTTTTTTTCCTAATTGATTCACAAATCTTTCCTCTTATCTCTGTACGTCTCTTTTGAATATTTTTCTTTCAAAGAATGTGAAAAAAAAAAAAAAAAAAAAAACTTCATTAAAACTTGGTTTTGCTGAAATAAAGTACAACTAAAGAGCTTTTGACACTACCGGACTGCAAATCAAGCTACTATCAAAAATTCATCTAATATTATTCTATTTATGACAAAGAAAAGACTATTGTGGAAGTTTTGCTTCAGAGTCATGATTTTGTGGATCTAAAGTATTATGATTACAATAAAGTATTAACTCATATCTATGAGGTTACCTTTGCCTGAAAGATCAGGAAGATGCAGATGTGAAAAAGGGCAAGTACTGTTCACTCTCTCTGCCGTCTAAGAAGTAATTTATGGACAGTGATTGTCCTTACTGTTGTTTAACTTAATGCAATGTATTGTGAAAACATATATCTCAAGATATTTGATCACATATCTTCTCTGTGTTGATATCACATTTCTGAAAATATGTTTGACAACTGTATATTCATGGATATTCATGCAGCAGGATAATAGACAGTTTCCACTGTTGGCAATCCTCTTCACGCTGATCTACAGTCAGCTTCTTCTGTCACACTATTAGGTTATGTGGCTAGGACCTAATCACAGTGAACACAGAAATTCAGGGAGGTTGAAGGACACATGATAGGAGACGTTTTTTTATGGGAAGCAGGTGAAAAGCTTGTAGGGATTGAGCAAAGAATATGGAGTGGTTTAATGTCATAGTGGGAATTTGCATAACAGTGTGGAAAGCTTAGGGGAAGAACCAAAAGGCGAAAAAAGGAGAGATCCAGATGGACCAGGAAGGTACAAGACCAGAAAAATAGTAATTGACTGCGTGTAAAAAGGGTGTTAGTCTGTGCACTTTGCATTAAAGAGTACAGTTAAGACAGGCGGCAGAATTAACTATCCGTGAACTCAGGATGACTTTGCAGAAGTTGTTTCAGAAACTAATCATATCCCTTGTTTATCTGTTTATGAGACATTTGATACTTTTCAGGATTTTTTATTTTTTGTGGAGGTAAATGCAAAATTAGCATGTTTTCTATTGAATCTGAATGAAAATGACCTTTCCTGGGAAAAATAGAAATAAAAATACAAAAATAATGAAGGAAATTAAGATCTTCTCTTAATATCATTTCCTGGCTTCAAAAGTGTCGTTTGTTTTACATTCTGGAACAAAATAAAAACTGTTACATTGGTTTTTGTTATATTGTTAATTCCAGCAATATTCCTTGCCTTGCAGATCCAGGTTGTGTGTCGAAATAAATTTTTGATGCTATCAAGTACTGTGTATTTTCTCTAGCTGGTTCATCAATAATTCTTTTTCCCTGCCCATCAGTTATTTTTCAATTTTTGTTTCCTTTCCACATCTTCAAGATCACAGCCCTTTCACAGCAATCACTAGCAGGAAACTTTACTCACAGAACGAGTCCTTTTGAAGTCAGTAAAACTCAAAGAGTCTCATATATACATATTTCTGTAAGTCTTACTTCAAACTACTCTTCATATGTTTGGAATGACTGAAACTAGAAAATATTTTCTAGATATAAATCTTAATTATAAGTCCCATGGAGTGGGGAAAAAGAAAATATCTCTTGTTTGGAGGAGATCTTCTTTCCTTTACCTGCCCACTCTGAACTTATATGTTGTCTATATATTTTCTTAAACATTTGTCTCTTTGACCTGTAATCCTGAGCTATACTGGCATGAAGGTTATTTACATCATGTTCTCTCATTCAGGAACAGACTAATGATGTAAAGTATAATGGGTTAAGTATAATGGGTTTATAGTAATTTTGTACTTTTTTTGTATAAAGGTACCACTAGGGTAAATGTTTAATGTTCTATCCATATAAAATATAGATTTCTATATTATGAAATATTTGGCAAATGAAGAGAGTGAAAGAACTTCAGTCCTTCTGAGTAGCTCCAGACAACCTGATTCTGCTTGCCAGCTTTGAGGAGCCAGAGGACATCTATCTGTGAAATACTTTTTTTTTTTTTTTTTTTTTTTTTTTTTTTTCTCATCTGTGTTTTCCATTTGATTTACTCTGTTGCCTACCAAAATGAAAAGACACAGGATGCAGTGCTCTTCCATTAAATGTTCAGTACTAAACTACAGAGATAACTGATCCCCATGTTCCCAATGTGGGTATATTAACTGAACATAGTTTTACCTAGTAATTTATTGGTTGGCACTTTTACCCATGTACCTCTAGTGCATCTCTCAAAGTAAGTGGGAGCAGAAGTGCAAACTTTAAATTGCACCAGCCTTATTAATACAAGTAAAACATAACAAAAAATAAGGCCACATGATTTAAAAGAATGGTAAAATTATTAGAAATATCATTTTAGTGAGAAGTGTTAAGCAAGACAAATATTAGACTCCTAAGACAAAATGCATTGTCTAAACCTTTTCAAGGATTTGTTATCACATTGGAAGCTCAGAATATCCAATTTTACCGTATAAAGCTCTTCAGTATTTTCTTCCCAGGTGTATGCAGCTCACAGTACTGATACAGAAATTAATATTAACAAAACACAAGTAGTGTGCTAAATTATTGACATAGTTGGTTCTATCTGTAGAAGACTTAAAAGCTGTGTAAATGCTGGATGAACGAGATTTCATATTTTGACAATGAAGCTATAAATTAACTATAATCCTTCTTTCCAGGAAAGAAAAGACACCGTATAAAATGTTTCTACCGAGTGTTATCTTTTAACCAATAAATCAAACTTTTTCTTGTTGTTTTCTAGTTATAGCTATGAAAATCAAATACTTCATCATTATTTATATTATTTAACCTATATATATATATACATATATATATATATTTTTTTTTCTAGGAAATCAATGAGTGCTATAATAAAATATTTTATTCTCTCAAAAATGTTTAGCCTATTAGAATTTAAATTTATTTCACATCAATATTAACTACAACCCCCAGTGAGCATCCTTTAGTTATGAGGTATATTACATTAATTAAGAAAACATTAGCTCTGTATGATATCAAGTAACTTGGGCACAGTTGTGCTACATTTTTTTTCCTTATGAATAAAACTTGATTATTTTTTTTGGGGGGTGGGGGGGGAGGGATTGGGGAAAAGGTGGATGAACAGGGGAAAGTTTCTATCTTTAACAGAAGTAATTAAGTTACTTAATAAGGAATTGTCAGCAACATATGTTTAAGGTTAGATAAGATTAATTTCATCAACATAAATTTAAAATATCTCTTATCTTGAAAACCATTAGGTCCTGTAAACAGCTCTGAATCTGTTCTGTGTAAGGTTCCCCATAGAAATCTCTTCAAATCAGTGTATTTCTCATAACAGTTGAGTTAGTTTCAATTAATTAAGTAAACTACAGTTAATTACTTATCACATTGCCAGGTCTCCTAAAATGGTTTATACTTAGCCTACCACTAGCACAGTGCTAATTTCCAAGAAAATGCACCTAGGATGCTCAGTCCTGTAGCATTCTTTACCTTGGTAGATGGATACCATCTCCTGTACACTGGCTGCTATTCTCATGCCAGGAGGAATTTCACAGAATCAGAGAACAGCTGAGGCTGCAAGGAACATCTTGAGATCATCTTTCTGAAGTAGAGTTAGCTAGAGCAGGAGAGGCTGAGGACACTTTAGCTGTCTAGTCTGGAGAAAAGGAGGCCAAGAGGTGACCTCATTGCTCTGTGCTGGGTCTGTCTGGGATGGAGTCACCTTTCCCTGCCCACACAGTGCTGTGCTCTGCACTTGTAGCTGGAACAGCACTGGTATCACTCCAGTGTTGTAGTGTTGTTTCTATTGTAGCTGTGCTACATAGTACTGGCACAGCATCAGGACTCTCTCCAAGCCCCCAAGAGCCAGCAGGCTGGGGGTGGGCAAGTGATGAAGAGGGGACATTGCCAGGGCAGCTGACCTAAGCCAACCAAAGTGATATTCCATAACACATGATGTCACACTCAGCAATAAAAAGGGGGACTCTCGTTGGGGAGGGGTCTGTCCTCCCCAACAACCATTATGCATTTTGAGGCCCTGCTTCCCCAGGACTTGGCTGAACATCGTTCATTGATGGGAAGTAAAGAATAACTTTCTTTTTTTTTTTTTTTTTTTTTTTTTCCTTTCTCTCTGGAGGGGAGAGTGAGAGAGCAGCCGTGGTGGAACTTGGCTGCCCACCTGAGTAAGACCACCACATGCTCTCAACAACTTCCTGAGGAAGGGAAGTGGAGAGGAAGATGCTGATTCTTTCTCCCTGGTAACTGATGACAAAGATGCATGGGAACAGCACAAAGTTGCACCAGGGAAGGTTCAAACTTCACATTAGGAAAAAATTTCTTTATTGTGAGGTTGGTCATACACTCTAACAGGCTTCCTACTGAAGTGATTGACACCCTCCTTTCAGAGTTATTTGGATAGTGCCCTCAATAATATGCTTTGATTAGCTCCAAAGAGGTCAGGCAGTTGGACTAGATGGTCTTTGAAAGTCTCTTTCAAAAGTCTCATTCGATTCAAATTGATTTGATTTGATTTGATTCTAGGTTGCCCAGAACCATATTGAGACAGGTTTTTGTTACCTCCAAGGAGGGAGACTCCACAACTTCACTGGGCAACCTTTGGCAGTGCTCAGTTATCCTCACAGTAAAGAACTGCTTCTAGTGTTCAGAGAGAACCTTCTGTGTTTAAATTTGTGCCCATGTCTTGTCTTGGCACTACTTTAAAAATATATTTTCTAAATACTAAGCAAGTTATTCTAAATTATTGCAATTAAAACAAACAAACAACAAAAACAGAAAACAACTCTATTTTTAATTTTGTTTCCCACAAAAAGTCTGTTTTCTACCAAATGAAATGTTTGTTTTCTACCAAATTTCTTTTCAATCATTTTCTGTAAAATATTTTATGAAACACAAGATGGCTGTACCATGGAAAATTTGGGAACTAATTCCCAACTAGATAAATAAAAAATATTTCATGTTCTTATATTAATTTTGTATTTTATAATTAATTGGTTAATTTATAGTTTTATATTATTTATTAATGTGTTGTATATATTATATTTAACATCTATATATTATATATTGATCTCTCTATATCATTTCAACTTCTCGGCTTCACTATGAGAAGAAGGCATACATTATTTCACAACCTGTTTTGAAGACAGATATCAATGGTTTATAATATTGTATCTACGAAATTGTTATTCCTGAATTCGTATAACAAGTTATACGAATAACAAATTATAACAAGTTATTCCTGAATTTGTATAACAAGTCTACGAACTTGTTATTCCTGAATTCTTATAACACTTAACTTTAGTCTCCTGTTGCTGCTGTTAGGAGAAATTATGTGCTAAATTTTTGTTACAAAAATTATGATTAGGCAATATTTCCAGTTCTGCTTCCTTTTTCCCCCTGGGCATGTAATCAACCATCATTTTGAGTTGCACTAGCTTTGAAATCTTCATTTTTTTTCTTCTTGTAGTTATATCAGCAGATATTGCAATAAACTTTTCATTGAGTTACTCCAATCAAGTGCAAAGCTATTCACCATTATATATAATGACACTTCCATACAGAGGGGGCTATGATAATTCAGAAAATGGTAAAGCCTGCTGAACATAAGTTTCCTTTGATTTTTCCTCTCTTTTCCTAGTAGGAATATGTTCTCTGTTTTTATTTCTATGCCTGTAGCAATATTTCTGTCAATCCCTTGTTGTCTGAAAAGTCCTTATAAACTTCATGCAAATATCTATGTGGGCAGTTCTTGAAAGCCAAACTACTTAACAAAGTGAGCTTTTATCAAAGCATTAAGTTGTTAATAAATGAAGAATGTTTACTCTCAGAAGAGCTTCAAAGAGTGTTTTGATGAAGATGAGCTTTTTTTCTCTTTTGCAGCTGTCCTTGCTTGTGGAGGGGAGCTGGCAGCCCAGATCAGGCGGTCTGCCAGAGAAGAATAAGTAGGAGGAGGTGGGCAAGGTTTCAGTGCAGGTGTTCCTTTAGAGCTTGCTGTTTGATTACATCCTAAACTGTATCTGTGAAAGTAAGGCTGCTTTGTTCTTTTATGTATGCCCCGTACTATTTTTAACCATGATAAAAACACCAAAAAACATTTGCACTTTTTAGATCACTAATTAGAAAAGAAAAATCAAAGTGAAAAAAGACACAGCCCTATGATAGAATCATAATCATTTTCCATCTTTCCAATAATACAGCTGAGGTCATTCTCCTGTACAATTCATAAATAGTAATATTGAATGAAAATATTCACATTTAACTATAATTAAAGCTTGACAAAAAAGACTCTTAAAGACTTTTTTTTTTTTTTTTTTTTTTAAATCTTTTCATAGAGGTGTAACTTAAGTTGTCCATAAGAGTTTTTTAACATGTGGACATTTCCACCTGCTAAGTGATTCAAACAGAAGCTGAATCACTATGCTGCTTTTAGTGCCTGCTCTTTCAGACTTTGTTATAGTTCCTGAACTGAAAGATAACCTTTTTTTCTCTTTCTCTTATTATAGTGTGTGTGTGTTATTTTCTTTGCTTATGATTAATGTCTTTGTCCTTTGTTCAACCTAATGTATTTCAATCTAACTGAAATTCCAAGGCAAGACCTTGGAATAAATAACAAACAAATAAATAAATAAATAAATAAATAAATAAATAAATAAATAAAAACTTTTGAGTACTGATTATTCACTTAATTTTTGATAGATTTGATAGACACAAGACAAAGACAGAATGACCTGAATACACCACACTTAGGGACTTCAGATCCATAATAAATTCAATTGTCAATAAAGTCTTAATGATCTGTTAACCAAATAATACTATATTATTAAATATTTTATATCTGTAGGTTTTAAAGTACTGAGCATCATCACAAACAGTAGGAAATACAATCTAAAATATATTGTTGAGAGGAATACAACCATTTCAGTATTAATCTGGAGATGCAATTCTCTACCTCTGTTTTTTCATCACAGTGCCAAACCATTTGAAAGGAATAGAAATTGGTCATGCTCCTTTAGGCGCATACTGCTGTCCTACATTGACATACCCAGGAGGCATAAAACAGGTATTGGTCTTTCTTCTAGCTTTTTGGTCTCTTTAAACAGTGGCAGAAGAAGGTTACTGGTAATGCAGAAAAGAGATTCAAATATTTATGCAAATTGAATGTAACTTGATTTTCAATTTATTGCTAAATCTTAAAACTAAGGAGCAAATAATGTATGATGTATGATTTATTTTATTTTATTATTATTATTATTATTTTTTGTCTAACATTTAATATTTCATTTTTCCTGGCAATAAATATTGCATATGAAGTACTTGGAATAAAACCAAAGGGTGTGTAAAATTAGATCCACAAAGCCAAACACACAAGTGCTCATTTTTCAAACAGCAGATGGACACAATGTGAGCAAGTTCAGTATTTAACTCACCAGCAGACTTATCAATGCATCTCCCTATGTCTGAAAGAATAAGTTTAGGGTTAAGAATTGTTTTGTCTCTTAATGACCATTGTGTACTTAAAATACAATGGAGCTGTTGTGACAGAAGAGACAGAGAGATCTTCCTTAAACCACTATGTGGTCTCCTGTAAAGAACATGTGATGGGTCTTCATTTGCGATGTCACCAAGTAATCTTTACCTATAAAAAAATGACAATAGCAAAGATTTCATCAGTTCAGATTATTTCTTTCAGGCCTCTTTCATTACTTGTAAAGATCCACTTTTTTCATAGGACTTCACTATAAACGGTCAATCCATTAAACCTGAGTCCCTCTCCTCACACCATTTCCATTTATATCTGATCTTTTCTCCCCTTTCATTTTTAGGGCACTTTATATCTTTCCATCTTGTATTGTCAAAAACAATTCCCTCATTACATTACAGTATTCAAAAGTCAGAATTAATTTTTTCTATCATGAAACCAGAGTAAAGGCAAAAAAGACTTTTACTTTACTGATCTTTCTATACCATTATTTTTTTATTATTATTATTTTTTACAAAGAAAAACAAAACAAAACAAAATCTTATATTTTAGAGAAAAGGTGATTTCTAAGTATGTCAAAAAGATGGCTCTCCTTAGAAGGTACTGATGAAGAAAAAGAGAATAATGAAAATGAATAGGAGAGCATTATAACAAAGATGATTTTCTGCCTTTTTCAGTAGAGCAGTGAAGCACAGAAGGCTGAAAAGAATTATTTGGAGATTTACTTTTTTTTTTTTTTTTTTTTTTTTGTCAGAAAGGACATAGTTTAAACATATTTTGTTCTTATACTCCACATCCTTTTGCACCTATTGGCTTCAGTGGTAGAGCTAAAGTTGATACTGTTTTTGAAAGCTGATTAAAGGCGACAGAGGAAGATTGTATGTTGCCATGGTCATAGACTGTAACTATGCATATGGGGAACAGTATTAAA
The DNA here is from genome assembly GCF_011077185.1 of Oxyura jamaicensis. Taxonomy (NCBI): domain Eukaryota; kingdom Metazoa; phylum Chordata; class Aves; order Anseriformes; family Anatidae; genus Oxyura; species Oxyura jamaicensis. Next base: position 130,914,393 of record NC_048893.1, read on the forward strand.
GTAACAGAAGGCTCTTCAACAGTGAAAATAAATTCCATTAGCTGCAAATTGAATCAAGAGAATTTCAGATAGGAATTGAGCATACATTACTTAATGAGGAGGAAAACTAATTGTTAGACAAACAATATTCTGTTGCAGTGACTTCTCCATTACATTAAATTTTAAAATTAATATACAAGTTAAAGGCTTTTTCTATCCATAATTAGAACTGTGTAAAAAACTATTTTTTCAGCACAATAAAAATCCATTTGATCTAGAAATTTTCTATTTATTTGCTTAAATAGAAAGACAAAAAAAGAAAAAAAAGTTATATTTCTTTGTTTCTATTTTCAGTAAAAGCACAACAAAAGGAAAACAAATGGATAAATTTAACTACTAGTCATAGATTTGACAATAAATAGTTGTTTTTAAGCCAAGTCAGAAGTTCAGCAATGACAGCCATTGCCTTGAAATTGGAAGACTGTCTCAGGTAGAAAATGGATTGGAAATTGTGTGTCCTCTGTCACACCTGTGCTGTTGAATATTCTGAGGTGAGTTTCTCTTTGTTAAATGTCATTGACTAACTTAGGAAAAAAAAAAAAAAAAAGAAGTCAGTTGAAACAAGATAATTGAAAATATTAAGCTAGTTTCTTTGCTAGGGCAACAACTCTCATCCTGCCTCTGGAGAATTCAAGACCCCTACTGTGGTTCTCTTGTTCTCTTAATGAAACAAAACATAAATTTGTGGGTAAAGATAAGATCAAAAGTACAGCTTTCATTATTAAGTTTTAAGGGTAGGCTGAATTACGTTGAAATGAGGGAATAGAGTTCATAGTCCAATAGACGCCCTGATTATCAGTAGTTTGGCAGACAGAACAGGCTCTAGAGGAGAGACGTGTACACTCAGAAAGCTCCTCTACCCCCCTAAAAATCAATGTTCTTGCTTGTATTGCATGAGTGTCAGGAAGAGGGAAATCTATTTAAAAATAAAAACAAAAACAAACCAAATAAAACAAGAATGTATATGATTTCCAAATTTCCTCTCACTCATGAAATGTAAAGATGTCATTTATATTTTATTGATCGGTCATTTGGTTATGTGCAACATACACAGTTTTGTTTAAACATCACAACAGCATTTTGTAGGAAATGAATGAATGACTTAAATAATAGGTCTTGTGTTTTATCTTTAGCTGTTGTTTTTTTTTTTTGACAGAGTACCTAAGGTTTTTGTTCTGTTTTGTTTTGTAAATGCTGTAAGAAAACAAAGCTTAAAAATATCTAATACTATATACAGGCTATATCACAAAATATATCACACTGGTATATTGCAAAAGGAACACTGAGTTATTTCTTTCTCCTCATATCATCTTTCTCAATGCCTTTGGACACACAATTCTTTAAGGTGATTTTATACAAAAATAAAAGGAAAAGCACCTGTATACCCAGTACTGCCCTAAGGAAGAAGATCTGGTATTCTCTGTTCTACCCCCTATAATCTGCCTGACACTTAGCTGAGTCTGCTTTGGTTTTAAGTGCACCACATTACAATGGGTAGTTTTGCAGCACGGAGAGCTGTGCAATACAGAAATATCACTAAGGCATCCATGTACAGAAATAAAATGTTCTACTTTATACAGCATTTACATGGGTTTATCTCAAAGCAAAATCTCTAGATCTTTGCTTTTTCATTTTTATACTGAATGACTGACATATATGCATAGATGCCAATATTTTTCAAAACATAGTCCTAAGTGATCTGAAATAGCTAGCAAACCAATCTAAATAACAATAACAACAAACAAACAAAAACACTAAGGTGCTAAAACAAGACTATTTTGATGTTCATGCCTTGTGGGCTGAAATTCTGATACATTCATCATTCCCATCATTCCCTTGTCATTCTAATTTTCAATTTCCAATATAAAAGAAAAGAGCATAGGATCTATGTAAGGTATAGATATTGTAGGACATACATTATTACATTTTAAATTATCAATTCAAGCTATTTTATTTATACAATCAGCAGAGAAAACAAATGACATAGAAGCAAGCTGCACAGCTGGATGATTATTGAACAGCAGTAAAAGTCTGTTAATCTTGAAATAATTATTTAGCAGGATAAAACTCTAAGCTCACTGAGCAAAATTGTCTCCGCTTTCTCTCCCTCTCTGCAGAGGGACTTCATAGGAGTTAGAAATCAATAAGTGCCATTTAAACCCTCATTTAACAGTTTAGATAGCACTTTAGTGCTGCTTAGACTTTATGTTAGTCACATGTAGGCAGGTAAGATGATGTTACAGGTAAAGAAGTGGAAGACATGCTAGCTTTTTCATTGTGAAATTGAAAGAGTTAGCAGAAATCCCCCTCCAAAAACTAAACTCAGAAATGATTCATTAATTCTAATATATAATCAATGGAGCCCTTCTCTCACCACAACAAAGAAAAGCAATAGGTAAACAATGCTAGTCAGGAACAGTTTTCTAGTGTAGTATAGTAATAAATATCTCTAAGCCATCGAAAGAATTATACACAATCAATTCTTAATGAACAACATGTTCAATAAGCTTCTTCAGCTTTTTGTTAACAATTCATGGAGAGGTTTTTTGTTTGTTTGTTAATTATTGTTATTATCAACCAAAAATAATCAAAATTATTTTGATATTAATGTATGTTCCTGATTGTTTCTGCTTCTGATAGATGCAGATACATGATTCTGGTTAAAAGTCCATATCCTCATTGAAATTGAGATCTTGATTCTCACCAGAAGAAAATATGAAATAAAGACAGAAATATTAACCCATTTGGGTTCACTGCTTTGGTTTGCTTTGGTGAGAAAAATGTGAACAGCATTGTCATTTGAATGTAATCCTCAGTGCTGCAATGTGCCAAAGGAGAAAGAGAGAGACATTAAATAACACAGATTAATACAAGATGTTACCAATATTTTAAGTGGATATAACGAATATACTCCCCCCTCTCACTTCCCCCACCTCCCTAAAAATACTGTCCAATCTTGTATTTATGTATTGTATTGCTATATTGCTTGTGTTTGCTACATATTTCTGTGTCATAAGTTTAGCAAAAAGTATAATCTTCTGTGTTTTGTTTCTTTTTTCCCTATCAAGAAGAAATTTGTTTTTCCATTACTAGACTGAAATCATCCTCTATGCTTAGCTACTGAATGGTTTAAATACATGTCCCTTCAATGATTTCCTTCAATTTAATTTTAATTTTAATTGGTTACCTTAAAGTTTTTCACACATGAAATTTTTGAAGTCAAAATGCATTAATATGTATGTATGGCTTGTTCTATCTAGGTCAGATGCCTTAGTGTCTGAGCCAATATCTTTCATTTCTGACTTGGAAACATGACAGGACTGAATTAAAGGTTTATTTTCTGACAGATTTCAGTGTTGCTCACATGTTGCTCACATGCTATTACATGCTATCTACATGCGGACATAGAAAATGAATGATTTATTATTATTATTAATAATAATATTATTATTAATATTATTATTATTATTTTGTGGAGAACAACCACTGAGAGTTCTTACCTGATTTTACTTGGCTTCTGTGAATCTTCATCTCAGCTTGCTCATACCCAACAGTGAATTCTGTGTTGGTTACCTAGTTTTAGACAGTTCAAGGATAACTTGGGAGACAATTTTGCTTTGTTCAGTGCCACTTCTGGCAGTGAATGGTTTGTTGTTTTCCTGGGATTGTAGCTTTCTGGGGACCAGCTCTTTGTGCACAGCTTTGTGTAGATGAAAAAATAAAAACATTTAATCCTGAGCAACAATGATTGTTTCTGATTCTTTCTGAAAGTAAAATACATGCTATTTGATGCAATTCTTTCTCTCCCATGATTTGGAGACCTGTGAAAATGTCTTCATGCAGACATTGTCTGACTCCCTGTTACTCCAGTCATGAAACCAAGCAAAGTCTTTTTCTTTCCACTCTGTATTGTATCTCTATGCATAGGTCTGATGGTAGTCACCTCTCAGTGCCAAATAAGGGAGAAAAAGGGAGCAGCAAGTGGCTGGGGAGATGATCCTAGCAACCTACAAATAAAATTAGTGTTCTTTGGAAGAAAAAAGAGGGACCCAGACTGTCATACTGATATTCAGGAGGAAGGAGCCAAATGGGTGGGTGTTGAGGAGGCATGTAGCTTCTTTGGCATGCCAGGATAAAGTGGACTACTATCAGCAATAGAATAATCTAACACAGAAGTTTCATCCTTCATTTAGTCATGCCCCTTCTTTAATAAGGTGATAGTGAACAACAGAGACTATTGAGTAATTGACAAGCAGAAGTTTTTAAGGTGTATTGGTGAGGCAGCTCAAGCCAGGTGAATTACTAATCTAAGCCCCAAACTTTGACCCTAAACTTTGACCTAACACAACAGCACATATGAGAAAATATTTAAGCAGAAAAGGGTGAAGGGTGGAATGCCAGGTATTGCACCTAGAGTTACAGAGAAAACAAGTGTAAAGTAACTTTTTACAACATTTTGAGAAATGTTGCTACATAAATGGTTGGACAAGTGGGAAGAATTCAGTTACCTCCATGTAAGCTCCAGTACCAGTTGGAAGGCCTTGAATACCCAAGATGCCCATGCAGAACTGTCACACTGATTAGATGTAGCACCTATGGGAGATCCAGGATCTTCTGGAGGAGGAATAAAATAAATATTTATCTTCTGGTGCAGGATTGGAGGCCAAAGAAGGAAACATCTTGGACACACCAAATGGAATTAGATGCTTATGTGTAAGATAACTGAATCCTGACTTTTATTCTGAAGTGAAAACTATCCACAAGCCCGAACAAAAATACAATCCATCCCTTCATTAGATCAATTAGAAATAAGATTTACCTAACAGTTTGTTATGGTGACTTAAGTTTTTTGTTTTGTTTTGTTTTGTTTTGTTCTGTTTTCTCTCTCTTTTTTTTTTTTCTTTTTTTTCCTTCCTGTTCCCCTTTCTCCTTTCTTCTTTCCTTCTTTTCTCTTCTTTTCTCTTTCTGTAAGCATCTTCCAGAAAAACAGCTAACCCAAACACGTACAGAAAGATGTATATGTTCTATTTTGAATGATTGTTCAGGTTGTGTCTAGGTGTACAGCTACTAGTAAGTTAATTCACCCAAGACCTGTTCTGTGGCAGGTGAAAGGGCAACCCACACATCCTCAGAGCTAATCTCTTTCTCTCACAGAAAGGGAAGCCGTATCTATATCTCCTGTGGTGAGTAACCTCAGGTATATGCTGTCATTCACCCTGCACTAAGGTATTGTGTGAGACAGCTGCTTAGTACAGCCAGAGAGAGAGCAAGGAATCTTCTGACAAATAAGCAGTAGAGCTAGTTGAGTGTGAGTGCCTGAGGCTGCACCCTAGACCTGTGCAGTGTGCAAGTACATAGTCTCAAAATATGATATTACAGTATTAGTTCCAGTATTAGTTCTGGTTTTCTCCACTTCCCCTTCTCTTGGGTTTACTAATGAAGCCTTCCATCTTAAAATCACAGAATCACAGAATTTTCTAGGTTGGAAGAGACCTCAAGATCATCAAGTCCAACCTCTGACCTAACACTAACAGTCCCCACTAAACCATATCCCTAAGCTCTACATCTAAACGTCTTTTCAAGACCTCCAGAGATGGTTACTCCACCACTTCACTGGGCAGCCCGTTCCAGTGTCTAACAACCCTTTCGGTAAAGAAGTTCTTCCTAACATCCAACCTAAAACTCCCCTGGCGCAACTTAAGCCCATTCCCCCTCGTCCTGTCACCAGGCACGTGGGAGAATAGAACAACCCCCACCTCGCTACAGCCTCCCTTGAGGTACCTGTAGAGAGCGATAAGGTCACCCCTGAGCCTCCTTTTCTCCAGGCTGAACAAGCCCAGCTCCCTCAGCCGCTCCTCGTAAGACTTGTTCTCCAGACCCTTCACCAGCTTCGTAGCCCTTCTCTGGACTCGCTCGAGCACCTCCATGTCCTTCTTGTAGTGAGGGGCCCAAAACTGAACACAGTACTTGAGGTGCGGCCTCACTAGAGCCGAGTACAGGGGGACGATCACCTCCCTAGCCCTGCTGGCCACACTGTTTCTTATACAGGCCAGGATGCTGTTGGCCTTCTTGGCCACCTGAGCACATTGCTGGCTCATATTCAGCCGACTATCAACCATCACTCCCAGGTCCTTCTCTGCCTGGCAGCTCTCCAACCACTCATCTCCCAGCCTGTAGCTCTGCTTGGGGTTATTGTGCCCCAGGTGCAGGACCCGGCACTTGGCCTTATTGAACTTCATGCAGTTGACCTCGGCCCATCGGTCCAGCCTATCCAGATCCTCCTGCAGAGCCTTCCTACCCTCGAGCAGATCGACACACGTACCTAACTTGGTGTCATCTGCAAACTTACTGAGGGTGCACTCAATGCCCTCATCCAGATCATCAATAAATCAGAGCAGATTTGTGAGGTTATCCATATATATGCCTTTTTTCTTCTTCTTTTCTTTACCTTTTTTTTTTTACTTTCATAAAGGAGATTAACTTTTCTGATGCAGCTTTTCCCGTCTAAGTTCAACAGTCTGTAGGTACACAGCGTAAAGATAGGCCACTTCCTTACATGTTGAAAAATGAAATTAGTCCCAAAAGAAACAAAACAAACTTGCTTTCCCTTCTTTTTTCTTTTTCTTTTTTCTTTTTCTTTTTTTTTTTTTCTTCATGGCTGAGGCTGAATAAAGCAGAACCCCAAAAGACAAAACTATCTCATTAAGCAATTGCTCTCTGCATTTTTGTTAATTTCTTCTCTTCATTGTACCGTGTTACATGAGTTTGTCACAGCCTTGCCCTGATCAGTAGGTGACTGAGTGATACAAATAGTTGCTGACAGCAATGCAAGGGCGACCTGAATGTCATGAGCCTTGGGATGGGCAAGGGAGTAACAAGACAAGTTACAGGAAAGCAATACCTGAAACTTCTGGGAAGTCACTGTGCAACCATCCATGGCAGCATGAGCCAGCGTTTGGTGATAAAATGCCACTAAGGGAGATGGGGGAGACATGATTATATGGCTGCTTGGCAGCATGTGGAGGCAGAGGAGCAGGGAGAAGGATGCACTGATGTCCAGGAGATGCCAAGGGGCTGACCCTGAGGCTGGTGAGACTGGGAGTTGCTTTCCCACTGGCTGGCTCAGCTCTGCTGGCTTACTGTGGTGGGCAAGTCTCAGGGAACTGTAGTTCCCCTGTGTAGCTTTCCCTACCACAATCTATTATTCACTTGCTTCAGTTAACAAATTGAGATTAGCACCATCCTTTTGCCTGCTGGGCTGCTTCTTTCATGACATTATAATTCATATGTAATTTCTTGAATAGCAATTTTTGTAATTTTTTTTTTCTTTTTTTTTTTTGCATGCTGACTTGACCATACTGTTGGTCAAATGTATGATCTATAGCTTCTACACTGATTACTGGGAATGTTCTTGTACACATTAAGACTTGTTTTCAATTATAATTATACCATTAGCTGATTGTGTAACCTATGTCCATAAGTTCCATCAGTATTTTTATTATTTTATTTTTTCTATTCAAAGTCCCATCTGGGCATTTCATGACTTTTCACTTATTTATCCTCGTGGGTCAAAATAAAAAGGGATAAAAAAGTCAAACATGCAGCTAGCAAAGAGAAGACAAATACATCAGAAGAACTTCCACCCCAGGCAGTTGGAACTTCCACCCCACCCCTCTCCTCAACAAAACCTTAACTTCAGTTCTTTTCAGAAGGCCAGTAATTTCCAGTCCCTGTAAAAAAATAAGTTCTTTTTATTGAGTGTTGCAACAGTAAAATAGTTCACAGGTTATCTGGGCAGCTAATGTGGTCTTCAGGCCAAAGATTAGGAAGCTTAACTGAAGGAGGTTAATTTTCAACCAGATACTTGAAAAACCAAGTTAAGTTCCCACAATTAATGTCCAGCAACCACGGGAAGTTCTTTATTCAGTGGTATTGTGAAGATCTCTGTTTTAGTTTCCTAATTCTTATTAAGATATATATGAAAAAAAAGGCCAAAGGTTAAAAAGGATGCCTGAGAACTTTTATGTATATAAATATATATATTTATATATAATCTCTACAAATTGAGATACAAACAAAACAAACAAAAATAAAAAGATAGCACAAAATGGTGCTATCTTTTTGGTGCAAAAAAAAAGACAGCTGAAGAATGTGAATGGCTACTATCTCTCTTCATGCATTTTCAAGAAACATGATATGTCTGATTTAATAGTTGAGGTTCTCTTGAATTAATGATACTCTGATTTTTATAAAGAGGCACACATATCTCTCCAGCCCTGGAAGAAGAAGGTTGAATGTTGATGTCCTTTTTCACCTACTTGAGTAGACTCTCCACACTTACTGGCAGTAAGAACTGCATACCTGATTAGGGTCAAATTTACCTTAGAGATGCAGTGACATTAGTGCTCATGCATAGAAAGCCTCTCTGAAAATTTTGTCATTGCTGCTGTCAATAATAGAATGATTGACTAGCCCAGTCTTGTCCTTTTGAAGGCACTGCTCAGAAACAGACAGGGTACAGGCAGCATAAACTGCTTCTGTCTTCCATTTTGTTGGTGGTGGTGGTGGTGGTTGTTTGTTTTTTTCTTGGCAGGTTCTCAGTGCTTCTCTTCATTTTTTGTGAGTCTATATGCAAGGGAACTGGAAGTAGGATACTCGATAATAGAAACATTCAACTCTCCCAAAGAAAGAAATTCCCTGTGAAAAAAAAAAAAAAAAAAAAAAAAAAGGTGATGCTGCTGACATACTGCCAACATCCTGTCGTTTAGTGGTTAATCCTCTGCCATAGATATTAAACTCTGTGAAATCTGCATGTTGCAATGCCCAAGTACCTTTAAGTATTTAGCTCTAAGTGGCTGTTTTAGGTCACAAAATAAATTTCTTACAGGGCATGGACTTACAATCCCTCATCTTTTCTTATGTCCTTTAAACTGTGTCACATTTCTATTGCTATCCTTCTCCCAGGGGCAGTGATGTGTTCTGCAGAAAGGATAATAGGGTTAGACTCACAACCAAAAATAATACATACGTATAGAGATTTATATAACGTGGCCTTGGTTTTCTGCTTTATTTGATTAGTAATGCTATTTTTTTTTTTTCCAAACAGTGCTTTGTGCATTTATTGTGGTTTATCATCTGAGTGAATGTATCTTGCAGGATCTAAACATAATGCTAGATTGTAACATCCCTTCCTGACTGAGATTTTCCAGCATGCAAAGGTTTGCTTGGAAAGCAATTGGACTGAAAGAGAAGACTAAACCAGAAACCTGCAGAGTTATGGGCATGTTTTAGTTCTCTTCTGAACAAAGAGATTGAGAATTTCATGTGAAATGTTTTTGACCTTTCAAGACCCAACCAATTGCTACTTCTGATTAGTGATGTAGCAATTTCAAAACAACCCACATACAGACTATGGCCCCAATTATGTAGAATTTACAGGGGCACAATTGCTCTATGTTCTCACATCAGCAGAGTGTGTTTCCACTTCCAGCTGAAAGAGCAGCTAAATGTCACAGTCTGGTTTTAAATAGATTTTCCTGACAGATTAGTCAATTATTTCTACTTTCAAGATAAAGTACATTTATACAAAGTTTAAGTAACAAATCCGTCTACATCAGCAACTGTCCCAATATTTTGCTGTAAGGATTAAGCGTAAAAGTACTGGTTAAGTTTGAATCAAAATTTCAAGTAGCGTGTGCATAGCACACTCTCTTGGTGCCACTTCCAGTGGAAATCATTAACACTCATTTCTTCAAGCTTCCTGCTCTCACCATTATTTATGATCTTTACCTACATCCAGGTTAAAGCTTCTTAACAATCAATGGAGGTTTAATTTATTTTTTTTTCTTTTTTTTTTTCTTTTTTTTTTTTCTGCTGAAATCTGTATGTGTAGAAGTTTGAGATTCCACTCTCTTCTCTTGACACCTCTGATCTTTTAACAACATTTTATGAATCAAATGAGTTTCAGCATGCATATGGACTTTTGCTTGTAGTTTAGACCATCTTTCTTATAAAGTCACATGTGTTTATTAGTGAAGACATAGAAATGGAATAATCAAACTCAGACTCTTACACACTATAGATACATAGTAGAAAAACAACAAAAACAACAACAACAACAAAACTCTCTAAATATCTAAAACCCAAGGCTAGTTCTCCGTGAAATCTATTTGGCTATTTATTTGGTAACAGTTGGAAAACACATTCTAACATAACTTCAAGTATGCAATCTTCAAAGAGTCATAGAATTACGGAATGGATTGGATTGGAAGAGACCTAAGAGACCCATCTAGTTTCAGCCTCTCTGCCATAGGCAGGGATACTACCCTGGCTTCAGCTTGCCTAGGGATATATGTGCAGCCTGGTCTTGAACACTTCCAGGAATGAGGCATCCACACCTTCTCTGCACAATCTATTACACTGCATTATCACCGTCATATTAAAGATTTTTATTCCTAATATCTAATCTAAATCTTCTCTCTTTTAGTTTAAAACTATTAATCCTTGTCCACGTTAATGTTCCAATACACATATATAAACACAACTCCTTATTGGAAGCTTTAGAGAAGATAACTTTAATTATATATACATATAGAGAGAGAGAAAAAAACATTTTAGCAATATTTTGCCCTTTAACTCTTCACTGTTTGGAGTAGCTTGAAGCCAGTCACACACTGTGTCTTCATCTTCGAGCACAGAGGGACTATCTGATCCTTAAGTGATGCTTAAACCATCAGCCATGGTTCTTAGATTTTCTTGAACTGAGGTCTTAGTGCAGACATGCATAAACATACACAGACAGAAAGAAACACAAACACACACACACCTTTACTACTATTAGTAACAATAATTTGGTAAAGCAACTAATCTATGAAGAAAATATATTTTTATACACACATACATGCACATAGGCTTTCAAAGGAACTAGTAGGATACCCAGTAATCTTGATGGCCTGCCTTCTGTGAGTTGTGATTTTACATATACATATATTTTACTGAGACTTCCTACATAGTCATTGCTTTGGAGAATCATTTCATAAATAATGTATCCTCATGGATAGGTATGTGAGGCTAAAATTATTTTTTTTTTCTAAAATTTCTAATCATTCTATTTTCTCTGGATGTAGTGCTAATAGCACAAAAAATGAAACTTTATAGAAATAATTGTTAGTGGTAACAGACAAATAACTTTGATTTCCTGCAAATTTTGCAGCAATGAAAGTCTGGAAAACAACCCAAAGCTGAAGTCTTTGGTTTTCAACCACTGAAAATAGGCTTTCTGGATTTATTCCCCTCAACCCCCCCAAAAAGAAAAAAAGAAAAAAAGAAAAAGAAAAAAAAAAAAAGAAAAAAAGAAAAAAAAAAAAACAGCTGCTCTCTCACTCCCCTTCCTCAGAAGGAAAGAGGGAGAAAATATGATGAAAAGGGTTCAAGGGTTGAGATAAGGACAGGGAAATCAACCACCAAGCATCATCACAGGCAAAAAAAGACTCAGAGCAGGGAGATTAGTAAAACTTTTTGACTATTACTAACAAGCTAGAGAAGTGAGAAAAAAAAAAAAAAAAAAGAAAAGAAAACTAAAAACACCTTCCCCCCAACCACACTCGTCCACCTCCTCCCCCTGAGTAGCGCAGGGGAGCAGGGAAATGGGGGCTGTGGTCAGTCTACAGCCCTTTGCCTCTGCTGCTCTGTACTTTGTGCAGCTATAAACCAAAAAATGAACAGCAGTAATGCAGGACACTAGCTGATTATTAGTAATGTGCCTGCAAAGGAACCATAGTATCTCTTAATTAACTCATTATTTAAATTTTACTCTTAGAATACAAATTGTCATCAGTACTTGTGAATTTATCCAATATGGTGATCTATTTGTGTTGCTTTAAGCAGATGGAAAGGATGTCTGTTTTCTAGAAGCAATTGCGGTGGTAATGCTTTTAAGACCCCGCCCCCCTAAACCCCCTTACCCCCCCCCCCCCCCCCAATCGCAGTGTGTAGCTCTGATGTGTTGAATGGGTAAATTAATACTCCAAGGGGAAAAGCACATAATAAGCCCTTTTGAAACAACTTGAGTAGCACTGAATAAATCCTAGTTTTAGTTATGTTAATGAGTTTGAAGGGACAGTGTAGAATCACAAAAATCCTATAACAATGCTGGTTCACTATAGCTAGTTGAATATCCCTTTCAAAACTATCAAAAGCATAGCATCATTTTCTTATGATGTAGACCCTCTGCTGATTTTAGCCTGCACCACGGCTCCTTCACGATTGCTCTCTTCCCCTGCTCCACGTGGGGTCCCTCCCATGGGATGCCGTCCTTCCCCAACTGAGCCTGCGGGGGCTGCCCACAGGCAGCAGCTCTTCAAGAACTGCTCCCACATGGCTCCGTACCATGGGGTCCATCCATCAGGAGCAAACTGCTCCATCACGGGTCCCCCACGGGCAGCAGCTCCCCCCAGACCCCTGCTCTTGTGTGGGCTCCTCTCCACAGGCTGCAGCTCTGGCCCAGGGCCTGCTCCTGCGGGGGCTCCCCATGGGCCGCAGCCTCCTCCAGGCCACATCCACCTGCTTCACCAGGGGCTCCTCCACGGGCTGCAGCTTGGAGATCTGCTCCATGTGGGCCCCATGGGCTGCAGGGGGACAGCCTGCTCCACCAGGGGCCTCTCCACAGGCTGCAGGGGAAGTGCTGGTCCGTGCCTGGAGCACCTCCTGCCCTCCTCCTGCACTGATCTTTGGGTCTGCCAGGCTGTTTCTCACTCCTCACTCTCCCAGCTGCTGTTCCGCAGCATTTTTTTCATTTTCTTTAACCTGCTCTCACAGAGGAATAAACCTAACTTTCTGTCAGTTCTGTGCAACAGTGGGTCCCTTTGGAGCCAGCAGGAACTGGTCTGTATCTAACATGGGACTCTTCTCACACTCTGGACTCTTCTCACAGAGGTCACCCCTGCAGCCACCCAGTACCAAAACCTTGCCACGTAAAACCACTACAAAAGCAGATCTATTTTGTTGTTGTTGTTGTTGAATGAAAGTAAATATGTGCCAGAACAATAGTGCTACTGGTATTGAACATTTATAGTCTGATAAAGAAACGAGCTACCATCCAATCAGCTGAGTTGATATTATTATTTTTCACCCTAATCATGTGAACTATCTTTTTTATTATTATTATTACAAATGTTCATTTCAAGACATAATGGAATTTTCCTACTTAATATCAGTGAATTTTGAATTAAGACACAATACAGCAACATCCAATATTGAACTTTATGAATATTTATATTTTTAATCCATATTTTTCTCAGAAATATCAACAGCAGTTTTACTAACATTTGTCAGCAGTAGAAAAGGTAGAGGACTTTTTGTTTCATCAATATGTTCACTTAACTTTGATTCTAAGAAGATATTGAATATACTACACATTTACTGGTAAGACTAAATCATACATTTCAGGGCTAAATCCTCACCCAAGCAGAAGCTCCTTTGTGTAGAACTAATGGAAATAGGTATTTAACACTCTTGTGACATGCTGATAAGATAGCACGCTTGTAGCCACTCAGAACAGAGGACTTCAGTGTTGCAGGATAGTAGCAACATTATATAAGCCATACCAACTTTCTTCTTTTTGGCATTTGAGGAACATGAGAAGAAAGCATTAGGTGCATGATAATCTGTATCTCACAGCTGCACTAGGAATCACTAAGCTTATTATCTTGGGAAGAAAAGAGAGAATGTGTCTGTGTTGGGCACCAGCACCACTAACTACCACATGTTGTTCCATGCACCTGCTGCTGTCAAGGCCATTTGTGACCATGGCACCAGATGGGATCCACAAGTGATTGCTGGGTTAGCAAATGAAGTTCATAAATTATGAAGATCTTGAAGATTAAAATTTTGAAATGGCCATCTTCCCTTTATTAATGGCTGGGGAACAAGACATTTCTACCTTATACATACATGCATGAAGAGATGTGATGGGCAATATGGCACTCTGTCATACAGGCATAGAAAGCCACTTTGGCTCACTGCAGCTTGATTAAAAGCAGTAAAACTTGGCATAGTGTGTCTCAACCTTTGCATGCATTTTTAAACATGTTTTGCAAAATACTGTACCATTTGAAACTGCTAGTTTAGCTTGGCATTGCTGGTGGCTATGTTGTCACATTACATTATTCCCAAATCAAAGGCCAACAACTTATGAAAATATAGAAAATCAAAAGCAAGTTACAGTTTACATTAAAATGCAAAACATGTCTTATTATATATAATTATATAGTACTTTAACAATTTTCAGGCAAATATTTAAACCAAAATATGAAAAAAATATACTTTTTTTTTTTTCAAACAATATAGTTCTGGTGAGATATGGATAAAGTAAGTAATATCATCATTTAATTGTTTGTTCCAGCTCAGATAAATTGCAAATCTTCTCTGTGATAAAGGGAAAGAAGCCCAGATGATACATGGTCTGATTTTTTGGATGGTCCTCTGCGGATCCGGGAGTCGGACTCAATGATCCTTGTGGGTCCCTTGTGGTTTCTATGATTCTAAGAAGCCCCAGTGGGGCTCTCCGTCTTTTGTTTGGAGCAGCTTTTAAGCTGATTCTTGTGCCTGATGCCCTTTTGATTCATTTTGCATCTACATGCCTGTCTCTGGACATGGGTCCTACTGATCATGTTTCCAGGCATGACTACATGCCCGAACCTTTGCACTGCCCTGTCACCATGGCCTTACCAGGTGGTCACTGGATTCTGAGCTGGCCCTGGTCACCATCCACAGCTCAGCCTGGCCCTGCTGGGTGCTGTGGAACGGGGCCCTCCTGGGGAGGGCCTACTATGACTGCCCATGGCACCTTGCCCTTGGGACAGCAGGCCATCACAGTGCACTGATATAGATGACCCCAGGTGTCTACATGAGATGGTAATCTGTGTTCCCACCCCAGGGAACACAGAAAGATTTTCAATTCATAATTTATTATTATTATTATATTTTTTATTTATGTATTATTATTATTTTGTCCTTGGAATTGCTCTATTAACTACTCAGCTATTCTACACTGACTTTAATATGGACTTAGACAGCTAATACATAGACACCAATGCTTATGTGTCTTCATTACTGAGCTGAATCTTACTCCTCTGTTGTAGACAACTAAAATTAAAGTGTCTGAACCTGGAGCTGATTTAACCTGTGAGGGCAGTGGCAGAGGATAGGATTTAAAGCTGCTTCTTTCTAAAGAAAGATACAGGGTCAAATGGCTTCTTTTTGTAAACCTTAAAAACACAATATTGCTAATACTAATGAACATGAAACATGTTTTTAGAGGACGAATTAGAAGTTTTCAAGTGGGATCAATTCAGTTGCTCCTAAGTAAACATGATTTAGGGTGATTTAAGAAATAAATAAATAAATAAATAAATAAAAATCTAGGGTGATTTAAGTTCCTCCAGTGCAGTCTGCCTGGCCTCCAGATATCACATACTTGTCTGGTCGTAGTTCAACGTGGACTACCGCTAGTTCAAAGGGTCTGAGGTACCCTTAAACATGGCAAATGGCAACACGTGTTTATGTGTGGGAAACTGTTCCTCTGTAAATAGGTAACATGTCATTCTCAGCAGATGCCTCTCATGAACAGTCAAAAGGCTAACTATCACTCTGTGGATCACTGAATTTCTGTATTTCCCAAAGCCCAAATTATTTACATTTTCCATGATTAAAAATGCTGGGAGAATATATTTTCTTGCTAGAGTGCTAAAGTAAAGGTAGTGGAAATAATGTGCCTTGTAGTCTGCGAGAAGAGTAAAACATTAACATTAACAGAATCGCGGAATCACAGAATAGTCTAGGTTGGAAGAGACCTCCAAGATCACCGAGTCCAACCTCTGACCTAATGCTAACAAATCTTCCACTAAACCATATCCCTAAGCTCTACATTTAAACGTCTTTTAAAGACCTCCAGGGATGATGACTCAACCACTTCCCTGGGCAGCCTATTCGAGTGACTAACAACCAGTTCAGGAAAGAATTTCTTCCTAATATCCAACCTAAACCTCCCCTGGTGCAACTTTAGCCCATTCCCCCTCGTCCTGTCACCAGGCATGTGGGAGAATAGACCAACCGCCACCTCGCTACAGCCTCCTTTCAGGTACCTGTAGAGTGCAATAAGGTCACCCCTGAGCCTCCTCTTCTCCAGGCTAAACAGTCCCAGCTCCCTCAGCTGCTCCTTGTAGGACTTGTTCTCCAGACCCTTCACCCTTCGCTTGTAGCCCTTCTCTGGACTCGCTCGAGCACCTCCATGTCCTTCTTGTAGCGAGGGGCCCAAAACTGAACACAGTACTCAAGGTGTGGCCTCACCAGAGCTGAGTACAGGGGGACAATCACTTCCCTGGACCTGCTGGCCATGCCGTTTCTTATGCAAGCCAGGATGCTGCTGGCCTTCTTGGCCGCCTGAGCACACCGCTGGCTCATATTCAGCCGACTGTCAACCAATACTCCCAGGTCCTTCTCTGACAGGCAGCTTTCTAACCACACATCTCCTAGCCTGTAGCTCTGTTTGGGGTTGTTGGGCCCCAGGTGCAGGACCCGGCACTTGGCCTTGTTGAACCTCATACAGTTGGCCTTGGCCCATCGGTCCAGCCTATCCAGGTCTTCCTGCAGAGCCTTCCTACCCTCGAGCAGATCAACACACACACCTAACTAGGTGTCGTCTGCAAACTTACTGAGGGTGCACTTGATCCCCTCATACAGATCATCGATGAAGATGTTAAAGAGGACTGGCCCCCGTACCAAGCCCTGGGGGACTCCTCTAGTGACCGGCCTCCAACTGGATTTGACTCCATTCACCACAACTCTCTGGACCCGGCCATCCAGCCAGCTCTTAACCCAACAAAGTGTATGCCAGTCCAAGCCATGAGCAGCCAGTTTCCTGAGGAGAATGCTGTGGGGAACGGTGTCAAATGCCATACTGAAGTCAAGGTACACCACGTCCACAGCCTTTCCCTCATCCACTAAGTGTGTCACCTTGTCATAGAAGGAGATCAGGTTCATCAACCCATGCTGACTGGGCCTGATCACCTGCTTGCCCTGCAACTGCCGCATGATGACGCTCAAGATAATCTGCTCCATGAGCTTCCCTGGCACTGAGGTCAAACTAACAGGCCTATAGTTCCCCGGGTCTACCCTCCGGCCCTTCTAGTAGGTGGGCGTCATGTTTGCTAGCCGCCAGTCAAGTGGGACCTCCCCTAATAGCCAAGACTGCCAATAAATGATGGAAAGCGTCTTGGCCAGCTCCTCCACCAGTTCTCTCAGTACCCTCGGGTGGATCCCATCCGGCCCCATCGACTTGCGTACATCCAAATGCTGTAGCAGGTCACCAACCATTTCCTTGTGGATTGTGGGGCCACATTCTGCTCCTCATCCCCTTCCACCAGCTCAGGGTACCGGGCGTCCAGAGAACAACTGGTTTTGCTGCTATAGACTGAGGCAAAGAAGGCATTAAGCACCTCAGCTTTTTCCTCATCTCTGGTATCTAAGTTTCCCTCCGCATCCAGGAAAGGGTGGAGATTCTCCTTAGTCCTCCTTTTTGTACTGATGTATTTATAAAAACATTTTTTGTTGTCTTTAACAGCAGTAGCCAGATTGAGCTCCAGATGAGCTTTGGGCTTTCTGATTTTGTCCCTGCACCGCCTTGCAGCATCCTTGTAGTCCCCCTGAGTGGCCCGCCCTCTTTTCCAAAGATTATAAACCCTCTTTTTTCTCCTAAGCTCGAACCAGAACTGTCCGTTCAGCCAGGCCGGTCTTCTTCTGCGCCGGCTCATCTTTGGGCACATGGGGACAGACCGCTCCTGAGCCACTAAGATTTCTTTCTTGAAGAGCGCCCAGCCTTCCTGGGCTCCTCTGTCCTTCAGAACTGCCTCCCAAGGGATTCTGCCAACCAGTGTCCTGAACAGCTCAAAGTCAGCCCTCCAGAAGTCCAAGACAGCAGTTTTACTGGTTTACTGGTC
This sequence comes from Oxyura jamaicensis, assembly GCF_011077185.1. Classification (NCBI taxonomy): domain Eukaryota; kingdom Metazoa; phylum Chordata; class Aves; order Anseriformes; family Anatidae; genus Oxyura; species Oxyura jamaicensis. Next base: position 130,932,428 of record NC_048893.1, read on the forward strand.
CCCTTCCTGACTTTGCCAAGTATCGAGAACTCTACCATTTCATGGTCACTCTGCCCAAGACAGCCCCCGACCAGCATGTCTCCCACCAGTTCTTCTCTGTTGGTGAACAGAAGGTCTAGCGGGGCACCTCCCCTGGTAGGCTCGCCAACCAGCTACGTCAGGAAGCTATCTTCCACGCTCTCCAGAAACCTCCTGGACTGCTTTCTCTGGGCTGTGTTGTGTTTCCAGGATATGTCTGGGCAGTTAAAGTCCCCCACAAGAACAAGCGCTGACGATTTTGCAACTTCTGCCAGCTGCCTGTAGAACTCCTCATTCATCTCCTCATCCTGGTTTGGCGGTCTATAACAGACCCCCACCAGGAAGCTTCCCTTGTTGGCCTTTCTGCTGATCCTAACCCATAGCAACTCCACCTTGTCATTCCCAGCCTCAAGTTCGACGACGTCAAAACACTCTCTAATATAGAGAGCCACTCCACCACCCCTTCCGTGCTGCCTGTCCCTTCTGAAGAGCCTATAGCCAGACATTGCAGCACTCCAGTCATGAGAGTGGTCCCACCACGTTTCCATGATGGCAACCAAGTCATAACCTGCATGTTGCACAATGGCTTCCAGCTCCTTCTCCTTGTTGCCCATGCTGCGTGCATTAGTGTAAATGCACTTCAGCTGGGCCTTCTCCCCCAGCCTTGCCACTGTTCCCCCTGGCACACCTCTAACAAGCTTTGTTTCATCCTCGTCCCCCTTCTTACCTAGTTTAAAGCCCTCTCAATGAGCCCTGCCAGCTCCTGGGCTAGCATCCCTCTTCCCCTTGGAGACAGTTGGGACCCATCTGGGGCCATCAGGCCGTGTGCTGAGTAAAGCGCCCCGTGGTCAAAGAACCCAAAATTTCTGTGTTGGCACCAGCCTCTGAGCCATGTGTTTATCAGGTGGGCTTTTCATGTCCTCTCTGAACCCCTCCCTGCCACTGTAGGAATGGACGAAAACACCACCTGTATTCCTGCTCCGTCCACTAACCGTCCCACCCCTCTGAAGTCCTGTTTGATAGCCTTCAGGCTTCTCTCATCAATGGTATCACTGCCAGCCTGGACTATCAGTAGTGGGTAGTAATCAGAGGGGCGAACCAAGTTTGGGAAGCTTTCTGACAACGTCCCTTACCCTGGCCCCAGGGAGGCAGCAGACTTCCCTACGGGTAGGGTCAGGTCGATAAATAGGGCCCTCTGTTCCCCTTAGAAGGGAGTCACCCACGACGATCACCCTTCTCTCCTTCTTGGTGGGAGCAGTCTTGAGGCGTGGAGCAGACTTCCTCACCCTAGGCTTCCTGGTTAACTTTTCTGTCACACCCTCATCCACCGCTTTCTCGAGCTCCAGGGCCTCAAACCTGTTGCATAAGGGCACCTGGGAAGGTGGGGCTGGTAGGGGGGGTGTTTCCTGCAATGTCAAGGAGGGACCTGTCTTCATTCCTCCTCTACTCGTGGGTTCCCTCCCTCAGCCCGATAGCCAGAGGGGCAGGGGGTCCACCCCCATTTGGGGAGTCTCACTCCGGTGCCTGTCCTTCAGGCCTTGCAGGGAGTTGTTCCACCAGTCTATCTCCCTCTCGCACTCCCTGATGGCCCTCAACCTCTCCACCTCCTCCTTGAGTTCTGCATCCAGGCAGACCAGGTTATCCACCTGCTTGCACCTCAAGCACACGGTATTTCTGCCTCCCTCAGATGGCAGCAGCAGGCTCTGGCACTCCCTGCATCCAGAGACCTGAACTGCTGCATTTTTGAGTGGGCAGTCCGTCTGGGTGGCTACAGACTTTCTAGAGAGAGCTCTCTGCCTAGCTGGGATCATCGTGGCCTAGCTAGTGGTAGAAAGCCGTCAGATAAGTAACTTTCATAACTTATTGTAACTTTCATAACTTATCATAACTTTCAGGTATGATAATTAGCAACCTAATTTGTCTGAATGAGGTGAAAATCCTCTGCAGAAAACTGAAATATTGTAAGCTGAAGCCAGAAATGTGCTACAGAACTGTTAATAAAACAACTAATATTCCTCAATATAATTTTCAAACTATAAAGAAATTTCCAACCATGAAAAAAAAATAAATAAATCTTGTGCTTATCCTGACATTACTAAACTAAATTGTAGTTCACTGAGCATGTAGGTCATTTCTATTGATATTGCAATAGCTTGTTCATTGCTTGATCCTGTTTCAGCTTCTGTGCTACAATAGCCTTCAGCCTTTCCTGTCATATAGTCACTTATATTGTCTGGAGCATTTTCTTTAACTTGTCTGATCTCTGTGTATGAGGGCACTTCGATGATTTATTTTAGTGGCTTTGACATCATATCAATTTTTTAAATTAATTTTCATGAGAGTTAAGTGAGCTTAAGGAATGTGTGTCAGTAAACTCTTAAATTAAAAGGATCAAGGATCTTTGATAGTCTTAAATTCTCTGGATTGTAGATTATAGTTCTATAACTTTGGTTGTTTCAGAATGACTGGTTTCCTTCAAAGAAGATAATACAAAGCAAAAGACACACAAGACTTCAACATCAATTTATTCTAATCACTGAAGTTTTGAAGTATGTACTATGATAAAGGGAAAAAACAGTCATCCCTGATATTTAGCAGGAGTACTATAAAATTAGCCATTGCATGTTTCTAGATCTGCCTTCTTTGCAATGCATTCAGCTTTGGGGATGCCTGAAAGTCTCTTACCTTTCACAGAGAATAATTCTTACATGGTTATACATGGAAATGAAATTAATTAACTGAAGTAGAAAAACTGGGAGGAAATTGTGTCAAAACAGCTTTGCTTAAAACGTGTAAGTAGGGAAGTTTTGACATACACCATTTTATCTGAAGGATTGGTTATCCATACAATTTAAGACATAGAAATAGTAACTTTGAGATAGTTCACTCAAATACAGTATAGAGTTTGATGTAATAAATAAACTATATTCTGAATAGTTTGAATAGATCTTCTAAAGAAATTGTATCCAAATAATTAATTGAACTCTACCTATTTTAACTTTGATTCACATGAATAATTGCAAATAGTTGGAATGCAAAAGACTTTTATTGCATATCCATAAATATATGTATATGTAAAGCTGAGTTGACTGTAAACTATGTGGATTATGTGCCAGATGCAACCTAGGAACAGCCGCAGAAAGCTCAGAAAAAGTTAATTTACCAACTTCACGTGTTTTCAAGTCAATAACCTTATCACGGTGAGGGTAGATTTCCACTGGAATCAGTAATAGCCAATTTAATACTAGCCTAGATTAGTTTACTATGTATTTACTATTGTAGCAGGTATTCTCTAGTTTTGTTTTTGTTTTTGTTTTTGTTTTTTGGGGGGGGAATTTTTTTAAAGTCCCTTGGGTGAATGTTCTAAAATTGCACAGGACTACTGAAGTCAATGAAAGCACTGTTTTATATTTTCTGCGATCCTGTTTTTATGGGTAGGCTCTAAAATAATATTTAAAAATGCATATTTTCTAAGGTTATCTTTCTTATCTGCCCACCCAGAGGCTCACTCCTCCTTCTCAGTGGGAGAAGGGGAGAAAATAGTTTGAGAGAGTTCATGGTTTGAGATACAGATTTGCTTACAATTATTGTCATGGGTAAAAAATACTTGACTAGGGGAAAACTAATTTTCTACCAACTAAAACAGATTCAGGTGGGGGGGAGGGGGGAACAGAACGATGACATACATTATTACAGTACCCTTCCTCCCTGGTCTCCCAAGCCCAACTTCATTCTTTATTCCAGACTCCTCCCTGCTCCCTCCCTGAGAGGTGCAGGGGACACTGGGAGTTTGTGTCAGTACATTGAACTTCCTCAGTGCTTTGTCTTCCCTCTCATGCTTGTCCCTAGCTCTCGCATGGGCTCTCCACAGGCCACAGTTCCTTCAGTAATATCCACCTGCTCTGGTGTGGGGTCCTCTGTGGCTTGCAGGTGGATATCTGCTCTGGTGCCTGGAGCACCTACCCTCCTATGACCTTGGTGTTTTATCTGTTGCTTCTCATTCTTTTTGTTCTGTCCTCCTCATAAAATCCGGAGTTTTCTTAAACAGGTTTCCTTTGAGGCACCCCCTGTGTGGCCACTGGGCTCAGCCATGCTCTGTGGTAGGGCCATTAGTGTCATCTGGATGCAACTGTGTCCAGCACGGGGCAGCCCTGGCCTTTCCTCACAGTGGAGCCCTTCAGACCCCCTGCTACCATCACCTGGCTACTTGTACCTTGTACATCTGCCTAGTTTAGATGTAGTCATGAATATTAATTAATTTATAAAGGTTCTTGGCTATCTGCCTTATATAAAATTTAAATTGCTTGAGCACTGCCAAGGAAGATGCAAAGCAATTATTGATTTTGATGGAAATAAAAGAACTGTCCTTGTGATTCAATTACCTAAGAATAGGTTACCACCATTCTGAGATGCAGTTTGCATTGTAAATATAATGCAATATTACTCACTGTTATCTAGAATCATATAGAATCATTGAATGGCTTGGGTTGGAAGGGACCTTACAGTTCATCTAGTTCCAACTGTCGTGGATTTACATGGCAAGGTTTTGGTACCGAGGAGCGACAGGGGTGCCCTCTGTGAGAAGAATCCAGAAGCTGTCCCATGCCAGATAAGACAGTTTCTGCCATAATGAGCGGACCTAGAAGGCCCAGCTGATCTATACATGGCTGAGAGGCTGGTGCCGTCACAGGAGTTTGTTTGTTTTTTTTTTGATCGTGAGGAGGTTTAGTCAGCACCTGGCCTGATGACTGCTGGTGGGTCCCACCCGTCTCAAAGAGGGAAACAGACTCTAGCCTGGGAGCTGGTAGGGACTGTTCCTTTGGGAGCAGTCCCAGGGTTGAGGGTGAGGGCAATGGTGCAACTCAAGTGCATCAACACCAATGCACACACGTGAAATAAACAGGAGGATCTGGAAGCCATAGTGCAGCAGGCAAACTATGACCTAGTCACCATCACTAAAACGTGGTGGTACCACTCCCATGACTGGAGTACTGCAATGGATCACTACAAGCTCTTCAGAATGGACAGGAAACTAAAGAGGGATAGTGGCGTGGCTCTCCATATTAGAGAGAGTTTCAATACTGTTGAGACTGGGGTTGGGAATGGTTATGTGGAGTCCCTGTGGATAAGTATCAGGGGGTTGGCCAACAAGGCAGACTTCCTGGTGGGGGTTTGTTATAGACCGCCAAACCAGAATGAAGAGATGGGTGAGGCATTCTACCAGCAGCTGGCGGAAGTCACTTAATTGCCAGTGCTTTTCCTCATGAGTGACTTCAACTTCCCAGACATATGCTGGAAATACAATACAGCCCTGAGGAAGCAGTCTAGAAGGTTCCTGGAGTGTGTGGAAGACTGCTTCCTGACTCAGGTGGTTAGTGAGCCTGCCAGAGGGGTGCCCTGCTAGACCTGCTGTTCACAAACAGAGAAGGACTGGTGGGAGATGTGGTGGTAGGGAGTTGTCTTGGGCAGAGTGACTATGACATGGTAGAGTTCTCTATTCTTGGTGAAGTCAGGAGAGGTCAGTAAAACTGCTACCATGGGCTTCCAGAGGGCTGCCTTTGAATTGTTCAGGACACTGGTAGGGAGGGTCCCTTGGGAGTCAGTTCTGAAGGGCAGAGGGGTCCAGGAAGGCTGGACACTCCTCAGGGAGGAAGTCTTAAAGGTGCAGGAGCAGGCTGTCCCCATGTGCCTCCCATAATACGAGCAATTAGGGAAGAAGACTGGTGTGGCTGAACAGGGAACTTTTGCTGATTGTCCGGGAGAAAAAGAGTTGATGTCCAGTGGAGGAAGGGACAGGCAAAGCGGGGAGAGTACAATCATCACTGTACTGTCATCAGCTTTCTATCATCAGCAGCAGTCATGGTGTCCAGAGAAGGGCTATGAAGCCGGTGAAGGGCTGGGAACACTAGTCTTTTGAGGAGTGGCTGAGGGAAGTGGTGTTTTTGAGTCTGGAGAAGAGGCTCAGGGGAGACCTTACTGCTCTCTACGACTACCTGAAAGGAAGTTGTGGGAAGCTGGGGGTTGGCTTCTTCTTGCATATAGCTAGTGAACAGACTAGAGGGAATGGCCTCAAGTTGTGCCAGCAAAGGTTAAGGTTGGAAATTAGGAGACATTTCTTCTCAGAAAGAGTAGTCAGGCATTGGAATGGATTGCCCAGGGAGGTAGTGGCATCACTGTCCCTGGGGGTGTTCAAGGAAAGGTAGGATGTGGTGCCTAGGGACAATGGGTTACTAGGTGATGTTGGTGGTAGCTTTTCACCTACCTTCTTGGCTGTGCTGCTCTCAATGTGTTCTCCCAGTCTGTATTCATATCTGCATTTAACCTTGTTTAACCTCATTAGGGCCACACTCCTTTTGGCGTGCATTAAAAGGAGCGTGGCCAGCAGGTCAAGAGAGGTGATCCTCCCCCTCTACTCTGCCCTGGTCAGGCCTCACCTGGAGTACTGTATCCAGTTCTGGGCTCCCCAGTACAAAAAAGACAGGGATCTCCTGGGAAGAGTGCAGTGGAGGGCTTTGAAAAGTGGACTACTGAGTGGATAATGAATTGGCTTGAAGGCCGCACCCAGAATGTTGTCAGTGGCCCTATGTCCATGTGGAGGCTGGAGATGAATGTTGCTCCTATGGGGTCTGCCTTGGGATTAGTACTGTTTAATAACTTTATCAATGACAAAGACAGTGGGATTGAGTGCACCCTCAGCAAATTTGCAAGTGACATCAAGCTGTGTGGTGCTCTTGATATGACAGAAGGAAGAGATGATGTCCAAAGGGACCTGAAAAATCTAGGTAAGTGCTCCCATGTGAATCTAATCACAGAATCACAGAATCACAGAACTGTAGGGGTTGGAAGGGACCTCAAAAGATCATCGGGTCCAACCCCCCTGCCAAAGCAGGTTCCTCAGAGCAGGCTGCCCAGGTAAGTGTCCAGATGGGCCTTGAATATCTCCAGAGAAGGAGACTCCACAACCTCTCTAGGAAGCCTGTTCCAGTGCTCCGTCACCCTCATTGTGAAGAAGTTGTTTTGCATGTTGGTGTGGATCTTCCTGTGTTCTATCTTGTGGCTGTTGCCCCTTGTCCTATCCCCACAAACCACTGAGAAGAGGTTAGCTACATCCTGCTGTCTCCCACCCCTCAGGTATTTGTACACATTGATAAGATCCCCTCTCAGTCTTCTCTTCTCCAGGCTGAACAGACTCACGTCTCTCAGCCTGTTGTCATAGGAAAGATGCTCCGATTCATTATCCACTCAGTAGTCCACTTTTCAAATCCATCTCTCTCCAACTTGTACATGTCATGTGGGACAGTGTCAAAGGCCTTGTAGAAGACCGTGTTACTTGCTTGTCTAAATATTTATATATATGTATGTATATATATATATTAAAATATATATACTATGTGTTATTTTAAGTAACCAAGTAACCAGACAATGTTAACCAAGAGTGATATAGTTAGGCACAGTAAACATTTCATCACTGGAAAAAAGTGAGAAGGAAATCTTGTTTCCAGTGGATGAACGCTTTCTAAGGTCATTTCCAATCCCCGTTTATAAGTGTGTTATTCCTTGTGATACATAATGAAAAATGTTGGAAGAACATTAGTGTAATGCAAAACCACAGTCATGTCCTTCAACCAAATGGGTACAGTATTTCACAATCCAGTACATCTGTGGATGGGAAGAACTGCTACTTGATACGAAATAAATAAGTTTTTCATATTTATTTGAAAATTTGTTAGCTGAAGCTTTTATATGTTCATTAAAATTAATGTTTTATGCAACGTTGCCATGTGGGGATTCAGTTAACATTTTAAAGCATTTTTGTTGCTTGGATACCCGTCTATTTCTGACATTTACTTTACTTTAGCAAAGAGATTGACACATAGGTTTGGTGTTATGTCAGTTTAGATCACATTGTTGTCTTGCATTCTTTTATGTGTGTGCATGTAAGAGTGGTCCCATCTTTGTAACTTTCTTCTTGCATCAGGCAGAATTCAGACTTTTTTTTTTTTTTTTTCCTCCTTTTGATGAATCAGCATTTTCTGAACAGGAAAGCATTTTCTGAACAGGAAAGCATTTATTCAGTAAAATATCTAAACAGTTCTGCTCATATTCAGTGTGTATGCTAAAAGCAGTGTTTCTAGGGGTTATTGGTGATCTTGTTATGCTGTACAAACCATGCAGCACAGTCTACAATATAATTCCCAACCTTGTAGTTCCTTTGAAAATTCAACAAACTCTGAGCAGGTCAAGTTGCCATAAATTCCTATATTCTGTCTCAGATAGTGAATGCAGCAAAGATGAGGAAGTGCGACACCATCCTTCTAATTAGCCTGGAGACATCTGAAGAGTGTTACATGAAAAGTAATAAATAATTAAGTCTGCAATACTGTTTCTATTTTTCTGTTCTGTACTTCATGGAAAAATCTTTGATAGTGTTTTTCCTATAATTTACTCTGATTTATGCACTGCAGTATTATCTCTTGGGCCAATATCTTTTATTTCAAACTCCATTCCCCAGGCCTGATATAAAAAAACCCTTATTGAAAATCATCTGGGTTTCCAGCTTCCCCCCCACCCTTTATATGTTTTTTGTAATATATATAGATATACACATACATGTAATATTCAGTAAAAATATATTAAATTGTTATTCTAAACTGTCAGGGACCTTATTAACTGTGACTTCAGGAGCTAGAAAGCGAGGAAAGAAGCCAGCAATTGAAAGCCAGTGTATTTGTTTGTATCACTGCTTAGCTACTGGTTCCGGCTTCCTCTTCTGTTTCCTTGGAAACAGATACTGGACAAGAAAAACAAGGTAAGGGCTTTAAAATATTGACTTTAAAAAAACCTGCTGCTTACTTTAAAAACTGATGTTAGATCTGTCCTCAGGAGCATGAATTAAAATACTTTGCAAACTAATGCCATATGGTAGCTTACTCCTATTGTTGTTGCAGCATGGATACCAGAGAGATATTTGGTGGTTAATCTTAAACAAATTATTCATTTGCATAATTTGCTTCTATCTTTCAAAAATACAACTGTATGATTAGAGAGAAAGAAAAGTGGATGGAAAAACTGTCAAAGCCACAACAGAGAGCAAGACCTCTCTGTCACATTCAGCTCCTCTATGAGAGATACTGTTGCCACCATGGAAGGATTGCCTACAGGCACTTGGAAGTGCTAATTTCTGACATATTAAATTGAATAACATTTCACTTGTATCTTTACCAGAAACAATATATATATATATATATATATATATATATATATATATATATATATACACATTCTAATTCAGGAAATGAGATTCTTAAATATGTTCTGTATATGTATATATATATTATATATATATTATATATATATTATATATATATTATATATACTTGGGACTTGGGACTGATGAGACTGTCAAATAATCCATTCTTTAATTGTTCAGTTATTGAAATCTGTATGCCTTTTTGAAATATATTTTAATTATAAGATGAGGGATACCCATTTTATTGACCTCTCAGTTAAGTATGGTTTTGTGAGAAGGATGTGAAATACAATCACCTGGTGCTGTGTAATAAAGCGAGTTGAAATCTCGAGGGCAATGCTTGGCAGTACAGCCTTTTTTCAATGAAACTGTCATAGTGGCAAGTGCAAACTCTGATAAGTCCTGTTGTTTATACACAGTATAAATTGCCACTATGTAAGTGTTGTGATGACTGTACAACTCAAAACAAAATCAATCTTGTATTCAACGTTTTTATGCTTCCAGACAGACAGTTTCTTAATTGCAAGCTTTCACTTGGTAATGTCTATTTTTCTTTTCTATTCTGTTGGTTTCTGGCAAAATATGGTGTTTGGTTATATAGATAATACTGGGGAACTTGTGAAGGAAATGACAAAAGGTTCAGTTAGAAGATGTAGATGCAGAACTATGAACTACAGACATTGTATACAGGATATTTATGTTCCAGCAAGAATTTCTCATGTTGTCAATAAGCAGAAAAAAGTCCCTGAAAATAAGATATTTTTCATTCTCTTGTTCCATGTGTACTACAAACTGTTGTCACAGACAAGCTTTGGATTCCTTTTGCTCTGACTTCAATGCCTACACTTAAGTTGTTGCTAGATTACTTCTACCATCATGAATCCTTTTGTTTGTTTGCTTGTTTGTGTTTTTATTATTACTACTTTAGTTTGTTTCGGTTCTGGTTTTCCCTTTCTTTACAATAACATCATGGTGCTAAAAATCACTATGTTCTTAGTAAGTCATTTCAATGTTTCTCAGGAAATGAAGCAGGATGTTAGTGCTTTAGAAGGAGTGCTGGTCAAAAGAAACAACACAATAGAAGTTGGCATATTAAAAGAACTAAAGGTTCAGGAAGTATATCAGATCATGCATCAGACCTATGTTCATGATCTGCAAGTCAGAAGCTTTATCTGGCTTTCCTTGGAGCCCTTGCTATCTCACTGACTGTGATAACCAACCCTTTTGTGCTCAAGCAAGTTGAAGAATCTCAGGTAAATGGGATGGAACATCATTCTTTAAATAAAGTGTACAAGGAATTAAGAAAGTATGCTACATTCCTCATATTTTTTTTTTTTTTGTGTGTGTGTGTGTGTTTTGTTTTTACATGCAATACAATAAGGTACGATCCTGGAAGATCACCATGCTTCCTTACTTTTTTCTATATAATTTCTCTCTTCCTCTAGATATTTGAGTGTCTGCTTTAAAACAAAATGGATATGTCTGAGATTTCTAGTCCAAAACTGGTCATTCAAAGATAAATATTAGCCTAATCTCTAATCCTCTGTTGCCTTCAGTATCAGTATTTCACAAATCCCACTTCAAAGTCATAACTCAGTATAAAGAAAAAAACTTATGGAACCAACATGGAAAGAAATGTCAGAAAATTTACTTCCAATACAGAATTATTAGTAAATATACCAAAAACTCCTCTTTGGGGAAAAAATAATAAAAAGAAAAAGTACCTAAAACTGTTAACTCTTCCATCAAAGATTAGAAAAATAAGATGCCCCCTGTATTCTCACTGTCTTCTTTCTTTCAGAAATATTGCTCCATTCTTAAGAAAAGTTTCTCTGTACTCCATATACAGAAGGAACATTAAAAATGAAATGTCAGTAGTAAAGTACTGGAAGTTAACTTTATTTTTATATAGATTCATTTGTGTTCTTGAATCCATGTGCTCATTTTCAGTGTTCAGCTTCTCTGTTCCTCTTCTGAAAGTACACTTTCTATATTCTTTAGGCCAAAAATTTAAATGACCTGGAATCACCTTTTCTGTTCTTCTTGGTAACTCTTAATGATTAAATATAACCTTTCATGGTATTTTGATCCCCAGGTCCAGCTAAACATATTTTCATTACTGCTAAAATAGAACTTCCTTCAGGAAAGTAGGATTTGGGTTTGATTTTTTATTATTATTATTATTATTATTAATACAAAATGAGGTCACTAAGCTAGAAACTATATTCCTTTAATTACAAAAATGCATGTTTTACATTTCATACCAGAGTGTAATAGCACCTAAGACCATAAAGGCTTCAAATGGGAAACAGCAACATGCAGAACTAATGGAGAGAGCTACAACCACCAAATTGAAAGGCAATAACATAATTATCTTCAAATGAGTGAATTTATAGCATGAAGCCAAAATCTTCCATTACGATTATTCTCATGGATGTAAAAGCATTAATCAAGTGTTTTTTATAGGTTCAGACACAACCACTGTGTTAATGTTCTGCATAAGACCTAAAACCTGTAGCGATATCACACAAACTGCAGATCTGGGCATGTTTATCTGAACTAGTATTAACTTCAAAAGTAAAGGATGATTGATTAAATAGCAGCGAGGCGTAATAGTTTAAAGCACACTTGTCATATTCAGTGCAAATTTTGGAAACAACAAATAGATACTTGTCAAAACTTGTCATTTGTATGCTGTTGCATGATGATAAAATGCACAGTGTTTTAGGTGTCTCTTGTCAACAGGATGTAATTAACTGTGGCTACATTTAGGTAGTGTTTCTGCACACAAGATCAGCAGCTCCGAATCTCTCTGCAGGGAGTATGTTTGTTTAGAAAGGTTCTTAGCTTTTCTGAAACTCTGTCATCTGGTTCTCTCCAGGGGTTTCAAAGCAATCATCCCCCTACTCCAAGGAACTAGTACTAAAAACAAAACATAACATACCAAAAATTAACAGCTGCACAGACTCACTGAAATATATTTGGATTTTCATTTTGTAAAAACATCCTCTTTTAAAAAGAGTTTAATCCTAAGCTTTGTTTATGAACTACCATTATCTAATTTATGCTGCAACAGAATGAATAATGTTGCAGCATAAATTAGATAAATGGTGCTTTGATGAAATCTAGTCAATCTGGAGGAAATATAAACTTTATTTGATCAGTATATACTGATAATATGAATAATAAAATATTCATGTGTATCCTTACAGTATATCTAAAGATCATAAAGGAATCCATCAAATAAAAATGAAACCTATATGTGAAGCTTAGAATGTTCTTATGATAAAATAAATCTTTATGAGTATAATGCTGCTTCAGACACTGCATCTCCATCTGTCTTAATGTATGTTGTTATCCTGGAACTCAAGGTGCAGCATTTTAGGAAGTACTCAGTATTATATATAATATATAGTAATATATATAATACATAGGTCCTTCTACTATCAACAACTCCAAAGTGTGTCTCAAAGTGAAACGAGCATGCACTGTAGCTGCTCTAAGGCTTAGTTGTGAAGTACTCTCTTTCCTTGCAGGTTTTCCCTCACTGAATGAGAACTTCCCTTTGGAAGTGTGAAGGAGTTCAGTGTTTAGAAAGGCTAACTTTATATATGGTTTGGTTTCCTAGGTTTTCTTGATAGTTCTGAAACAAGACAGGTTTTTGTAGAGAGTCATTTAGAACATACATTTAATGTAGGGTAGTCCAAATTGTCCTCTCCAAAGCCTATATCTCTCTAAAGCAAAACTACATCCAGCTACATCAAATAAAAACCTAACTTCCCTCATTTTGCTATATCAACTTGAAGAAAAAAAAAATAAAAAATTGCTTATCTAAAAATAATGTTTTTTTTTCCCTTAAGTCTTATGTTATTGAAAAAAATGTGAAATCCCATTAGATCCTATATTATCCATTGACTTGCTTGTAAAAAGCATATCAACATACTTAATGAAGTTATTTACATCACTGCTTTCCCAGGATCACAGAAACACAGAATGGTTGAGGCTTGAAAGGACCTTGAGCTCAACTGGTCCAAACTCCTGCTCAAGCAAGGACACCTGTGACTGGTTGCCTAGGACCATGTCCAGATAATGTTTGAAGATCTCCAAGGAGAGAGACTCTCTAACCTCTATGGGCAACCTGTGCTGGTGCTCAGTCACCCTCACAGTAAAGAAGTGTTTCCTGATGTTCTGACACAACCTCCCATGTTTCAGTTTGTGCCCATTGCCACTTGTGTTGTCACCTTCTTTTTGCTTGAGAAGAAGTGTTTTCTTCTCTATGCTAAACAGTCCAAGCCATCTCTGTCAGCCTTTTGTTATATAACATATTGTTATATGACAAAATATTTCCAAATATTTGTATTTTCTGTTATTACTGTGTATCATTATTGTTCAAAATACATTTTTCAATATTTAAAAAATAATTACCTTAGCTAATTTCCTAAGAATTTTTTAAGTGCAACAAACTTCCTCCTCAAGCAGCATTCTCAGCAACTCTCTTCAAAACAACAGCCTTTCATTTAACCATAGGAGACAAAGGCATATATGATAGAGTTTAGGAGAACTATTACAGATTCTTGTAGGATTACAATAGCTTCCTAGCAGAAATGTTATTTTTTAATAGAGAATGTATTCAACTGCAATTTGCAAGTACTATCACACCAACCTGCTCTGAAGAGTATATCATTTGCACCAAAAGATACAGAGCATAGTTACAGGTGTCTCCAGTTTTAGATTTTCATTGTACGGTATATGAATGCTAAAGCGATAACAATGGATTTGATTAGTTTCCAGCATTTGCTACTGTTAGTTACTTTTTTGAAGAAGAAGTTACATGTTTGCAGCTGTATTATGACTTTTTTTTTTTTTTAAAAAAAAAAAAAAAAAAGCAAGTTCACATGAAGAAACAGGGAAAATCAAGACTTGATTTTCAGAAATTCAGAAATCAATATTTCTGCAATTTGATGAAATTTTTTTTTTGTCTTTTTATGTATTTCTTTGCTTTCCTTGTTCAGCATGATAATGATAAATGAATGACAGACAAAAATGTCATCTTTCCATCATCATCTCATGTAGCAGTTTTAATAACTCAAAGTTTCCTAACCCTTCCAGCACACCATACTAACTTGTCTATATTGACTCTGAAACAGATAGAAGAAAGAAAAGAGAATTGAAGGACATTAATATTTAGAATAGAAGGTCAGACTAGATGGCCTTAATAAGTCAGTGTTTCTTACAATTTGTTTTTGCAAAGACTTAAATTTATTCAAAAAAAGTATTATTTTGATCATCTTATTTAAAACACCAAGCTCCTGTATGTGATCTTGTATTGCTGGTTTTATACTTTGAAAGACTGCTTTTGTCGATTGACTTCATTTTTCTGGGTAACTCTATTATTATGAAAATATTAATGCTGTTTGTTTTTGTTGTAGCAGAGCAACAGAATGACTTATCAAAGCAATGCATTATTACAACAGAAATGTACAGACAAACCAATGTTATTTTTAAAAATGTATACTATTAAATGTAGTTCTAGTGCATTCTATTATTGCATATAGAATTTATTTGTGTGTTCTTTACACACACACACACACATATATAGTCTATATCATAGATCAGTTTGCATATTGACAGAACCCATGCCTCTTTTTCTGAAGATCTTAGTCTGGAACATTTATTAAAAATAGGTGTAGCTGCAGTGTTAATGAGGTTGTACTGGGTCTGGCTGGGATGTTAACTTTCCCTGCAGCAGCCCATACAGTGCTGCACTCTGCACTTGTCGCTAGAACAGCAGTGGTATCACACTGGTGTTGTGTCTGCTGCTGAGAAGTGCTGGCACAGCATCAGGACTCTCTCTAACCCTCCTAGGGGGTGGGCAAAAAGTGAGAAAGAAACATCATCAGGACAGCTGACCTAAACCAACCAAAGGGATATTCCATACCATATGATGTCACACTCAGCAATAAAAGGTGGAAAAAGGAAGAAGAGGGGAGGGGTGGGCGCTCGTTGTGTGAACGTCTGTCCTCCTGAACACCGGCTATGTGTGTTGAGGCCCTGCTTCAAGGATGTGGTCAAGCATTGCTCATCTGTGGGAAGTAGAGAGTAATTTCTTTCCTCTGCATTTCCACATAGCCTTTACTTGTTTTGTTTAGTTACTCCCTTTCCCCCTCCCTCTTCCCCTTTCCCTTTTTTCCCTTTAGTTGAATTGTTTAATTAATAATAATATTTCCTTAATAACATATACATATACATATATATTCTCTTTAATTAAATCATCCTTATCTCAACCCGTGAATTGCTCTTTCCTTTACTTCTTCCCCTCCTCATCTGAGGAGGGGGAGTGAGAGAGCGGTCGTGGTGTTCAACTGCCTAGCACGGTAAAACCACCACAGAGGTACGGATGAAAAAAGATGAAAATAAAAAGTTATGGCATTTGCCTTTTTTGTAAGCGAGAGAATACTCTTCACTGAGTGCTGCTGATAAAAAGCAGAAAGTCAAACCTACCTAGATTCCCGGCAACTCAGATGTCTCTCTTTTGATATATTCTCAGCAGTGTTCATACATGAACTCTTAAATAATAAAAATTAATATAATATAATTAATATAATATAATTAATATAGTATATAAAATAACACTTCATAATATTTTGTGAATTATGTTGCTTATGGTCCAAGAACCAATTTTCTGTCAAATAGTTTAAACTACCTCCAGAAATTAATTTTACAGAGCAACAATTTAAAAGCACTTAATAGACTCCCTCAACAGAAGAACAAAACAAAGGGAGACAATAGATTTTTTTTAAGCATATTTGCAGAGAAAATGTTAATAATTTTTTAACATTCATTCTTTATTTTTATGTTGAAATAAGTTTAAAGCTGTTGTGAGAACACACAAAAGAAAAGGTTTTGAAAAAATGTCCTGTTTTCAAGTTTAATGGACAGGAACAGATAATGTAAACTGTAGTATCTGCATACTAGACTGCAGCTCAGATGTGATCCATGCTTTTAAAATTTTCTATCAGTAATGCTTTGTGACATTTTTCAAAGAGAAGTAGTCCTGCCACAAGTATGTTCATTTCCTGTCAAGCACCTGCAGATCACAAATGAACATGAAAGACAGGAATCTACCCAGAGGAGTTTTTCACCTTGAAATAAACTTTCTTTAGTGTCATATTACAGAAAGATCACAATTTCCTGTGTTTGCTAGGAACTGAACCAAAGCCACTGATTGCAGAAACAAATCAGACATGCCCATGAACAAAGTTAAGTGGCATTATTTTGGTTGTGTGAGAATATTTTATTCCATTTTATTCACATATTGGGTCATTTCCCTAACTGGAAATGAAGGCACTAGATGTTTCAATGTGGCTCCTTCTCAATCTCGTCATAATAGACAGAAAAGTTATTGCCCTACCTATACCCTGAGGTTGTAGATTAATACTTTCTTGGATCTCGCAGAAGGGCTACTAACTCAACTGCTCTTGAATACATATCAGTCAGAATAAGCCAGAGTAGCTACTATTTAAATTATTAAAGCTAGCCCATTTATTTTTGTCTGAAATGGATTAAAGAACAATTGCATATACACCTCATATAACATTTGAGGACAGGGATTGTAAATTTTTAATTTAGGAAAGCTAGAACCAGAAGAGAATTTGGATACATACATGCTCAAGCTGTTGTAAAACTATAGAGGTAGTTTGTTCTGCATCTCCATAGTCATCTATTACTTTGTGGGATGGTGCAGAAAGGGAAAGGAGAGGAAGAGCTCTAAAAGTATAAACGAGAATTTGCATGGATATGTAAACCTGAATAAAAGATATATATTCATTTTATTTGTCAGTGTATGTTTCATTGTTTGGCAAATATTAATGTGCTTCATTTTTTCTAAACTAACCCCTTTGAAGTTTAATATGATGTTTATAAATATTTGCATGTTACATGCATATTAAGTTGTTAACTATCTGAACAAAAAAAAGCATACAGATACATAATACATAAAAACATGAGATCCTCCCAAGTGTCAACAAACATGCTGTAGATTAAGACAAAACCAATGAAACAAAAATAGACCAGTCCTCAACAGTGATTTTATAGTTCTGTGTTGTGATTAACCACAGCAGGCAGCTAAGTACCACACAGCCGTAGTGTTTACTGCCACTACAAATCTTGCCTCCTCCATGCTCCTCCATGGTGTTCTTCATATTATAGCTGTGAATGAGAATACAGGTCTAACTGTGCATCTGTGTATCATAAAGCAGAAATCACTACAAACTCGAACTTTTAGTAAACTGCTAAAAGTAGATTAAATGAAATAATCCATTTGGGTATGCAGGGTAATCTGCTGTTGTGGCTATTGCTGGACTAGCAACAGGATGCACATTTAAGTTTTTTTTTTTTTTTTTTTTTTTTTTTAATCATTTGTTTTAACTAAATAAATAGTAGTATTTTAAAAGTTATGGCCAAATTGGGCTTCTGTGGCAAGGTTGGGTGAGGGGGCTGGGGGTCTGGTGGGATGACCTCTGTGAGAAGAGTCCAGAAGCTGCCACATGTGAGATAAGAGCCAATTCCAGATGTCTCCAAAAGGGACCCACTGCTGGCCAGACCTGAGCCAATGAGCTGGGTGATGTTAGTTATACTGCTGCAACAATGCTATCACATTTAAGAAAGGGAAAAAATAAAAAAAAAAAAAAAAAAAAAAAAAAGAAGATGAATAGCAGCAGCTGGGGCAGAGAAGTGACAAAATGTAGAGAGAAGTGACAAAATGTAGAGAGAAGTGACAAAAACTAGAGAGAAACAACCCTGCAGACACTAAGATCAGTGAAGAAGGAAGAGCTGCTGTCTGTGGGAAGCTCACATAGAATCAGTTCAGGTAGGAAAGCATCCCATGGAAGGATGTTGGAACAGGAGAAAGGAGTGAGGAGGAATGAGTAGCAGACATGCAGTGTTATGGACTGATAACTATCCCCTTTCCCATTCCCCTGTGCTGCTTAGAGGGAGGAGGTAGAAGAGGATGGTTGGGCACTGAAGACGGTAGGTGTTTTCAGTCTGCTTTTAGTTCTCACTGCTCAAGTCTGTTATAAAAGTCAATAAATTACATTAATCTCCCTTACACTGAGTCTGTTTTTGCCCATGACACTAATTAGTTACTGATCTCCCTGTTTTAATTTGAACCCAGGAACTTCTTTCTTTTTATTTTCCTCATGCTTACTCCCCTTCCTTTTTGGAAGGAGTGAAAGAGTGGTGGGGTGGTGCTGAGCTGCCCGTCAGTTGTTAAACTACCACACTGTTTTTTTTTTTTTGTTTTTTTTTTTTTTTGGTTGTTGTTGTTGTTGTTGTTGTTTTGGCAAGTCTCAAATATACTTCCTTATATTCATGTAATAATTTTCTTGTTCTCTTGCCTTTTTGGAACCACATTCTGACTGACTGAAACACTTGTTAACACAGAGGTCTCATTTGATTAGTTCTTTTCCAGGTAGTACAGATGGAATCAAACCACCAGTTTGTCTTCTTTCAGTTCATCTTTCTGAATTTTAGGGGAAACTGGAATTATGGAATTATGGCTAAAGCAGCCACTATCTCATTGCCTCTCCTTATCGTTATTATAAGACACTTCCATAAATTTGGTCAATCACAGAAACACAGAACCACAGAATCACAGAACTGTAGGGGTTGGAAGGGACCTTGAAAGATCATCGGGTCCAACCCCCCTGCCAAAGCAGGTTCCTCAGAGCAGGCTGCCCAGGTAGGCATCCAGATGGGCCTTGAATATCTCCAGAGAAGGAGACTCCACAACCTCTCTAGGAAGCCTGTTCCAGTGCTCCGTCACCCTCATTGTGAAGAAGTTGTTTTGCATGTTGGTGTGGATCTTCCTGTGTTCTATCTTGTGGCTGTTGCCCCTTGTCCTACCCCCACAAACCACTGAGAAGAGGTTAGCTACATCCTGCTGTCTCCCACCCCTCAGGTATTTGTACACATTGATAAGATCCCCTCTCAGTCTTCTCTTCTCCAGGCTGAACAGACCCAGGTCTCTCAGCCTTTCTTCACAGGGAAGACGCTCCAGGCCTCGTATCATCTTTGTGGCCTTCCGCTGCACTCTTTCCAAGAGATCTCTGTCTATTTTGTACCACGGAGCCCAGAACTGGACACAGTACTCCAGGTGAGGCCTGACCAGGGCAGAGTAAAGGAGGAGGATTACCTCCCTTGACCTGCTTGCCACGCTCCTTTTAATGCACACCAGGATCCCATTAGCCCTCTTGGCCACCAGAGCACACTGCTGGCTCATGGTCAACCTGTCGTCCACCAGGACCCTCAGGTCCTTCTCCGCAGAGCTCCTCTCCAGCAGGTCATCCCCCAGCCTGTACTGATACTTCTGGTTGTTCCTTCCCAGGTGCAGGACTCTACACTTGCTCTTATTAAATCTCATTTTGTTTCTTCCTGCCCATCTCTCCAGCTGGTCCAGGTCTCACTGAATGGCAGCACAGCCTTCTGGTGTGTCAGCCACTCCTCCCAGCTTTGTGTCGTCGGCGTACTTGCTGAGGGCAGACACTATTCCCTCATCAAGGTCGTCGATGAAGATGTTGAACAAGACCAGACCCAGCACCGACCCCTGGGGAACACCGCTAGTCAAAGGTCTCCAGCCAGACTCTGCTCCACCGATCACCGCCCTCTGAGCTTGGCCAGTCAGCCAGTTCTCAACCCATCATGCCGTCCACTCATCTATCCCACACTTTCTCAACTTTGCTAGTAGGATGTCATGAGAGACAGTATTGAAAGCCTTGCTAAAGTCAAGGTAGATGACATCCACTGCTCTCCCCCCATCTACCCAGCTGGTGATGCCATCATAGAAGGTAATGAGGTTGGTTGAACACGACTTCCCCTTGGTGAATCCATGCTGACTACTCCTCATAACATTCTTCTCTTCCAATTGCTTGGAGATGGCATCCAGAACAAGTTTCTCCAACACCTTTCCAGGGACAGAGGTGAGACTGACTGGCCTGTAGTTTCCTGGATCCTCCTTCATGCCCTTCTTGAAGACCGGAGTGGCATTGGCTATCCTCCAGTCTTCAGGCACCTCACCCGTTCTCCAGGACCTTTCAAAGATGATAGAGAGCATTTCGGCGATCACATCTGCCAGCTCCCTTAGCACTGCGGGTGCATCCCATTGGGACCCATGGATTTGTGTGCGTTGAGCCCACTCAGATGCTCCCGAACCACTCTCATGTCCACCAGGGGGAGCCCTCCATTTCCCAGACCCTTTGTCCTCTTGCCACAGGCGAGGAATCCCGGGGGAGTGTCCTTGAAGCAAAGACTGAAGCAAAGAAAGCATTCAGTACCTCTCCTTCTCGGCGTCTTCTGTGACCAGTACCCCCCCCCCCCCGCCCCCCTCGTTCAGCAAGGGACCCGCATTATCCCTAGTCTTCCTTTTGTTTTTTACATCCTTGAAACAACCCTTCTTATCCTTCTTATTATCCTTTATCTCTTTGGCAAGCCTCATCTCTAGGTGGGTTTTAGCCTTCCTCATTGCATCCCTGCAGGCCCTGACAACGCCTATAATCCTCCCAGGAGGATAGGCCCTTTTTCCACGTTTCATAGACCTTCCTCTTCCTTTTGATCCTATCAATGAGCTCCTTGCTCGTCCACACAGGTTTCCTGCCCCCCTTCCCTGATTTCCTATTCTTCGGGATGCACTGATCCTGAGCATGGAAGAAGTGCTGCTTAAATGTAGCCCAGCTCTCACAAGCACCCTTGCCTTCTAGCAACCTAGCCCATGAGATACACCCAAGCAGGTCCCGGAAGAGGTTGAAGTTGGCTCTTTGAAAGTCCAGGGTAGCAATCCTGCTTTTAGCTTTACTTCCTCTGCCTAGTTCCATCTGGAACTCCACCATCTCATGGTCACTGCATCCCAGACTGCCCCCAACCTTCACATCCCTAACAAGGCCATCCTTGTTGGTAAGAACAAGGTCCAGGAGAACCCCCTGCCTCATCGGCTCCTCCACCACCTGTGTGAGAAAATTGTCCCCAATGCACTGTAGGAACCGTTTGGACTACATGTGCCTGGCTGAGTTGCTTACCCAGCAGATGTCTGGGTAATTGAAGTCCCCCATGAGGACCAGCACTCATGATCATGAGGCTACAAGAAGCTGCTCGTAGAAGGCCTCATCAACCTCCTCCTCCTGATCTGGTGACCTGTAGTAGACCCCCACCACCGTGTCTCCCATACCAGCCTACCCCTTAATTCTCACCTACAAGCTCTCCACTTGTCCTTCACTCTCCCCCAGGTGGAGCTGGGTACACTCTAATTGCTCCCTCACATAAAGGGCAACCCCACCCCCTCACTTCCCCAGCCTGTCTTTCCTAAAGAGGACAGGACATAGCCCTCCATGACAGTGTTCCAGTCATGTGAGCTGTCCCACCACATCTCAGTGATCGCAACGAGATCGTGGCCCCGCGACCAAACATAGATCTCTAGCTCAGATCTCTAGCTCATCCTGTTTATTTCCCATGCTCCGTGCATTGGTGTACAGGCAAAATTATTATTATTATTATTATTATTATTTCAATTGCAATAAAATATATGCCATAACAAAAATATCTTAAATGCACTTCCTTCTGCAGTGCACATAGATAACTTAAGGTACTAAATATGAATAATTAAATTTAAAATAAAATGTATATAAAGAATAAAAATATCTGCAGTTTCCAATTATTTACTCTCTGAAATATATTTCTAATACTCTTAATTTAAATTTTATTTTTATTTTTGTGGTCATAGCTTTCTTATTCTGCTTGCTTCTGTCATTATAAATGGGCTCACTATCAATCCACTGGACAATCCCCTTATCTTTATGTGTATCTTTGTGTGTGTCTTTGTAGGGGATACTTGCAACAGTAACTGTTTTAATAACATTCCAGTTTTGATTTTATTTTTTTTTTTCTGGTTGCACATTGACTTTTTTTTTCTATACATTTGCATTACTTTATACCAAAGAATATAAAATGATAAAAATAAATTAAAAAGTGGCTAATCACATTTATTGGTCTCCTTTAATAACTTAGAGAAGAACATAATTTTGTTTGTACATATATTGACTTATGAGGATATATATATATTTTCTTTTTTTTCATAAAAGAAGTGATAAAGTATGTCTGTTAATATTTGATATTATCTACAGCAATTTTAGAACAAAAGTCCAGAAAGTTTATCTTGGAGAACCCCTGTGAGTCACTGAAAATAAGTTGCAATCAAATACATTTAAATAAGTTATAAAAGGCTGACATCAGTATTGAAAGCTACTTTATATTATATTTCTGCATTATCCCTTTTCTAAAATGTCTGTCATTATATTTGATAGAATTATAGCCACAGGGAGTCTCAAAATGATTGTCATTGTGTCTTCTGTGGGAGCAGAGTTGTATCTTCAATGTTTTACAAATATAACCAGGGAAATTTCTTGTCCTTTTTTTTTTTTTTTTTTTTTTTTGTATTATCTATTTTCTATCATCTATTGCCTATAAAAGAATATATATATACTAAGGAATTAAGGAGTTTCAGGAAGACTTCCTTCTTGTCTCATAGATACACTCAGTAGTTTGTAATCCAATTCTCTTCTTTTCCCTGGTGTTTTGAAACACTATCCAGCCACTTGAGATGAAATTTGTCCTGCTGTGGGGGGTGGGGTGCAAGGTTGACAATGGCCAACAGCCAGACACCTGCACAACCCTCACACAGCTCAAAACCTCTTCCATGGGATGGGGAGATAAAAGGAAGTAGGTGAGAAGACTTGTGGATTGAGATGAACACAGTTTAGTATGTGAGGCAATAGTCATGCACACAAAGAAAGCAAATCAGGGAAGTTATTCACCAGTTCCCATTAGCAAACAAATGTTTATCCACTTCCTGGAAAGCAGGACCTCAGCACACCTAATGGCTACTTGGAAAGACAAATGCCATAGCTACAAAAACTTCCTGTTCCTCCTTTCCTTGAACTTTCATTGCTGAGTATGATTTCATATGCTATGGGTCAATTTTAGTCATCTGTCTTGGCTGTGTCCCCTCCCAGCTTCTAGTGAACTCCCAGTCACTAGGTGTGCTGGGGGTGCAGAGGAGGCAAGTGTGAAAAAGAAGTCCTCAACAGCATGCAAGCATTCTCAGCAACAGCCAAAACACTGGTGTGTTATCACTATTGTTTTAGCCAGATATCCAAAACATAGCACCATACATATTGCTATGAAGAAAATAAACCTCATCCCAGTCATATCCAGTAACGTGTATATGCATTATTGGACCTCTGTGGAAGATGGGAAAGATAAACAATGTTATAGCCTACAGTCCTAAGGCAGTCTATTTACCTGCCTTATATGAAAAGAGTTCTTAATTAGTCCAAATCAAAAGAAAACACAAGTGGAACTCGGGAAAATAAGTTCACTACTGGACTCATTCTCACTTGTTCTGTACTTATATACAACCTGTTAGTAACAGTTTCCATTAAAAGTTAAAAAATAAAAATAAAAAAAAAAAAGGTTGTTATGCAGCACAATAGAGATTGTGGTATTTTCACATCTAGTGATCCAGAATTCCTAAAAGCAATCAGTAGGAAGGTTACGCTGAGAGATCTAGAAAAAAAAAAAAAAAAATCTGGAAAAAATAAATATTTTCAATGAGTTGCACTGGCTTTATCCTGTGTAGGTTTTCCACTTTATCTAATGATCTTAGCATTTTATTGGTAAGAGAGCAACACAATAGCATGCAAAATTTTATGTTTTGCTGTTAAGCAGGTGTCAAGAAATGCAATGCAAAATAGAAACAAGAACTATGAGTTTTAGATGTGGCCTGGTTTAGCAAACTAATTTGCTAACATACTAATTTAACTGCTTACAAGAAAGTGTTTATCTGAAAAGAGCACAGCAAGCAAGTCCAAATAATTTCTATTCAAATTTCTGCACTGGCAGAACTCCACTGTTCAGAATATCACAAGAGACTGGAGCTGCAAAAGTCTGGCTTCTTTCTTTGTGGAATGCTTGGCAAGGAACTCAGAATGATACAAAAAGGAAGGATGAAGTAAATCAAGAAAGAAACAGGAAATGAGAATGAATACCATGAATAGGAAAAATGTATTATAGGATAATTGATGGCACTTGATCTTGTTTCAACATTGTCTGGCAACTCAGACAGATTTTTTCCCTCAGTGATATTTATTCCAAATATCAACTTTATACTGAACGGTGGCATCCCTTCTGAGTTATCATTTTGCTAGACTGAACAAACCAAGGCTTTAAAATCTCTTCTCATAAAGAGGGCTGCCCATACTCTTGATCATGTTAGCTGTTTTTCTCAGCATTTGTTTAACACTATATTAACCTTCCTTTATCAAAAGCAATCAAAACTGTGCGTACCATTCCAGATGAGATCTCCCTAAGTTTTTAGGGAGACACAAGGAAGTTTTTATCCATATTTACTGGACATATTGTATGGTTTGGATATCTGGTAGCCATTTGTCTCTTTTTCAAAATCACACCATACTGTCATCTTCTAATTACTCATGGCAGACAAAGGACATTTTTTTCATTATTTATCTCTGTGAAGGTTCAAGGAACTTGTGTCCTTAATGCTTTGAGTTACCAAAACCAATCCTTTTTCTATTATTTCCACCATCAGGACAGAACAACTTTTCCAAACAATATACTGAATCTAATCTGTATTTCAATATACTTTCTTTTACTATATTATTGTATTAACTTAAATAAAGGGACAAAGGCAAGGAACAGTTCATAACAATAATTAACTTGCTAAATATTCTTAAATGTGAAATCCTACAACCTTACCACTGCACAAGGATTTTTTTTGATAGAAACAGAGACTATGAGGTATGAATTTATATAGTCACCATGAAGAATGATACTGAGAGATACATGAATCTTCTTTTCCCAAAGAATAAAGAATGGCATATAAACATTTTTTTGTTCTTAAAATATCGTATTTTGAATTTTTAACTTCATTATCATACATAAATGAATGCATTTTATACATATATATACAGCCGTTTGTATTCATTTGCATCTTCTTACCATTTTATTTTATATTTTTCTTCACACACACACAAAAGAAAATAAGCCAAGCCAAACCAAACAGGCAGGGGAAAACAAAACAAAACAAAACAAACAAACAAAAACATTGTTTTACATCTTTTCTCTAAAACTGGGCTCAGAAGTGGAAAGGCAGAATTGTGGGAAATGTAATAACATTTATTAGCTCAAAATACAAGGGACAAAGGCCAAGACCCATATATAAACTTGGAGTTTAGCAGTGGGAAACAACAGAAGAGTAAGATAAACCTCCCTGCCTTTAATCTGCCTTCTTCATTCCAATAGAGAGTAATTTATAAAACATAGGAATACATTATTGTACATAAGTTCTACAGCAGAAAAGTGTGCAGTGATTTTATGTTCTCACCCCCTCAGGCTTCATTGTCTTTAATAGTTATTAGCTTAAGCCTTAGAACCTTGTGTTTAATTTTAAAGCATACTATTTAACCATTAGGTTCAACCACAGTAACACAAATAGTAAGAAAAGAAATTGAAAAGTGAATGCTTTTAAAACTGTGGATCATCCCTTCCTGGCTAGGACATTGGACCAATTTCCAGTATTTCTAAGTCCTTTTTGACTATTTGCAGTGTAAGCATTATTTTGTATATTCAGTGAAAAGAATAGTCCCAGGAACCAGAAGGATAACAAAACAGTGAGTTGGAAAGGATATAACATTTTTATGGAATTATCCAGAAGAACATAGAGGCAGTTTGCATTCCTACTGGAGCTGTGCTTTAAGTAGGCCACAAAACCAGCTGAGATTGCATTATTTCTGCTTCATCAGTTAGCACCTTTGGATCTGAAAGCAGATATGATTTATGGTGGAACAGAGGCTGTCAGAACCCAGCTGGAAACATTCATAGTATGTGAGCTGAATGAGGTCATACAAATGGAGATAAGTAATTCATTCTCATAAAACTGCCAGACAAGGACCCTAAAATAGCAATGTTTATATTGTCTGACTTTGATTAGAGATGCCATTAATCCTTTTTTTCTGTAAGAGTATTCTCCATTCCTCCTCCTATCACACAAATTTAAAGCTACTGCAAACAAAAATCTATTGCTGCCTGAAGGTGATTTAATGATATATGATAAATGAGTTAGCAGTTCTGTCATGGTTGAGAGTGGTGGACAACTGTCCACACATGTAAACTTCACAGTTGATATTTACTGTCAAGCATGTTGGGTAGATCAGTGAACACCAATGAATCTAACATTTAGGACACAATATATTTCTTTAAAAAAAATAGTCACTGATTTAATGTTAGAAATAATACTTGAAAAAAAAATCCTACTATTTTTCATATATGTTGAAAAATTTTATGATGACTGTATAGATTTAAGTATGATTTTATATAAGACATGAATTTGTAGGGTCTTTGTGTTATTCATTGTCTTTCAAGGGGTAAAATGAAACTACTAGATTTCAATAAAACGTTTCATGAAGAACTAGAATTAAATCTTATGCACTGGATATATTTATAATGCATCCTTAGAACAAGTTCTGAGCACAATCTTAGCCTTAATTTGTTGTCCACATTGTTATGATCTTGCATGTGTGCTCTGACACCTTCTGCCTTTGTTGACCATCCCGTTGTGAATGTCCTGCATACACAAGAACTTTGACATGCTAACCTGAGTCTTCCTTGTGAGACTATGTGAAGCTTCTCATCATCTCCTTCATTCTGGTAAAATACTGATGAAAAAAAAAAAAAAAAAAAAAAAAAAAAAAGAAAAAAAAAGAGTACATTAGGATGTCATTGGTGTAGTGTTCTGTTTAAAATCAAGTCTATGGCACCAGATCAAGCAAATTATATCAAGCAAAAATGAAAAAGGTATATGTCCCTGTGAAGACAATAAATCAATATGTCCCCATGTGACAATACACCATATCACTGATGAATTCAGCTTAACCTGATTTGGAAGTAAAGTGTTAACATGATTAAGCATTTTAGCTGCAAACTTATGTGAAAGGAGCCCCAGTTATGCTACCAGTGATGGGCTTTCATAGGGTGCAACACAATTCTATACATGATCGTCACATGACCTGTATTTAGTTGATGGCAAATCACAGAATCACAGAATTTCTAGGTTGGAAGAGACCTCAAGATCATCGAGTCCAACCTCTAACCTAACACTAACAGTCCTCACTAAACCATATCCCTAAGCTCTACATCTAAACGTCTTTTGAAGACTTCCAGGGATGGTGACTCCACCACCTCCCTGGGCAGCCTGTTCCAATGCCTCACAACCCTTTCAGTAAAGAAGCTCTTCCTAACATCTAACCTAAAACTCCCCTGGCGCAACTTTAGCCCATTCCCCCTCGTCCTGTCACCAGGCACGTGGGAGAACAGGCCAACCCCCACCTCTCTACAGCCTCCTTTAAGGTATCTGTAGAGAGCGATAAGGTCGCCCCTGAGCCTCCTCTTCTCCAGGCTGAATAAGCCCAGCTCCTTCAGCCGCTCCTCGTAGGACTTGTTCTCCAGGCCCCTCACCAGCTTCGTCGCCCTTCTGTAAAGGGCGTAAATGTAAAATTCTGTAAATGTAAAATAGCAGAGTATTGTTTTTCCTTACCCTTCTTCAAGATGTATATCTTTCTCCAGAAGTGACTATAGATATATTTTCTGCATTTTTCTTCAAAAATAATTTTCTCCAACATAAGGTTTCCTGTTTTCTCAATATCCTTCAGTATACACCTTTATGATACTGTCCCTAATGGCTTTATTATCTCAACCAGGTCATGTTTTGTTACTGTCCTTTTTATCATTGCTTTTGATACACTATAAAGTTGGTAGCTCTGCAGGTTGCTTTTCAGTTTTCTTTTTTTTTTTTTTTGTTTTGTTTTGTTTTGTTTTGTTTTGTTTCTCCAGGTTTTCTGGAATAATCCTGTACCTGGACTTCCAAGCCTCTGCTATCATCCTCTGATTCTTCAATCTAAACAAACCCCTGTTATAGGTCAATGACAGTTCACTGTACATAGTAATAGTTTTTTAGAGGAATGCATGTGTATGATACTTTCTCAGCTACTTGTTTTTAATTACAGCAAGGTTAATACAGTTATCAAACTCGTTTACTTAAATTTGCTTGATTCTCTTCAGCTTATGATAGTGGTCTCAATTGCATATTCTCATCTGTGTTAAGAAATGGTACAACTGCTACTGTTGTTCACCAAAAAAAAAAAAAAAAAAGGGGGCAAAAATAGACAATTCCTCTGCTATTTTTTCGTCCTTCTTCTCTTCCATCTCAGAGAAGTTAGCATATACTACTGCAATGATTTTTTGTGGGGGGTGACAAATTTCAGACTGAAGGCAATTCTAATGTCTTGCCTGTCACAGCTTTGACCCATATATGCTTGTTGTTTTCATGGGATCACAGAATAGCGTGCAGTTGGAAAGGGACCTCCAAGGTTCTCTAGGCCAACTGTGTGAGATTCCATAGCCTCTCTGGTCAGCTTCTTCCCCACCTCCCCCCACCTCTTTTTCTTTTTTTTTTTTTTTTTTTTTTTTTTCCTTTATATAGAATACAGAATTTCATGTGTTCCAACTTGTGTTACTTGCCTCTTGCATTACCTTGTGCACTTCTGAGAAGTCTGGCCCTGCTTTCTTTTATACCCTCACACTAGGTAGCTGTAGACACTAATAAGGTTCCCATTTAGACTTGTCCTCTTAAAGCTGAACAAGCATATTTCTTTCAAAATCTCCTTATATTTTTTGTGCTTCATCTCCATGACTATCTCAGTGGCCCTCTACCAGACTCTTTCTAGTAGGTGTCTTTCCTGTACTGAGAAGCCCAAAATGAGACAGAGTCTCACAAGTGCCAAAATAGATTATATTTTTCTTTTGATCTGCTGGCATCATTCTTGAAATTAAGCAGTTGACCTTCTTTGCTATAAGGAGATGTAGTTCAACTTGTTTTTCACCTGAGCAGCCAGACCTCTGAAAAGGTGGCTTTCTAGCCAATTGACCCACAGCATGTACTGTTTTCATGTTTCATGTGACCAGATAAAGACATCTAACATCCATATGTGTGAGGCAGGATATAACAAAGTACCTATTCTTTTTGTTTGTTTCTTTCTTTCAAAAGGGAACCTACAAGGACTGGCTAATCTATAGATAACTAAATAGTAGAAATGGCTAAAGAAGGCAAGATGATCCCACACTATGTAAACACAACATCTGAGATATTGCACAGGAGTTTCACCTTAATGTATCCCATATTGGCTTAATTGGTATAATTTTATGAATCTAAAAAGTAAAGTACAGAAAAATTAACACTAATGATTTACAATTATTTCTTTGATGCATTTGATGTGTTTAATATGTATGAATAAATAATAATTATAATAATAAATTTATTCTGAGCTATAAAATCAAATGTGTCCAACTTATTTCACACAGAACAATCTATTTTGTTTTGATTGTTTTCTTTTGGAGAACCTTCTCATATACTTTCATAAAACTGGAAAAAAAAAAAAAAAAAAAAAAAACTATAAAAACTATATTTCATTCACCTCTAATTTTAAGCTTTGTAACAGATGTGCAAAGGAGTTTAAGGAATCTATTTGGGATTCAAAAATGGAGCAGGCAGTTAAGGCTAATCCAGTCCTCAGAATGATGCTTCATTAAATGTGAACTCCTAGTTTTACAGTCTGTGGCCCCTGGTTGTTCAGAGTACACTTGGGGCTCTCACCTGGCCTGTGATTCCAAGTTTGCTTCCTGAGGAAATTCAAACTCAAAAGGAAGAGAGGAGAGGTAAAGTCTCTTGCATGTCCTCATCATCTGAGTTTGGAGTTGTGATGTAGAGAAGCTTTCTATACAGTCTGCAGTGACAAGTGACCATGAGGGGAAGGACTGTCAAACTTCTTTAGCTGATCATTTATTTTTCTCCAGTGGTAGGGAAGTATCTCAAGAGAAAAAAGATAGGAAACTTCCATCTTCTGAGAATAAGAATAGAATTCAAAATGCTCCAAAGCTTAAAAGCTTTGGATGGCAGCCATTGCAATGCCAATTATCCTCAACCAGCCCCAGACCTTGCAGTCCTAAATAAATCATAACCCAGTTTTGACAGGTGATAAGGAGAACACATACTCTAAGAATACTCTTTTACTCTGTGCTTAAAGATATATTCTGGAAGATTAGTCTTGTGAATTTTCATTTTTTTTCTACATAATGAAAATTCATTTTTTTTTTTGCCTTGTAAAGGGGTGCCATATGCTACAGAAAATATAGGAAAACTTGCTTTCCTCACTTTTGATTTCCTCACCTCCTCACCCCAAAGGCATTGTAAAAACATATTGTAGAAGAATTACAGTCCTGAACAACTCAAGGTCACTACAGTGAGAGAAATAATGTGATGTGGGGGGAGGGGGGTGATTTGTTTTAAAAAGATGTAATTCTGTTTCATAAGGCATATGCTCCATTTGGTTTATCATTTTTCTTTAAACATGCAAGAAATATGCATGGTTCAATTTCAGAACTGTCATTTCAGGTTTAAAACTGAATTTCAGATGTATGCCAAAGTCTCCTATAGATGCTGTGGAAAGACACCACTCACTCTTTTTGATCTCCTGCAACATAGTAAGCCATCAACATATCTTTTGTATACCATTACCATATCACTATCCTGCCTCTCCTTTTTTTGCTTCATCCTAATATACCGATATTCTATTCTATTTGTGCTCTATTTTTATAAGCTTTGTAAGTTTTTCATTGCACCTGTATTTATTTACATTTGCATTCTCATTTGCATTTGCATTCACATTTATTTTTTTTCCCTTTCCACATAAGATATCCCATTTTAAAGGTTTTGTGTGTATATTTTTCTTTACTACCCCACACTTTTCTAAAATATTTATTTCTTGCACACTTTCCTCCCTTTTCTTAGTTTCTTCTTCACTGTTGTTTGTTCCCTCCAGCAAACATTTTTTTTCCACTAATCATGTCCTCGCAAACTTCTTTGCTTATCTGATATATCCTTACTATTTTTCTTATGTTCTTCTTATATTTTTCTCTGTCCTTCTAATTTCCTAATTAGGGAAAGATATGGTGAGAATATTTTAATATGGACAGCTTTGTTCTTCAAACTAACAAACAGAAAAGGGTAGCTGGGAAAGTGGGTTTTGTTTTTTGGTGTTTTTTTTTTTGGTGTGTGTGTACACAGAAACTATAAGTCTCATACGGCAAAAGTTAAAATAGGGCAAAGAGACTTCTCTAAAATGATGAAAAACAAATTCTACTTTACATAAAGGTGAAACATAGTTCTGATTTTCATTTTTAAAGTAAAACTTACATGCAAATTATTTTTCATTCTCTGTTGGATTTATAATATAGCTGAAATGTACAGATTTACCATCAATTGCCACATTTGTATGATTAAAAATACTCTAAAAATGCTCTACAATAGTGAATAATCTACTAGCTTTAATGTTTATTTTTAAAGAAATAAAATGTATCTTAGTGAAATATGATAGTGATAACGAAATAGTTATTTAACAAAAACAAATTTATAGAAATACATTTTGTTTAACATATTAGCAATTAGAAATTGAAAACAAGTACTTGCATAGGAACCCCCCAAAAAACTTAGTGGTTTCAGTACAAATATAGAGCACTAACAGAATAAAATGTATTTGTTTTTAGTGCTGACTTTTAAGGTGAGGGGAAATACTCCTAGATATCAGCTTTGCAACTAGTTTGGGAAAAAAGGTGTGGAAGAACAGAATTAGCAGATTGAAGAATTGGACTATGGTGTATGTAGTCCTCCAATGAGATCTGTTTGTCACCTGGAAATATTTTGTAGCCAGAACATGTTAGTTACTGTACTTTCTAAGTGACTTAAAATGTTTAGAACTGAAGAAGGAATGGAAGTGGTTTTGTTATGGTACTGCAAGTTAATAACATTCTCTTTTAGCCCTGTTTCAGAGGACATGCATATTATTTTACATGTATTTCTTATGAATTGGGCTTATTAATGATCCTTAATAAAATTGTAACAAAATGTTAGCTGGGTTTTTGATTTTGGTGGTTTTCTTCCTATTTTGGAGAGGTAAATACAACCTTTCTAGCTTTTTCAACCTATTTCTTTAATGGAATTTGCCTAAAAAAAAAAATAAGAAGTTCCCCTTAAAATGTTTCTTTGGTATTCTGTCTCAAATGTTGTTATACTGATCATACATTACTGAAATCAGTGGAAGATTTCCTGTTGCTAGAGAGCGTTCAGAACCTTCTTACAGCAGTTTTGAATTTCAGATTAGCCAGCCAAGTCTTCAGAATCACCAGTGCTTTGAAAACTCGCTGATAGTAAACGTTTAAATTCCTCACTGATTATAGCCTTCATAACTGTTATTTGCTGACTTTTTAAGGAAACAGTATAGTGAAGGACATGAATTAGAATTTGAAAAACATGCAGCATGTCATTTCTAATCTATGAAGGGAAGACATGCTGTGTTTATCTTGAAGAACAGAAAAGATGGAAATTGCAATGGGAAATAGAAGAGAGAAATGGAGAGCATATATTTAAACAACTACTTATCTTGGCCTATCATTTTTTTATAGCAGTAGCCAGCAGTAGGTCTAGACTGAACCTGAAAATTTACAGTGATGTTTCATAAAATGGACCTTTCCCTCTTCAAAGTTGCCCTCCATATAATTCTCACTTTATTTATGTAAAATCTTTCAAATAATGAGATTAGACACATAGGTAGTTAATGGGATTTCATTCTCTTGGAATCATTATAATGAAACATTACCATGCTGATGGTTGCCTAGTTTTCAGCCCATATTATTTACTTCTAAATCCTGCCAACACTGAGGTTCCAGAATCTTTTCTTCACCCTCTTAAACTAAGAGTTGTTCCAGAATAATTACAAAATGGAGAGCTAAGGAAAGCATAAACTGATGTAGCTTGTATAGCTCCAAACTCAATTTCAAAGTAAAAGTTGAGAAAATGTAAGAACCTAAGTAGAAGTAATGTATGTCATACGGCCATACAGGGCAGACAGATGTCACTTTGGCAGTAGAAGCATTGTCATTATCAGCACAGCAGCAACTGAATTTAAATGGTATATATGTTTAGAATCTCTGCTCTTTTTTCTTGACCCTTCTTCCCAATCCTGCCATAGTGTGCATGGAACAATAAATGTAAAAATTAGTATACTTAACAACTGTTTTATTTGTTTTTGTTTGTTTTTGTTTATTTGTTTGCTTATTTTGTTTTTTTTTGTTTTGTTTCATTTTCAAGGCTGTTTGTAGGTTTTGACTTTAACTCTGAACAACATTCTGATGAAACTGTAACTATTTCTTTTATATGCATGGGACTTATCATATCCACATTTAGTTAAATAAATGCCTGAAGTCTGGCAACCCTGATCAAGTTTGCAACTGTAGTCACGCACACTTTTGAAATTTTTAATTACATGACAGGATCAATAAAACTGAAAAATGTTCATAAATTCTCCAACTGAAATAAAATTTGAATTCTGAGGCAAAAGTATTACCCCTTGTAAGTCTGAAATTCTAATATACAGCTACAACACTTGCAGGTCTGCAATTTTTTGCACATAGAGAGTATTTTTTTCCTTAAAAATAAATAAATAAATAAAATCTATTTTTCAAAAATACTTCCTATAAGGGCAGAAGGACTGGACCCGGAATCCTCATATTCAAAGTGCTTCAATGACTAAGGCATTCCAGGTGATATTACAGTCTTATATTTCAGTGGTGGAGTTGTAGGAGGAATCATTATGGGTTATAAGTCTCACTGTCTGAGCTTTGCTACACCCAGTATTGCAGGAGTTTGAAAGTGTAGACTAACAAATCTTGATCCACTTTTGTGCTAATTGTTTCTGAGAAAATATGAGACCTATTGGCTTGGTCAAATTCTTCTTCATGTTAGCTGAGCTAGACTGCTCCCCAGACAAACTGTAAGTCCATATATGATGAATACCACACTGCAGAAACTAATTTGGATTTATATGAGTTCAAATATCAGTGAATTCTATTGTATATCATGATACAGATAGACTCAGAAGTTAAAACCTATTTTAACTGTCATTTATATATATTTTTTAATTCTATTCATTGGTCAACTAGATCTGCTTAGTATTCTTTAGTGTAGTCCACACATTAATTTCAAGAATGAGATTTCACTTCATAGCAAATCAAAATTACTTGATTCTCATGAGTATAATTTCATTTAAAAAGTATTAATCTATTTTACAATTAACTTCCAGAATGTTATATTAACATTCCCATACACTCTCAATTTTCCATCAAAAAAAAAGGGGGGGGGGGGGGGGAGGGAAGGAAACACCAAAAGATTTTTATTTTTGTTTTGTTTTGCTTTGTTGAAAAATTACTTTTCTTAGATTTCCCATTTTCTTCTTCTTTCTGCTGAAAATTCTTTAACTTTGAATAATCTCCCTGGGTTTTTGTTTATAATAAATGAAAGCATTGTATACTTGGACATCTTATCTGTTAGTACACAAACATAAGAAAGTCACCATCAGTTTTCTACTAAACTTCTTGAAAATCTTTGCTTTCTTTAAGGCCTTTTTTTTGGACTACTTAACAGGTGTCAATTTATTATTGCTGCCAGTTCCACCTACCTAGGAATAATACCAAGAAATGGGAACAAATTTTTAATCAAATTTTAAGTATTTGCTTAGCTAATATAATACCTGCTTATTTCTGAAGTCTCTAGAAATACTTGCTAGCAAATATATCTGTGAGTCTCTCTTAATATGTGTTTAGGACAAGATCAGAATAATCAAACTTACAACTGAGTTGAACAACTTTTCACACATATCTATGTCTTTATTAAATGAATAAATAAAATGAAGTAGTTTGTTTACCTACCTTTTGGCACAACCTACCTCTGCATTTGTAAAGCAGACAGTCTAAGCTT
This sequence comes from Oxyura jamaicensis, assembly GCF_011077185.1. Classification (NCBI taxonomy): domain Eukaryota; kingdom Metazoa; phylum Chordata; class Aves; order Anseriformes; family Anatidae; genus Oxyura; species Oxyura jamaicensis. The sequence goes on from NC_048893.1 coordinate 130,967,683, forward strand.
GTTCTACAATGAGCACAACAATTCTGATTCTTCAATATAAAAAGTTTCTTGGAATGTTTGACTAAAGTTCTGTATGTTAAATAGATGACCAGATGCCTAAGTTATGGCATTGTATTTCTTCTGTTTTCCTGTTTTGTCTAACATATGCTCAGTTATTGACTAAATTGATTAATCTATAGATTGGTGAATAGGAACAAATAGGAACAAATAGATTTCATCACAACCTGCAAAGTGAATTGAATCACTTCTTCTGGTGACTTGCTGCCCAAAAGTGGGAGACAAAAACACTTTATCTATTTTAATAAAAAATAGAACCTACAAATATTTTCCCTCCAGAATGTAGTTGTGCCAATGTATTCAGCATATATCTTAAGTACAGGGACACTTGAGGTGGTCATTTTGCCCAGAGAAATTGTGGATATTGTGGATGTCCAATCTATGTATGTGTTCAAGGCAAGGTTGGATGGGACCCTAAGCAACCTGATCTAGTGGGTCACATCTTCCCCTGGCAAGGGGGGTTGGAAGAAGATGATCTTTAAGGCCTTTTCCAATACAAACTGTTCTATGATTCTATGATATTGCTTCATCTTAGAAATATGGGATTTATTTGTCTATATTTGATTTTCTCATGTTATCTTCCCCTACAGTCAATGGAGAAAATGGACATTTTGAGATGTGGCTCATCAGAAGATGAGGATGAGGTTAACTCATTCCCTAAAAAGTACCCGTAGTACCTGTTTTCTTCTCTTGCTTACAAAGGAAGTTGAGATGTTCATCTAAACTTAATATAATGAAATGCATTCAACATTTCCCTCTCTTTGTAAAGAATGGAAGATAATAGGTAACCCATTCAAATCAGAACAGGTATCTTGAAGTCTATGGAATCTTAAGTGAAACAAGGTGATTCAAATGATTAACAGAACTGATTTAAGCTTTTTAGTATTCTTCCTCTTCTTTATCTCATGCTTTTGAATAGAAGATGTAAATTACAAATACCTTCTTGTTTAGTATAACTGACCCTTATTGAATATAAATCCTGCATTTCTAGTTATGTAAATAATAGCTGTAAGTAGCTTTTCAGCATGGCAACACACACTCTCAGCTTAAGCAGAGTTGGTGGCTCTGATCTAGAGATTGAATTATTAGTGCGGCATAGTGCCTGTATCTACATCTTCACATGGTTAACTAGGAAAAGTACAATAATAATTTAATATTTCTAAATATCTTCCAATATTAATGTTTTTCTCAGTACATACAGAGAAGGGAATGTCAATACTCAGTGATTATTCAACAGGTAGAGCACAGTTACTGTAGAATATGATACTTTCTTAATGTTATAACTGAAATATATATATATACTATTACACTTTTCACATGAGTACATATTCTTCATAAAATTTGCCTCTTAGGGCAAATTAAGATCAGGACATTTATCTATTCGTGTGCTATGGTATTCTCATCAGCTGAAAAAAAATATTGATAACATAGAGTAACTTTTATGTTTTGGTCTATTTCAAAGTTTTGAATGCTGTTTCACCTTTGCTTTTTTTTT